>NC_092103.1:10352450-10682867 GCF_045679555.1 Salvelinus alpinus
AAAACAGGAGCTGCCTCAACTATTCCAGCACCATTTCAACTTCAACATCAAATCACCTATGCTTCGTCGAATACAGTGACAACAAAAATATATCAAAAACAATTTAGTCCAATCAATGTAAGCTAAATATGATGTCTATGGTTCTGATTTCTGTGTGTGCGTGCGTTCGTGCAAGTAGAAAAACATGTTAACTCACCCTACTTGTAGAGAAAAGCCAATGCCATCCTCCTCTCTTTCATGTTGACGAAACGGTCTATCACTCTGTCATACAGTAGACACTTATTTTTTGTTGTCCTAGGCTATAATCATTAGCCAGTACGGAGAATTAAGTAAAATCACAAGTCCAAATCCCTATCTCCATCCATGGCAAGGCTAATTTAGGAAAGGAACAATTTTAGCTAGCTAGCTAGCTAGCTAGTTAGCCACCGGAGGACAACAACACAACGAGATGCAACAATTCAAGTTGTTTCTGTCAATGATCTATGGTCTCAATGTGATTTGACAGGGGAGACGCCAAATCCAAGCTGGCCTTGACATGTTTTTTTTGGTGTGTCAGGACCATTCACAGTTGAGCTCACTCAGTTTAGCTCAACGCTGATTGGCTATAATTGTATACTTTCTTTATCAAGGGAGGCCAAATTCTGACTGGCTTCCCTTGCATTCAATGCTACAGGCGGCAACATTGTCATACTCGTTTGGACCAGACAGCATCAGATAGATGGCCCTAACAGAGACAGAGGGCCACTGTTTCGCTCATTCAGATGCTTTCTCCTGTGTGATACATTCAGCCTCTTGTGAATTGAAGGGAAATTATGAAACACAGAGAGACAAAAGATACATTATTTTATATGTTTGTTTCTTTTTTCCTTGGTCAATTCTTTGAGGAAGCCTGTCTTCCCTTGGCATCCATGAATACACGCCACTGGATCTGAAACGGGTGGAGCCTTTGCTTACGTCACCACAGGCCCTGTGGTAAAGACGACAAAGGCCCACCTCTCAGTGATCACCTAGGTGACTCAGTGATCTCTGTCGCAAGTTGTCAAAGAGAAACCTACACCTACCTCAAGACGAGACAAAACATTCCTGTGAGGTAAGTTTTAACTTCAAAGTTAACTCCTTATACTGTTAAAACAAAAATCTACTCTGAAGTAATGGAAAGATAAAAGTCTATATGGGTTAGTATCCACATCAATGAGAACTTAGAGCTCAAGTCAAGTTTTTCAGTTGTCTATACTTGTGAAGTTCAGGTACATTTCGATAAATGAGTTGTTAAACAGGTTGTATTCCCCAGATTGTTCATATCTATGACAAAAAATATACATTAATTTACCCTCTGTGCCAGTTCCACCCCTTTCTGTTCCAATTTGCTCTAAGACAAGGCACACACCTCTTGAAGGCCTCCCTTCACAGGGAGTAGGGAGATGCAGGTTGTCAGGGTTAGTTTAGGTCCAGAGGAAAAATGCAGTTAGCTGGTTTCTGGTTGGCTGGGGTTGCTACAGCGAAACAGCGCATTGTAATGTTATTTTGTTTTGCAGGCAGACGCCATTACCAGTATGGCAGAATTCATTTAGAAAATGGTGTTGGACAAAAACCCCAGTGAAAGGGGATACAAAGGTTGAAGTCCATGTGATAAAAAAATGAAGCAACATCACATAATTCCTAAAAAAAACAACACCTGGAGGACTTAAACCAAAGGCTTTCTGATAGTTTCCGAAACACCACACACAAAATAAAGGAAAAGGTGAGCCTGAATCTGGTCAAATACAAGTTTGTTACAATTTTCTCAATTGGTTTGGCAAACTGTGGGAAAACCTATGCACTCAAAACAGTTAACAGAACTACCAAAACAGTTATGGTCAGATGGCTTTTCATGAAGTAAAGAAAGGAAGGTATATGAGAATAGGGTTTGCCGACAAAATAATGGCCACCCATATGTGGTGGTACTGTAGTTTAACGTCCCGATGGTTGCAGGGAAAGAGGAAGGCGGATCCAAAAGGAGGGAGTAGCAGCTCTCAGACGTGGTCCTAAGGCCTCAGGCCCGCTGGCAGAAAAAGAGAAAGGGGGGGTTAGTGGGAGCGTATGACCGCACAAGATAAAACAAACTTCCCCAGCCACCCGAACAAGATATGAGCTATCGCAGCATACATTATTGCACCCCTCCTGACAAGGCACAGCTCTTACCACTTAGGGGATGTCAGAACACCCTCAAATTACTACCCTAAAACACTACTGAGTGTAGCACGAGACGTCAGGGGCGCGACCTGCGTTGATCTCCCCCACCGTATGTTCCTCACAATATGCCGAACTAAAACGGTAATTGTCCACATCATATCCCAGTCTAGAAACAACCCCTAACCCCGTAGTCACTTCAGGATTTAGTAATTGTTGGTATCAATGAAGTAAATGCAATGAGGTGATATTCTGGTCCTGTATTCATAAAGCATCACAGAGTAGATGTGCTGATCTAGGATCAAAGCTCTATGTCCATGTATTCATTATGATATAACTGACAGCAGGCAGTTGTGTTGTTTCCTGTGAAGGGGTACTATTGAACTATATTGGCTGCCATTTCTTTCTTTCCAGGGCGGATAACTATTTCCTTTTCAAGTGTACAAGAGGGCGTACTGAAACTGGCAAAAGTTTCAGAAGAGTGGGATGCAACACCTATATCTCCTTCACTCTGCAGTCCAGGCCAGACTTCATGGTTGTTATAGAAAGGCTGTATGACATCTACAACGGTCATGATCCCTCAGATCCCGAAGACCAACACTGCAGCCAGATCCACCCAACCTTGAGGGAGGAAAGAGAGCTGGCTGCGTATTGGGGTAACACCGTCAATGATTCTGGTACTTGCACAGAATTGGGCCAAGGAACGTGGGAAGTGACTGGAACACGGGAGAGTACTTTGTGACACCAGGGGACATACAAAACCATGATGCAGAAACAACAAATGGACAAAAATGATGCCATCAATGTCTCGGAAATCCTAAGGAAACACAGTGGAAACTGTTTTATGAACAATACATCTACAACAAACACCTTGCCCTCGTGCTGATGACAAAAGAAATGAGGAAAAATGTCATGGCCTATGGTAAGGCCATGGTCTTCATGGATGTCACAAATGGCCTCACTAACTACGGCTTCCCTCTCTATTCCCTCCTGGTGGCAAATGGGTTGCCAGCTGCCTACATCATCGCTCTGTGCAAGAACATACTTATGCTGTTTTCACAGAGCAATCCACAGGTCCAGGCTGTGTGGTACAATGGTGGGACTTGGGGCAGACACACTCCATAGAAACATAGGCTCCCCTCAGGTGTGCTCTCCCTCCTCCTCTTCCTCCTACTCTTCCTCCATGTTCCTCGTCCTCTCCATGTTCCTCTCCCTCCTCTTCACTCTCCTCTCTCCCTCCACTCCACTCTCCTCCCCTTCACTCTCCTCTTCCTCTCTCCCTCCACTCTCCTCTCGTGCCACTCCTCCCTCCTTGCTCCACATCTCTATCCCTCCAATCATCTCTAACTCCTCTTCCTCCCTGCCTTTTGCTGCTGAGCTCACATCACTCCCTCCCGTTCACTGATCTAGTGGAACAGAGTAACAGAAGGAGAGGAACAAATAGAAAGCAATAGTGGTCAGGAACATAACCTCTCTTCCTCTCACACACGTCTCTCTCTTCCTTCCTCTCTTTCTCAACCATACACAAACCGTCTTCCTAAGAATGGGTGTCCATAATTCATTGTGTGATACAGTTACAAGCCTCCCATTCGATACATACACTTTCTCTCTCTCTCGACTCCAATCAACTATTGCTTTGTTGCCTGACAGACTAACTACATAGTTTGCCAATCTTAGCTGATTAGTTACAAAGCTGGGACAGTTTCCAAATTAATTGCATCTGTAGAAACAGGACACAACAAGCAACTTGTTAGATGGCTATGTAAACATATATCCAACTCATCATATGAGCTCCATTGCACGGGCATCTACCCTAACACAACAGCTAAGCTGTCAAATAATAGGAAAACGAGGCAATGTATAGTCTATGAATGTCTGCACCTAGCAAACATGACAAACCATAAACTAAGGCCAACAGATAAACACAAATTAGTCAATCCATTTCGGTGGCTAGTTAGCTGGTTGTCTGTATGGCTAGCTAGTGAAAGTGACAGCTGAGGTTGACACTACAAGAGTGTAACGGATGTGAAATGGCTAGCTAGTTAGCGGGTACGCGCTACTAGCGTTTCAATCAGTTACGTCACTTGCTCTGAAACCTAGAAGTAGTGTTGCACCTTGCTCTGCAAGGGCCGCGGCTTTTGTGGAGCGATGGGTAACGATGCTTCGTGGGTGACTGTTGTTGATGTGTGCAGAAGGTCCCTGGTTCGCGCCCGTGTCGGGGCGAGGGGACGGTTTAAAGTTATACTGTTACAAGAGCGCAGCCCAAATTTACCGCTACACACAACTTTTCTTGCCTGACAGACTAACTAGCGTGCTAACTATAGCAAGCAGCTTGGGACGTTTCCATGTGAATTACATTGGTAGAAACAAGACAAAACAACCAATTACACTTTTTGTAAACACTGGTTGTCCCATGTTTCACGAGCTAAAATAAAAGATCCCAGAAATGTTCCATACAACGTCATTGGCTACAGATAAAATTACGTCAAATCATATATCTACTGTAGCTTTGTTTTGACTGATACTTTCAAAATCTTAGCTAGCAACCTAGCAGTCATTGTCATGAATCAAGTCAACAATCAACTAGCAAATCCTTTTCAATCTTTGTCATATGAAGAGAAATTATGAAGAGAAATTATAGATAAAACGTATCGGTGCTTATCAGCCATTGGAGTTAAACATTATACAACAAGTTGAAAATTGCAAATTCAACAATGAGTTTGGAAGGAATCAGTGGCTAACTGCAAGCATTGCAAAGCAATCACTTGCCTGGTATTCAGTGGAGTGGGTGTATGGTCCAAGTCTGAGTTTAAGGGTCTCTTTTCCTAGATTAAAAGGATAAACATTTAACATTGGCCATGCTGTCAAGCAGGCATGACTTTTGCCGCATTCAAAACAACTGGAAACTCGGAACTGGAAAATCTCAGACTTCAGTGAGTTCAAGGCAACTGGGAACTCAGGAAAAAACAAGCTCCAACTTGGAAAATAAGTTTTGAACAATCATCCATAGCCTGTTTAAGCAAAATGTAATCATTGAATATTGTCAAAGCTTTCATTGTCTGCTTATATGCCCCCTTTATTTATCCTATGGTTCTGACTTGGTGTACAGGGAGAATGCTGTAAGAACGGCCCATGTTCTGAATTCTGTTGCTGTACATTTCAAAAGTGCTGAAGAAATAGTTATATTGACTACGTCCATCTTAGCTCGCTCATTAATGTCTTAATCGAAATTCTGGATTGCCTCTTATCCGCTCGTCGTCCCCTTATGCCATAGTTTGTACATCTCAATTGTCAGTAGAAACCACATTTGTTAAAGCATATTTTTTTCAAAGGCAGTAAATGAGGCTGAATGAACTGTTTCGCTGCCAGACAAGTCTCCGCTGATAGCCAGGTGTAGCAGTGATAAGGTGTTGGGACTGCAGTTGGAACAGCTTTATGTAGGCACAGTTTGTGGGCACCGTTTGTCACCGTTATAGTGCAATTAATATACAGTATTGTTTAGTGTTGTGTTGTGTAGTGGTTTTGCTGGCATGCATCCCACAATTTTGGGGGGGGAGTTTGCCCCACCAAGATTTACATGCTAAAATTGCCACTGGGAATACTTCTTCAAGACGTTTCCACTTCACAATAACAGCACTTACAGTTGACTGGAGAAGCTCTAGCAGGGCAGAAATTTGACAAACTTGTTGGAAAGGTGGTATCCTATGACGGTGCCACATTGAAAGTCACTGAGCTATTCAGTACGGGCCATTCTACTGCCAATGTTTGTCTATGGAGATTGCATGGCTGTGTGCTTGATTTTATACACCTGTCAGCAATGGGTGTGGCTGAAATAGCCAAATCCAGTTATTTGAAGGGGTGTCCTTATACATCTGTATATATAGTCTATATTACACTGAACAAAAACATAAACGCAACATGTAAAGTGTTGGTCCCATGTTTCATGAGCTGAAATAAAATAACCCAGATATGTTCCATAACCACAAAAAGCTTATTTCTCTCAAGTTTGGTGCACAAATTTGTTTACATCCCTGTTAGTGAGCATTTGTCCTTTGCCAAGGTAATCTAATTACCTGACAGGTGTGGCATATCAAGTAGCGGATTAAACAGCATGATCATTACACAAGTGCGCCTTGTGCTGGGGACAATAAAAGGCCACTCAAAAATGTGCTGCTATGTCACACAAGACAATGCCACAGATGTCTCAAGTTTTGAGGGAGCATGCAATTGTCATGCTGACTGCAGGAATGTCCACCAGAGCTGTTGCCAGAGAATTTCATGTTAATTTCTCTACATAAAGCCACCTCCAACGTCGTTTTAGAGAATTTGGCAGTACATCTAACCAGCCTCAAATCAAATCAAAGTTTTTTTGTCACGTGCACCGAATACAACAGGTGTAGACCTTACAGTGAAATGCTCACAACCGCAGACCATGTGTATGGCGTCATGTGGGTGAGCGGTTTGCTGATGTCAACATTGTGAATAGAGTGGGTTTATGGCACGGGCAGGCATAAGCTACTGACAACGAACACAATTGCATTTTATCAATGGCTACTTGAATGGCCCAAATGCCCATTTTCTTGAAGGTATCTCTGACCAACAGATGCATATCTGTATTCCCAGTCATGTGAAATCCATAGATTAGAGCCTAATGAATTTATTTCAATCTTTGGAATTGTTGCATGTTGCATGTTTATATTTTTGTTCAGTATATTTTATACAAATAAAATTTCTCAGAGAAAGAGATTTTGTTTAAAGGGATGCTTCAGGATTTTGGCACTGAAGCCCTTTATCTTCTTCCCCAGAATCAGAGGAATCCCAAAGTATTCTTTTAACAAGTCATTTTTTTTTTTAATCGAGAAAAAAATAGAGATTCAAATTATTACCGTAGAAATGAGGTACCTTTCTGCATATGCTTCTGTTTTTCTAAGCCAAACCCACCACTGGTGTGTGTGGACAAAGAGCTTGTTTGTCAAACTCCAGGTTGTGCTATGGTCAGATGACATGAAAAAAGAGCTCTTTGGCCACCCTAACCAGAACTTAATGGGAATCTTAGCTAATGTTATGGGAATGTTCCTAGTTTGCTGGGATGATGAAACAATTGTTGTTTTTTGGAAAACGTTTCTTTGGGACCATCAGACGACGTCCTGACATCTGATATACAGGAACATTCTTGCAACGTTCCCATGAAACGTGTCTTAAACATTAATATCTAATATTCTGAGAACATGGCAAGCATGTCCTGTGTATGTTTCGCTGAATGTCGATGGAATATTTTCCGAACCCACAGAAACTGGATACATGAATGTTCATGCAACATCCCATGAAAATTCATGTCTAGAACATTAACATCTTATATTCTCAGAACATGGCAACCATGTTCTATGTATGTTTGGTGGGACGTTGATTCACCTAACCCACAGAACACAGGAGACTAATGTTCTTGCAACGTTCCCATGAAACATGTTTAGAATATTAATATCTTATATTCTGAGAACATGGCAAGCATGTTTTGTATAAATTTGGTGGGATGTTGATGGAATATTCTCCTAACATGAATGTCCTTACAACATTCTCATTTAACATGTCTATAAATGTAATTTCTTATACTCTGAGAACATGCTAACCAAGTTTTGGGTAAGTTCTATTTGACATTAAGGAATGGTCTCTTGGAAACATTCTTTGCACGTCTATAAAGTTGTGGGAACACTTGTTCTTCGCTGGGTTATAGTTACATGTCATTTGCAGCATGCATGATCACTCCTATCATTGCAGCCTATCATTTCACTTACCCTGTGAGAACCACGAGCCCAGGCTGACATGGATTTGCTGTATCGCATCCAAAGCCTGCCAGCAGCTTACCAAAGGTTGCACCTTGTGCAATAGTTATCCATATTCCTGAAATTTCATCTTATTCATTCTAACTATTTCTATGGTGGATTTGCAGCCTTAAATCTGGAAGATGCCAAAACTTTGGAGAACTCAATTCTTGACCATAGATTTTCAAGCAGATTTAAATCAAAACTGTAACTCGGCCACTCAGGAACAGGGGCAGACAATTCTTGGTAAGCAACTCCAGTGTAGATTTGGTCTTGTGTTTTGGGTTATTGTCCTGCTGAAAGGTGAATTAATCTCCTATTGTTTAGTGGAAAGCAGACTGAACCTATCAAGGCACAAGGCGCGACCCAAATGCAGACACAGGAGGCAGATGGTTGGAGTCTTACAATGTTTATTCATCCAAAGGGGTAGGCAAGCGAATGATCGTGAACAGGCAAAAAGATCAAAACCAGATCAGAGTCCAGGAGGTACAGAGTGGCAGACAGGCTCATGGTCAAGGCAGGCAGAATGGTCAGGCAGGCGGGTACAAAGTCCAGAAACAGGCAAGGGTCAAAACCGGGAGGACTAGAAAAAGTAGAATACAAAAAGCAGGATAAACGGGAAAACCGCTGGTTGACTTGGAAACATACAAGACGAACGGGCACAGAGAGACAGGAAAACAAGCGACACCTGGAGGGGGTGGAGACAATAACGAGGACAGGTGAAACTGATCAAGGTGTGACAGAACCAGGTTTTCTTCTAGGATTTTGCCTGTGCTTAGCATTATTTTGTTTCTTTTTTATCCAGAATGCTCCCCAGTAATTAACGATTACAAGCATACCCATAACATGATGCAGCCATCACTATACTTGAAAATATGGACAGTGGTACTGTAATGGGACATTTTAATTGTATGTTTCCACATAACTGAGTATGTGCCTAACCTTGTGAGACAGTGCGAAACTGTCCTATTATAATCTCCTGTTCTTGGGAGTATCATCCTGTGTTGCCAACCAGCCACACCTGTTTCCTTGTATAGATAAAAACAGGAACTGAGAATTCCGGCCAAGAACAGAAACTATAAAGGTATTTGCTTATCACCGAGTGCTTCGGAATTCAGACTGTCAACACACTCTGCTATTCTCCTGAGCTCAGAAAAATAAAGAATCTTAGTTTGACTTGGACTCCAGCAAATCCTTATTTTATAATATCCAACCCAGCCAACTGTATATTAACCGTGTCGTCGTTCATAAGATATATTACAGTTTTTAATGTCCCGTTGGTAGGATAGTCTCGAACGGAGATGATTCAGTGTATTCTCCAGTGATTGTACGTTTGCAAATAGAATGGATGGCAGAGGCAGGTTACCCACTCGCTGATGAATTCTCACAAGGCGCTCTAAACTCCGCCACCTGTATTTCCTTATTTTCTTCATGTGAATGACAGGGATTTGTCCTTGTCTGTGAGCAACATTATATCCTTGTGTCAGACTCATTAAAGAAAAACCTTCATCCAGTTCGAGGTGAGTAATCGCTGTTCTGATATTCAGAAGCTCTTTTTGGTCATGAGAGGCGGTAGCATCAACATTACATACAAAATAACTTACAAGCAATGAGAAAAAGAACACAAAATAGCACAATTGGTTAGGAGCCCGTAAAATGGCAGGCATCACCTCCGGCGCCATTCTTTTGTCACCGCGCACCAGTTTTTATTGACAAATAGACACACAACCCACCCCTCATCTTATCGTATTACAGAGCCTCTACTTCCTAAGGCAGGAGAAGAAATTTGTCCACGAACGCAAGGCCCTCCAGCAGGTGGTGAAGACAGCCCAGTACATCACTGAGGCCGTGTTCCCAGCCATCCAGGACATCTACTTGAAACGGTGTCTGAGGAAGTCCTGCAGAATCATCACACACACACACACACACATTCAAAAACCTACAGTACTTTCCCTAAACCCTAACTCTAAACCTAACCCTAACCTTCACCTTAACTTTATCCCCAAACCCTAAACATAACCTTAACTCCTAACCCTAAACCTAATTGTAAGGCTAAACCTAACCCATGAGCCTAAAATAGCCTTTTTCCTTGTAGGGTCAGGCTAAATGTCACCACTTGTTCACATTTTTTGCATGCAGTCCGTGGGAGATTGAACCATGTAGTTCTTTCATCGAACTAACATAGTTTAGTGTGTTTCAGATGACTCCAGCCATGGGGCTCTCCCTCATGATGATGTTGTTTCAACACTTACAAACCTTCCATGAGAGACGACAGTGTTGCGGAAGTTCGCCCAAAGCAGGTGGCAGTTAAACAGACATTGGCTCTCCAGGAGAAAGTCCTTGGTTGAGTACAGTAATGTATCTGTCTCCCTTCATAATGTAACTGTAACCGGATGAAGATAGCCCTGTTACATAACTACAGTAACTGGCTCCCTTTCCTGTAGTTAATTGATTGGTTAATGCCACTGATTGGTCAGATTCCATTAACTCTCACTGGTTGTCCCAGGTCTGAATCAGTCCCTGAAAAGAGGGGGAGAATGAAATCCAACAGGGCTGCAGAACCCTCGATACAGACCTTGAGGCCTGGATTTGAGAGAGAGAGAGAGGGGTTTATGTCTTTGATGTATTTTGAGAACAATAGGCCTAATATAGAGACCATGGTGAATTGAGAGGCCAGGGTAGGGATATCACTCAAACTTTCCAGAATCACTTGTTTGAAGACCAGTGTTTTGAGACCAACGTTTTTAATGTAAATTGACATAATGAAAATTGATAATTGAATAATCTTGATTAATTGTCATTGTATTATTTGTGTTGCTCTACCATTCAACAGACTACCAAATCTGAATGAATTAGAATTGTGCACCATGTCATTCGATTTAGCTAATCAATTCAATGTTTTGAATGGCTCGAATATATTTACTTGTCTATCTGGTACAGGTAAAAATGAACCTGTATCATAAGTGTCTTTTACAGCCAGCTGACAAAGAAACTAGTCCATGATTCACTCACTCATCAATTCTGCTTTATGTCAGAGGGCACATTTCCAATACTTTGTCATTATAAAGACTGGGTCGGCCAGACTTCAACAAAACAAATACACCCACATGGGTTTTGGCAAGACGTTATTCCAATGACGTTCTGAGAGCTTTCTAGGAATATTAAAACATGACCTAAATTTAAGGGATCATAAAAAGACGTACAGTACAGGTCTCGGTTAGGTCGCAGTATAACGTAATAGGCAATGGTGGAAAAAAGTAATCAATTGTCATACTTGAGTAAAAGTAAAGATACCTTAATAGAAAATTACTAAAGTAAAAGTGAAAGTCGCCCAGTGTAACGCTCAATGAGTGAATGGGTGTGGAGTCAGGCGCAGAGAGCAAAGGATACGGGGAAAAACACGCTTTAATGTCCAACCAAAAAAGGTACAAAGGGTAACACCAAACATAGGCGTAAATAAACTCTACTTAAGTACACTCTGGTAAATTATCCGGACAGCGAAAAACCCAACAAACACGAACACCTCTCACAATACAGAAGAAAAGCCCGCACAAACATAAGCGGGCTAAACGAACTTAAATAACACCACCCTAACAACCAAACAATGAACAGGTGAAAACAATTAGACAAAACCAAACGAAAAAGGAAAAAAGGATCGTGGGCAGCTAGTAGGCCGGCGACGACGACCGCCGAGCGCCACCCGAACGGGAAGGGGAGCCACTTTCGGTAATATTCGTGACAGTACCCCCCCCCCCCCCCCTAACGCGCTGCTCCCGCAGTGCGCCGACGCCTGCCTCGGGGCCCGAGGTGCAGGGCGATCCGGATGGAAGCGATGGAACTCTCTCAGCATAGATGGATCCAATATATCCCCCACCGGGACCCAGCACCTCTCCTCCGGACCGTACCCCTCCCAGTCCACGAGGTACCCCTCACCCGGCGTCTCGAGTCCAGAATAGCCCGTATCGTGTACGCCGAGGAGCCCTCGATGTCCAGAGGGGGCGGAGGGACCTCAGGAACCTCACCTTCCTGCATGGGACCAGCTACCACCGGCCTGAGGAGAGACACATGAAACGAGGGGTTAATGCGATAATACGAAGGAAGTAATAATCGATAACAAACCTCGTTTATTCTCCTCAGGACTTTAAATGGCCCTACACACTGCGGACCCAGCTTCCGGCAGGGCAAGCGGAGGGGCAGGTTTCGGGTCGAGAGCCAGACCCTGTCCCCCGGTGCAAACACGGGGGCCTCACTGCGGTGACGGTCAGCGCTCTTCTTCTGCCGTCCACTCGCCTGACGTAATAACTCCTGGACGGCCCTCCAGGTCTCCTTAGAGCGCTGCACCCACTCCTCCACCGCAGGAGCCTCGGTCTGGCTCTGATGCCATGGTGCCAGGACCGGCTGGTACCCCAACACGCACAGAAACGGTGACATGTTGGTAGAGGAGTGGCTTAGTGAATTCTGGGCCATTTCAGCCCAGGGGATGTATCTCGCCCACTCCCCTGGCCGGTACTGGCAATACGACCGCAGAAACCTACCCACCTCCTGGTTCACTCTCTCCACCTGCCCATTACTCTCCGGGTGATACCCCGAGGTCAGGCTGATCGAGACCCCCAGACGTTCCATAAATGCCCTCCACACTCGGGAGGTAAACTGGGGACCCCGATCAGAAACGATGTCCTCGGGCACCCCGTAGTGCCGGAAGACATGGGTGAAAAGAGCCTCCGCAGTCTGTAGGGCCGTAGGGAGACCGGGCAACGGGATAAGACGGCAGGACTTAGAGAACCGATCCACAACGACCAGGATCGTCGTGTTTCCCTGAGAGGGGGGAAGGTCAGTAAGAAAATCCACCGATAGATGGGACCACGGCCGTTGTGGAACGGGGAGGGGTTGTAACTTCCCTCGTGGCAGGTGCCTAGGAGCCTTACTCTGAGCGCACACCGAACAGGAGGAGACATAGAATCGCACATCCCTCACCAAGGTGGGCCACCAGTACTTCCCCCTAAGACCTCGCACTGTCCTCGAAATACCCGGGTGACCTGACGAGGGTAGACTATGAGTCCATCGAATCAATTGATCACGAACAGCGAGCGGCACGTACCTACGACCCTCCGGGCACTGTGGAGGCGCAGGTTCCTCCCTTAGCGCCCGCTCTATGTCCACGTCCACCTCCCATACTACTGGTGCCACCAACTTAGCCGCCGGAATGATGGGAGTAGGATCGATGGACCGGTCCTCAGTGTCGTAGAGGCGGGACAGCGTGTCGGCCTTAGTGTTGAGGGAACCTGGTCGATACGAGATCGTAAAACGAAATCTGGTGAAATACATGGCCCACCTTGCCTGACGAGCATTCAGTCTCCTAGCTGATCGGATATACTCCAGGTTACGGTGGTCAGTCCAGATGAGGAAAGGGTGCTTAGCCCCCTCAAGCCAGTGTCTCCACACCTTCAGGGCCTTTACCATAGCCAACAACTCCCTGTCCCCCACATCATAATTCCGCTCCGCTGGCCCGAGCTTCTTCGAAGAAAAAAAGCACAGGGGCGGAGCTTCGGTGGTGCACCCGAGCGCTGTGAGAGCACGGCTCCAACCCCAGCCTCGGATGCATCCACCTCTACTATGAACGCCAAAGAAGGGTCCGGATGCGCCAACACTGGCGCCTCGGTGAACAGCGCCTTCAACCTACGGAAAGCTCCGTCCGCCTCTGCTGACCACTGCAAACGCACCGGCCCCCCCTTCAGCAGTGAGGTAATAGGAGCTGCTACCTGACCAAAACCCCGGATAAACCTCCGGTAGTAATTGGCAAACCCTAAGAACCGCTGCACCTCTTTTACCGTGGTCGGAGTCGGCCAATTACGCACGGCCTTGATGCGGTCACCCTCCATTACCACCCCCGAGCTGGAAATGCGATAACCCAGGAAGGAAACGGCTCGTTTGGAAAACTCACATTTCTCCGCCTTCACGTACAGGTCATGCTCCAGCAGTCGCCCAAGAACCTTGCGCACCAGAGACACATGCGCGGCGCGTGTAGCGGAGTAGATCAAAATATCGTCAATATACACCACCACACCCTGTCCGTGCAGGTCTCTGAGAATCTCGTCAACGAAGGATTGAAAGATAGCTGGAGCATTCTTTAACCCGTACGGCATGACGAGGTACTCATAATGGCCAGATGTAGTACTAAACGCGGTTTTCCACTCATCTCCCTCCCGAAAACGCACCAGATTATACGCGCTCCTGAGGTCCAGTTTCGTGAAGAACCGCACTCCGTGAAATGATTCCACCGCCGTAGCGATGAGAGGTAGTGAGTAACTAAAACCCACCGTGATGGAATTGAGACCTCGATAATCAATACACGGACGCAAACCACCATCCTTTTTCTTCACAAAAAAGAAACTCGAGGAGACGGGTGACATGGAGGGCCGAATGTACCCCTGTCCCAGGGCTTCCGTAACATATGTCTCCATAGCCAACGTCTCCTCCTGGGACAAAGGATACACGTGACTCCTGGGTGGTGCAGCGTTTACCTGGAGGTTTATCACGCAATCCCCCTGTCGATGGGGTGGTAATTGGGTCGCCTTCTTCTTACTGAAAGCGATAGCCAAATCGGCATACTCAGCGGGAATGCGCACGGTGGAAACCTGGTCTGGACTCTCCACCGTTGTCGCACCGATGGAAACTCCTACACACCTGCCTGAACACTCATCAGACCCTGGAGAGCTCCCTGTTTCCACGAAATCTTCGGATTGTGAATAGCCAGCCAGGGAATCCCCAGCACCACCGGAAACGCAGGTGAATCGATAAGGAACAGACTAATCCGCTCCTTATGATTCCCCTGCATAATCATCTCCAGAGGAATCGTGGCCTCCCTGACCAGCCCTGACCCTAACGGTTGACTATCTAAGGAGTGCACGGGGAAAGGGGGGTCTACCTTAACTAACGGAATCCTCAACCTCTGAGCGAGTCCGCGATCTATAAAGTTCCCCGCTGCGCCTGAATCGACTAGCGCCTTATGCTGGAGAGAGGGAAAAAATTTAAGGAAACAAATTAATAAAAACATGTGACCAACAGGAAGCTCTGGGCGAGTGTGGTGCTGACTCACCTGGGGTGACCGAGGAGTGTTCTGCCTGCCCTCTCAACTCCCAGATGGACTCCTCCAGCACCGACCGGAAGTGTGCCCTCTCCGGCCACAACTGGTATAGGAGGAGCCTCCTCCTCCGATCTCCCTAGATGCAGCCCCTCCTAGCTCCATCGGGATGGGAGCGGGAGGGCCAGGAGGTGGAACTGACAGGACCCTTTCAGAACGTCCGCGAGCAGCTAGCAGATGGTCTAACCGGATCGACATGTCTATTAGCTCATCCAGGCTGAGCGTAGTGTCCCGACAAGCCAGCTCCCTGCGGACGTCCTCTCTCAGGCTACACCTGTAATGGTCTATCAGGGCCCTGTCGTTCCACCCCGCTCCAGCGGCCAAGGTCCGGAATTCCAGCGCAAAGTCCTGCGCGCTCCTCGTCCCCTGCCGGAGATGGAACAACCTCTCACCTGCCGCTCGGCCCTCCGGAGGGTGATCGAACACAGCCCGGAAACGGCGGGTGAACTCCGGGTAGTGGCCCCTCGCTGAGTCGGGCCCGTTCCAGACAGCATTGGCCCAGTCTAGGGCTCTACCCGTCAGGCAAGAGACGAGGACACTCACGCTCTCCTCGTCTGAGGGAGCCGGCCGAACGGTGGCCAGGTAAAGCTCTAGTTGTAGCAGGAATCCCTGGCACCCCGCCGCCGCTCCATCGTACTCCCTCGGAGGCGTAATACGCAAAGCGCTGGCACCGGATCCCGCTGGAGGAGATGGTATAGTTGCTGGTGGGAGGGTAAGTGGGGTAATAGGGAGACCACTCCTCTCCCAACGATCCATCCTCTCCATCATTTGATCCATCTCTGATCCGATGCGATGGAGGATGGACGTGTGATGAAGGACTCTCTCCTCCATCGTGGGGAGAGGGGTGGTCGCTGCTCCTGCTGACTCCATAATTCAGGTGCGGGCTTCTGTAACGCTCAATGAGTGAATAGGTGTGGAGTCAGGTGCAGAGAGCATAGGATACGGGGAAAAACACGCTTTAATGTCCAACCAAAAAAGGTACAAAGGGTAACACCAAACATAGGCGTAAATAAACTCCACTTAAGTACACTCTGGTAAATTATCCGGACAGCGAAAAACCCAACAAACACGAACACCTCTCACAATACAGAAGAAAAGCCCGCACAAACATAAGCGGGCTAAACGAACTTAAATAACACCACCCTAACAACCAAACAATGAACAGGTGAAAACAATTAGACAAAACCAAACGAAAAAGGAAAAAAGGATCGTGGGCAGCTAGTAGGCCGGCGACGACGACCGCCGAGCGCCACCCGAACGGGAAGGGGAGCCACCTTCGGTAATATTCGTGACACCCAGTAAAATACTACTTGAGTAAAAGTCTAAAAGTATTTGGTTTTAAATATACTTAAGTATTAAAAGTAAATAGAATTGCTAAAAATGTATTAAAGTATCAAAAGTAAAAGTGTAAACATTTCAAATTCCTTAGAATGTCAGTGGGATTACATCTTGCCAAAATGTCCTTAGAACGACCCCTGTTTGCTGGGATGATCAAAAGTTTTCATACCAACAGAAAAAAATAACATCATTTTTGGGGGGGTTGCAGGTTTCCCAGCAAACAGGGGTCGTTCTAAGGACATTAGGTGACAGTCCCATTAGGTCCCTTTTAAGGGTTTTGGCAAGATGTAATCCCACTGACATTCTGAGAATGTTCTAAGATATTAAAACACGTTAACCTCAGGACCATAAGAGGATGTTCAGTACAGGTCCCAGCAGCCCCAATAGATGAAAACCCTAGGCCTGCTGCATCTAGCACCTGCAGCAGTTCACCACCAGTTACCCCGTGTCCGGGCCCTACAGACGTGACTGGCGCAGAAACCAGAGCCTCCAAGGAGCAAGATGCTAACTCCATCGGCTGCAACAGCTCCGCGTTAGCCCGGCCCCAGGCGGAGGAGCATGCTAGGCCTACTGCACCCACTTAGAACATTCCTGCCGCCAGGGCTAAGGTAGCCGATCAGTCATTCCAGCCGGGTTACTTTTCCTTCCCAGGGAGGCAATTTGAACGGAAAACTTCTCCCGTGCTTTTAAGCCATGTTGGTTTTGCGAAAAAGCAGTGGCTGCATTATGTTCAGGAAGATGACCGAGTGCTTTGCTTCACATGCATTAAAGCAGTGGATAAAAAGTTGATCAATGAAGAGCAGAAAAGCAGAAGTTTAGGGAACATGAAAAGTCCCAAAAAGAGAAGTGCTGCACTAAGTAGCACCCCAATTAGTGCACAGTCCCTTGACAGTGGATCTGGTGCAATCAGACAGGGAGAGAATATTCGACCAGTAAGGGCTAGGGATATCAGCAAGATGAGAGAGAACCATAATTGACGCAACAAAAGGAAGCACAACTCAACTGGATGCACAGTCCCTTGACACCCTTCACCTCCTAAATGCAGCTAGGCCGACTGCTGCTCCAGTTCCAACTCCACATGTTGGGAGATGTCACAAAACAACACCCCATGCAGCACTGTCCGAGAGGATGCTTCAACTCTGGCCCAACTTCACCTATAAACGAGAGGTCCCTTCAGAGAATTAGAGACCCTAATCAAACCGTGCCTCTGTCTGCCAGTCTCTGTCATGTCCTCGGAGAGGACGTTCTCTACCCTTCACCGCCTGAAGACGTGGATGTGCAGCAGGATGGCCAGAAAGGCTGACACACTTATGCACGTTCACTGTGAAATTCTGGACACATTGGACTTACATGCCCTGATGAGGGGCTTCACCAGCGTCCCCCTGGCACTCAAGGCCACTTTTGGTGTTTTATGACTGCCAGCGCGCCTGGCCCTGCAGCACGAGGTAAGACCAATGTTTTAATAAGCTGATGCCGCGCAGTTAATTTTAAATAAAGAATGCATTTTTTTTTAAATGTATTCATTGGTTTTTGCTGTGTCACAAAATTGAATATTATTGCAATGTTAATGTGTTGGCTACTCTTTAGTTAACTGTGCTTTTGCTCTTCTTGAATGCAGTTGTTGTGTTGTGGTTTGTTGAGCAATTATTTCTAATGATTGTGTGCTTTGGTGGGAGTTTGTGTTGATAAGAGAGTCCACTTTGCTGGATTTAGTTGGGTGACACGGGCCATATCTGCATGGAGAGCTCTCAGCGGTTTGTAAGCAGTGTGCTCATGATTTATGCTCTTCTCTATTCAGTTGTGGGGGTTTGGAGTCGGACACACGCAACATATCTACCTAAAACATATTTAGCTACCCTTACGAAAAAATATTACAGGCAGAGTGCAGTATAACTGCAGTACAGTGAAGTATAACCGCAGTTAGAGTGCAGTATAACTACCGTATGCTGCAAATACTGCGTCCAAAAGAACATGTTTTTTTTTTACTGCAGTCATTTTGCAGTGTAAATGCAGTTAGAGTGCAGTATAATTGCAATACACTGCAGTTACTCTGCGATCACTGCATCCAAAATACCACAGTCGACTGCAGTTACTGCACTTTTACTGCAGTTTCAAAACTGAAATCTTTTTTTGTAAGGGTAGACAGGAAATAAACTTTGAAGCCATTTTCTCAGTTTTACTGTTTGCATAGTTACTGCTCTTTGACTTTGTAACTGCAGTCAAAACACAGTGGAACAAAGCCATAGTGCAGTAACTTCACTTGCTGTTTGCCTTGGTTTTTTACTTGGATTTTGTAGTTGCTGCAAATTTCACACTCCACTTTCTCTGAAACGGAACATAATTTAACGCTTTGTCACAAGATAAAACAGATACTACAAAGACTGATTTCAATCTTAACTCAATTTTGGCCAAAAGTGTAGTTACTGCATTGTTCCTTTGTAGGGCAGTGTAGTACAGTATACTGTAATATTTACTGTAGTGCTTTTGCAGACATTTCTGTAGTATTTACTATAGTGTTTTTGTTTAATTATCTTTGACATAGAAGGGAAGGCTCTGCTTGAGGAAACCTACTGGTGAAATATTAAAATTGTCTATAACCTGTAGTTAGGTACAATAGCACAGGGCTCTGAACAGACAGGTCCTAGCTTCGACTCTTTCCTGTAATCTGTAAGGAACACAATATATTATATATATTTACCATGTACAGTAAGTTTCTCACTTATGGGTGGCACAAATTGGGACATGGGGGAGGGGAATGGGCAGGGTGTATGCAAATGAAATACTGTAGTATTTACTATAGTTTAAAAGTGTCGTGTTTTTGGGGACATTAGTATTCACTACAGTCTTTTCCCCCCAGATAATACTGTAGTATTTACAGTAGCCAAGTCAACCAGTGCTCAGGGTTCTCTCAGGGGAAGTGAAATGATAGGCTACAATGAATTTTCTCATGATGAAGCAAGCTTGTAGTGAAGCAAGAATTAATGGTCAAAACAAGTCATCTTGGGGCGACGAGGAGAGCAGGGTTGCAAAACGCATTCATATCTGTGACGGCCCCTCTCTGCTTTTGTCTACTGGGTTTTGCTGTGCTTACTTCCTGCAGGGGATTGGTGGGCGGAGCTGGGAGGGTCGTCAGTGCTGATGCTGACCTGTGAAAGCACAGCTGTGGCATAAAGCCACTGTTTCCTCATTCAGCAAGAGATTCCTCTCACCATGCATACTTTTGGTTGTTTTGTTGTGGTTTTGGCAGTTGATACCTAATTTACTGACCTTAATGCCTCATCTGGTTATTGTTGTGATTGTTTACTTTACTTATGGAATAAATTAGTTTTGTTATTCCTATACTCAGTGTGTGTTTCCTCATTGTTTGTTACAATCTTGAGCAAGGTTGTAACATATCATGCATATATAGGCCTACCATTTATAAAATCATCAAATTTTTTTGATTACAGACTAGCTAAAAAATAAGTGAAAATTGACAAATGATGTACATTTTCTGGTAAAAAAGTGGAGGTGCAAAATCCTTTTGCACCCCAGAAAGCTGTTTGACTCAGCTCAGTCGTGACTCACGAAGAGGAAGAACTTTGCAAGTGTTTCTGATTAACCCATAAGCCTTGTCTAAGCCGGGGAAGGGGAGTTCTACTAGGCTATATAGAATTGTTTAAAGGTCATACAAAGGATAATTTTTCTATTTGCTTTTGACCACTTGAAGTATCTCAAAAATATTTGGACTTACTGTTATTAGCCCATACAAACATATTGAATAACAGATTCACTACATGGAACAAAATATAGACCCCCCCCCCAAAAAAAATATATAAAGGAAGTTTGTTCTGAAGTATATAAACTCAGCAAAAAAAGAAATGTCCCTTTTTCAGGACCCTGTCTTTCAAAGATAATTCTTAAAAATCCAAAGAACTTCAGATCTTCATTGTAAAGGGTTTAAACACTGTTTCCCATGCTTGTTCAATGAACCATAAACAATTAATGAACATGCACCTGTGGAATGGTCGTTAAGACACTAACAGCTTACAGATGGTAGTCAATTAAGGTCACAGTTATGAAAACGTAGGACACTAAAGAGGCCTTTCTACTGACTCTGAAAAACACCAAAAGAAAAATGCTCAGGGTCCCTGCTCATCTGCGTGAACAGGGTAATAACTTGCAATGTCCGTACTGTGAGACGTGGGAGACAGGACGGACAGCTGATCGTCCTCGCAGTGGCAGACCACGTGCAACAACAACTGCCCGAGTTACACCAGAAACGCACAATCCCTCCATCAGTGCTCAGACTGTCCGCAATAGGCTGAGAGAGGCTGGACTGAGGGCTTGTTGTAAGGCAGGTCCTCACCAGACATCACCTGCAACAACGTTGCCTATGGGCACAAACCCACCATCGCTGGATGAGACAGGACTGGCAAAAAGTGCTCTTCACTGACGAGTCGCGGTTTTGTCTCACCAGTGGTGATGGTCGAATTTGCATTTATCGTCGAAGGAATGAGCATTACACAGAGGCCTGTACTCTGGAGCGGGATCAATTTGGAGGTGGAGGGTCCGTCATGGTCTGGGGCGGTGCGTCACAGCATCATTGGACTGAGCTTGTTGTCATTGCAGGCAATCTCAACGCTGTGCGTTACAGGGAAGATATCCTCCTCCCTCATGTGGTACCCTTCCTGCAGGCTCATCCTGACATGACCCTCCAGCATGACAATGCCACCAGCCATACTGCTATTTCTGTGCACTGACATTCCTGCAAGACCGGAATGTCAGTGTTCTGCCATGGCCAGCGAAGAGCCCGGATCTCAATCCCATTGAGCACAACTGGGACCTGTTGGATCAGAGGGTGAGGGCTAAGGCCATTCCCCCCCTGAAATGTCCGGGAACTTGCAGGTGCCTTGGTGGAAGAGTGGGGTAACATCTCACAGCAAGAACTGGCAAATCTGGTGCAGTCCACAAGGAGGAGATGCACTGCAGTACTTAATGCAGCTGGTGGCCACACCAGATACTGACTGTTACTTTTTATTTTGACCCCTCCCCCCCTTTGTTCAGGGACACATTATTCCATTTCTGTTAGTCACGTGTCGATGAACTTGTTCAGTTTATGTCTCAGTTGTTGAATCTTATGTTCATACAAATATGTACACGTGTTTGCTGAAAATAAACACAGTTGACAGTGAGAGGACGTTTCTTTTTTTGCTGAGTTGATATAAGAAAGATCAGTTTTTTGTTGTTGTTGTTGTTGTATTTAACCCCTTATTTTTGTCCTTTAACAGTCTATGCCCTGTCTAAGCCAGTTGGTTCTACTAATAATTTAGCTATTTTATTTGGAATTTTAAGACCCCTTAAGATTTTTTTGTATATATATATTTTTTACATGTATTCAACCCCTTTTTTGGTCACTAAACAGTCTCCATACAACATACCATACTTCGATTCATTAATTATTTTCAACTGGTACAGGGGGACCTTCAGACAAGTCTTGTCAGGCCTGTGGATGTCCTAGAGCAGAACAATGTTTGTGTACACCTTAGTGTGTCGCCCAAACAGTTCGGATGCCACAGAAGTTGGCAGATCGGCTCTACCGACTTCAGATGAGTCCCAAGATGCTTGTGTGTATCGTAAAGTAAAACGGAGAACATCATCGTGTTCGTGAGTCTCTCATCTTTGGAGTGGTCGGCCAAACCGTTTGTAGGCCAAATCGTTCGGACGCTACAGACGATTATGTGAGAAGACCGATTTTCAGGATGTCTCATGGTCTGACAAATACCACTCTAGCTCTGTTACCTTTCACCGCAAATGTCGCACACTAGTTTAAACTGACAGATTATTTACGTGGACTTGTTTTATGATGCTAATTTGATTTCAGCAGGGCGTGGACATGGACTCCAGGGAGTTTTAGTAAACAATGCCATGCTGGTGGTTGGTAACATTCAAAATAAAACTGAAACACAGAAAAAGTCCCCACTTTGGATTTCCCACTTCAAGCCCCAATATACCATACTTTGACTAAAACGATGACTTATTGACTACAATCGCTGTGGAACATCATGGGTAAGCTCTGTGGGGTATACTTCTATTAAAGCTAGATCTACTCAGGGATTTCGAAAACTAGTCAGCTTCAGTTAGCTTCTCATTCCAGCTCAGGCTTTTTCCGTACTACGATGGTGGATATTGCTCGTCCGCCTGCTGCTAACTCTAGCAGGCTTGTAAGAGCACGTGCATGTGGCTAGGTGAACACCAAACTCTTCCTTGAGACAATGCTGAAACATCAAGCCATGGGCAGTGCCACATTTTAGTTGGTGCATAAATCAAAATGAAATGAAAGCAGGCTATGGCGTGAAATAGGCTTGTTGAAGTGCCGTCTTTAAATCAAATCGTATTGTTGGTCACGTACACAGGGAAATGCTTATGTTTCTAGCTCTAGCTCAACCAGTGCAGTAATACCTAACAATACACCCCCCCCCCCCCCCCCAAAAAAAAATTAAGAAATTAAGAAATATCTGAATGAGCAATATATAAAAATGTATATACTGATGTGTATAGACAGTATGGACATAGAAAGTGTGTGTACAGCAGAAGTTGGGTACAGCAATAGTTACAGGGCCTTCAGAAAGTATTTATACCCCTTGACTTATTCCACTTTTTGTTGTTACAGCCTGAATAAAGAAATACAAATCTCATCCATCTACACACAATACCCCATACTGACGAAGACAAAACATGCTTTTAGAAATGTTTGCTAATTTATTGAAAATTAAATACAGAAATAACTAATTTACATAAGTATTCACACCCCTGAGTCAATACATTGTAGAAGCAGGTTCGGTGGCGATGTAACGGCTTTCTTCTTCCTCCTCTGATGAGGAGTAGTAGGAAGGATCGGAAGACCAATGCGCAGCGTGGTACGTATCCATAATGACTTTTAATAAGAATGAATACGACAAAATACAAACTAACAAAGTGAAACAAAAAGGAAAACCGAAAACAGTTCTGTCTGGTGCAGACACACAAAGACTGAAAATAACCACCCACAAAACCCAACAGAAAACAGGCTACCTAAATATGGTTCGCAATCAGGGACAACGATTGACCGCTGCCTCTGATTGAGAACCATATCAGGCCAAACACAGAAATAGAAAATCATAGAAAAACTAACATAGACAACCCACCCAACTCACGCCCTGACCATACTAAAACAAAAGACAAAACAAAGGAACTAAGGTCAGAACGTGACAGTCGATTACAGCTTTGAGTTTTCTTGGGTATGTCTGTATCAGCATTTCACATCTGGATTTGGGGATTTTCTCAGATTCTCCCTTGCAGATTTTCCTCCAGCTCTAGTAAATTTGATGGGGAGCAGCGGTGAACAACAATCTTCGTCTTTCCACAGATTTTCAATGGGATCCAAGTCTGGGCTTTGGCTGGGCCACTCAAGGTCCTTCACATTCTTGTTCTGAAGCCATTCCAGCATTGTTTTGGCTGTATGCTTGGAGTCATTGTCCTGTTCGAACGTAAATCTTAGGCCCAGTCTGAGGTCGTTGTCACTGCCGTCTGAAGAAGAGGGAGTGGACCAAAGCGCAGCGTGGTAAGTGTTCATGCTTTCTTTATTAAAACTGAACACTGAGACAAAATAACCAAAAATAGAACAACACGAAACAGTTCTGTCTGGTGCAGACACAAAAACAGAAAACAACTACCCACAAAAACCATGTGGGAAAAAGCTACCTAAGTATGGTTCTCAATCAGAGACAACGATAGACAGCTGCCTCTGATTGAGAACCATACCCAGCCAAACAACAAAGAAATAGAAAACATAGAAAATGAACATAGAATGCCCACCCAAATCACACCCTGACCAAACCAAAATAGAGACATAAAAAGCTCTCTACGGTCAGGGCGTGACAGTACCATGGATCATCGTGCCATGGATCATCATTGGAGGCTTCGCGCCATGGATCACCACTGGAGGCTTCCTGCGATGGATCACCACTGGAGGCTTCCTGCCATGGATCACCACTGGAGGCTTCTTGCCATGGATCACCACTGGAGGCTTCGTGCCATGGATCACCACTGGAGTGGAGAGACACACAGGAGGCCTGGCTCTGGGAGCAGGCACAGGACTCACCAGGCTGGGGAGACATGCAGAAGGGTTAGTTCTTAGCACAGGCACAGGACTCACCAGGCTGGGGAGACATGCAGGAGGCCTTGTCCTTGGCCGAGGCACCAGATACACTGGGCCGTGGAGGCGCACTGGAGGTCTCGAGCTAAGAGCCTGCACAACCCGCCCTGGCTGGATGGTGACCCATCCTGGCTGGATGGTTATAGAACATCCACAAACATGGAATAGACGTTGAGTGGATGTCTGTGCCCAGTGGGTAGTCAGCCACCTAACTTGCAAATCCGTGTTAGCTATCCATATCTTTGTCCGAGTTTAAATTAGTTGGCTATCTAGCCAGTTCAAGATGAAACATTGTTGAAAGGAAGCTTGCTACATCCTATGATTAGTTGGCAAGCTCGTATCCAATGCCTGCCCTGTATTGACCATAAATGCAAATAGGCTACAGTTAGCAAGGTAGCTAGACAACGTGAGCTATGTGCATCTTCATCTTTTTACTTTTACCCCCTTTTCTCCCCAATTTGTAGATACAGTCTTATCCCATCGCTGCAACTTATCTATGAACTTGGGAGAGAAGAAGGTCGAGAGCCATGCGTCCTCCGAAACACAACCCTACCAAGCCGCACAGCTTTTTGATTCACTCCTCGCTTAACCCGGAAGCCAGCTGCACCAATGTGTCAGAGGAAACACCGTCCAGGTGGCTATCGAAGTCAGCTTGCAAGTGCCCGGCCCGCCACAAGGAGTCGCTAGAAGGCGATGAGACAAGGAAATCACAGCCGGCCAAACCCTCTCCTAGGCTAATTGTACGCCTCTTCATGGGTCTCCCAGGCACGGCCGGCTGTGACACAGCCTGGGATCGAACTTGGGTCTGTAGTGACACCTCAAGCCGCAGTGCCTTAGACCGCTGCGCCACTCGGTAGGCCCGCACATCTTCGTCTGACATGCTACATCACATTACGTGTTAGCTTGATGTATTTAGCTAGCTACAGTATCATTCCACTTTCATCTGTGATTTCATTGCTAGCCTGGCTCACTAGCATGCTCAAAAAAAATTCTATAACCAAAAGTAGTTACTAGCTAGCTAGTACCAGCTATCTAATTAGCTAACGTACTCACAAACACCAGTCACAGAAGTAAACACATCGGATGTAATACATTCCTGGCCATCTGGCAATATTGTTGAAATGCATTGGAAGTTTACACCAACTTTATGGAAGCCCATCTTCACTCCTATTTGCTGAGCCAAATGTGCATGCATTGCACCCATATGCAGACTTGACAACATTGTCCACATAGCAGTTGGCGGCGGACCACAAAGTGTTGTTTTCTGGGAAATTGTGCATCATTGGCAAAAGTGGGCATATTAGTAACCCATGCCCAATCCTCCAGTAAATTGTGATGTACTCACTTACAAAACTCTGTTTTGGACAAGACTGAAAATGATCATATATCCACTTTGTAGTACATTTTGACACTATAATTCATGTTTCTGACTCATATCGATGCCCCAGGCCATTTAAAACCAGAGAAGTTGGTTCTAAGGGGAAGTTGATCTTTCTGTCACGCAGGTTTTACTGTGCATGTTTACAATAAATGTCATTACTAAATGTGTGATGTGATAGGTATTTAAACATGACTATTTTTGAACACACACAAAACAAACATTTGATTAATAAAATATTTAGTCTTCCTCAAAAGGGGACGCAATCTTAGCGAGAGGGAGGGGATCTAACTTCACTGGGCCTCAACTCGTTTGGTACTTCAACACCTCTCTATCTCTTCATTGCTGCAGTGCATAGGAAAAGTCACCCCGTGCGCGCTGTCAAAGTCCAAGCATAGTATAGCGGATCATTTTAACATGATGGGACTTAACCGAAGACATACGGAGCTCTGCAATTAACAACACACTGGTGGAATATCAAAGGAGTTTACCATGCAGCGAACAACAATTTTACTGTGGAATAACACTTTCGAGAGATTGACGAAAAGTTTACAAATCAGAATGGGATTGTAGAAGCAACATGCGTACGGAGGCAAATATGTAAGTTATATCGGTATGCAAAGAGAAAAGTAAGAAGAAAAAACGTGTTATCTTGTAATTCACAATGATATGACTATCGTTTTTTTAATTTTTTTATCAGAGCTTGAAATGTAGAGCACATTGAGTGATCATTCTTTTTCAGAACAGAACATTCAACATGAGACATCTTTTATTTCTGAAAATTCGAGTCATTGCACAGAACTCGACACAGTCAAAATTCGAGTCATTGCCAGGAAGTCACAGTCAACTGAACACTGTTGTCTTCACATGTTACTTCTCAATTAAACTCAATTCAATAAACGGTATTTATCATCAAGGAATGGGCGTTAATATGGACAGTGATGGAAAAAGTACCCAATCGTCATACTTGCGTAAAGATACCTTATTAATAGAAAATGACTCAAGTAAAAGTGAAAGTAACCTAGTAAAATACTACGTGAGAGAAATTCTAAAAGTACTTGTTTTGAAATATACTTAAAAATCCTCAGTAAAATGGAATTGCTCAAATATACTTAAGTATCAAAAATGAAAGTACAAATCATTTTAAATTCCTCATATTAATCAAACAATATGGCGCCATTTGTTAAATATATTTTTTTATTTACGGAAAGCAAGGGGCACACCAACACTCAGACATAATGTACTAACGAAGCATGTGTGTTTAGTGAGTCTGCCAGATCCCTTGACCCTTTTCCTGTCCTGCTAAGCCTTCAAAATGTAACGAGTACTTTTGGGTGTCAGGGAAAATGTATGGAGTAAAAAACCTACTTAAGAAGTACTTTAAAGTATTTTTACTTAAGTAATTTACACCACTGAATATGGAGTTGGTCCCCCCTTTGCTGCCACTCATCTGAGTAGGCTTTCCACTAGATGTTGGAACATTGCTGCGGGGACTTGCATCCATTCATCCACAAGAGGATTGGTGAGATCGGGCACTGATATTGGGCGATTAGGCCTGGCTCATCCCAAAGGTTTTCGGTGGGGTTGAGGTCAGGTCTCTGTGCCGGCCAGTCAAGTTCTTCCACACCGATCTCGACAAACCATTTCTTTATGGACCTCGCTTTGTGCACTGGGGCATTGTCATGCTGAAACAGGAAACGGCCCTCCTAAACTGTTTCCACAAAGTTGGAAGCACAGAATGTCTAGAATATCATTGTATGCTGTAGCATTCCCTTCACTGGAACTAAGGGGCCTAGCCCGAACCATGAAAAACATCCCCAGACCATTATTCCTTCTCCACCAAACTTTACAGTTCCTCATTCCAGAGAACGCGTTTCCACTGCTCCAGAATCCAATGGTGGCGAGCTTTACACCACTCCAGCCGACGCTTGGCATTGCACATGGTGATCTCAGGCTTGTGTGCGGCTGATCAGCCCTGGAAACCCATTTCATGAAACTCCCAACATACAGTTATTGTGCTGAAGTTGCTTCCAGAGGCAATTTGGAACTTGTTAGTGAGTGTTGCAACCGAGGACAGACGTGCTTCAGCACTAGGCGATCCCGTTCTGTGAGCTTGTGTGGCCTACCACTTCACGGCTGAGCCGTGTTGCTCCTAGACGTTTCCACTTCACAATAACAGCACTTACAGTAGACCGGGTCAGCTCTAGCAGGGCAGAAATTTTATGAACTGACTTGTTGGAAAGGTGGCATCCTATGATGGTGCCACGTTGAAAGTCACTAAGCTCTTCAGTAAGACCATTCTTCTGCCAATGTTTGTCTATGGAGATTGCATGGCTGTGTGCTCGATTTTATGCACCTGTAGGCAATGGGTGTGGCTGAAATAGCCACATCCAGTTATTTGAAGGGTGGCCCATATACTTTTGTATATATAGTGTATTGTAGTGATTCAGGAGTAATATTACATCAGAATGATATGCCCCACCAACATTAGGCCACTATTCTGAAAACCCAAACTCAAATTGCTGGAATAAGTCAATTATATCAATGCTTTTCAGTAGGTATGAGGTACCCCTTGTGGTCATTGAATGTCCCATGGATAACTTCCTTTCAGAACCAAATAATAGGAATATTTTCTGAACATTCCCTAAAGCACATCAAATATCTTATTGTAACGTCATACTGCGACCAAACCAGGACCTGTACTAAACGTCCTCTTATGGTCCCGAGTTTAACGTCATGTTTTATTGTTCCTAGAATGTTCTCAGAATGCCAGTGGGATAATGTCTTGCCGAAACCCTTAAAGGGACCTAATGGGAACATTGTCCTTAGGATGTCCCTGTTTGCTGGGAAGATCCCTTTCAATGTGCCATCCAATCTCATAAAACGTTTCAGAAAAAGTCTCAGTGTTGTTACTCTTTAAAGAAGCCAAACCCACTGGCTCCAGGTCATCTACAAGACCCTGCTAGGTAAAGTCCCCCCTTATCTCAGCTTGCTGGTCACCATAGCAGCACCCACCTGTAGCACGCGCTCCAGCAGGTATATCTCTCTGGTCACCTCCAAAACCAATTCCTCCTTTGGCCGCCTCTCCTTCCAGTTCTCTGCTGCCAATGACTGGAACGAACTACAAAAATCTCTGAAACTGGAAACACTTATCTCCCTCACTAGCTTTAAGCACCAGCTGTCAGAGCAGCTCAGACTACTGCACCTCTACATAGCCCATCTATAATTTAGCCCAAACAACTACCTCTTCCCCTACTGTATTTATTTATTTCGCTCCTTTGCACCCCATCATTTCTATTTCTACTTTGCACATTCTTCCACTGCAAATCTACCATTCCAGTGTTTTACTTGATATATTGTATTTACTTCGCCACCATGGCCTTTTTTTGCCTTTACCTCCCTTATCTCACCTCATTTGCTCACATTGTATATAGACTTGTTTTTCTACTGTATTAGAAAAATATTTGACTGTATGTTTGTTTTACTCCATGTGTAACTCTGTGTTGTTATGTGTCGAACTGCTTTGCTTTATCTTGGCCAGGTCGCAATTGTAAATGAGAACTTGTTCTCAACTTGCCTACCCGGTTAAATAAAGGTGAAATAAAAAAGAGGATGGTGCTGGAGTATTGAAAACAGGGATGCCAATAATCGTTACCGCTATCTCTTTGAGATTTTTTTATATTACTTATATAATACAATATAGCTCAGTATTTGTATTATGGATACAGTTTATACAGTCTTTTTTTCTCATCTTTATCAATGTGCCAATAATTTCTGACCTTACTGTACATTTTAACTCTCCAGGCTCGGGTTTTAGAACAAGTCATCTTTTCAGGACGTTACGAGACCTCCACACCATTTCCTGAGCGAGGTGTTTTTTTTTTTTACAGGATTATATATTTAGCCCAACATTTAAGTAGTCTAAGCAATAGAGCAAATAACTAGCTGAGCACGGTTATCAAACATATTGAAAAAAATGGATTCAGTTAAATCCTTATGATTTCTTTGCATGATTGCATGAATTGTTTCTTTTTTTCTGATTATTGTTCTTTTGTATCACCACAGAATGAAAATAAGATTTGCCTTTCCAAGCAGACTGCGGAAGAAGAATTTAATTTCTTTGCTGCTGGTGATCTGTGCCTTCCTGCTGCTCTTCCTAAAGTTCACTGTTAAATACAGCATTGCCATTGAAACCTATGGGTCTACCGCAGGCTACAATGACGTTGAGCTGCTCCATCGCTACAACATTGACTGCAATGCCATCTATGAAATGGAGCCGGCCGAGTTGGGGAAGTCGCTGGTCATCAGAAAACAGGTGGTGGTGGAAGAGCAGGACAAGAGCTTGGTCAACCTGATCTCCAACTGCCCGCGATACCTCCGCTCCCGGGGCTATGGGGCTGTCCAGGTGTCTGAGGAGGAGCAGGCCTTCCCCCTGGCCTACTCACTGGTGGTCCACAAGTCTGCCTCCATGGTGGAGAAGATCCTCAGGGCCGTCTACACCCCTAACAACATCTACTGTATCCACTACGACCTGAAGTCATCAGAACTGTTCAGAGAGTCCATGGAGGGTCTGGCACGCTGTCTGCCCAACGTCTTCATCGCCTCTAAGCTGGAGGCAGTGACATACGCCAGCATCAGCCGCCTCAATGCTGACCTCAACTGCTTGTCTGACCTTATAGGGTCAAAGGTCAAGTGGAGGTATGTCATCAACCTGTGCGGTCAGGACTTTCCCCTGCGCTCCAACATAGAGCTGGTGGCTGACCTGAAGAAGCTCCGGGGGGGTAACATGATGGAGACAAGTCGCCCCAGCGAATACAAGAAGCAGCGTTTCTCCTTCCACCACGAGCTGCAGAACGTGTCATTCGAGTACAACCGGCTGCCGGTGAAAACCAACAAGGCCAAGGGGTCTCCGCCGCACGGCATACAGATGTTCATCGGCAGCGCGTACTTCGTGCTCTCGTGGGAGTTCGTCACTTATATGAACACGTCTGCGCTGGCCAGGGACTTCCTGGTGTGGTCAAACGACACCTACTCCCCAGACGAACACTTCTGGGCCACGCTGATACGGGTGCCGGGTGTGCCAGGTGAGGTGCCACGGGCCCAGGCCGACATCACAGACCTGATGAGCAAGACCAGGCTGGTGAAGTGGAACTACCTGGAGGGACCGCTTTACCCATCATGCACAGGGAAACACGTCCGCAGTGTGTGTGTCTATGGGGCGGGGGAGCTGCGCTGGCTACTGAACTACGGCAGCTGGTTCGCTAATAAGGTGGACGCCGAAGTTGACCCGGTCCTTATCCAATGTCTTGAGGATAAATTACAGGAAAAACAGAGACTCTTGGTCAAGGCTATGAAGTTGCAACAAAAGATTCCCTCCTCTGTGTTAGCAGTTGATGTTATTCTTCAATAATACAAACTCCAAAGCAAATCAGGGGGAGACAAATGTATTTATTTGAGAAGGACAAATCATAGCTGTTATGCTGGGAGGTAGATGTTCAGTCTCCCCTGTCCTCAGCTTTTCTCAGCAGAACAAAGGAACAGGATGCCATTGATAACCCCCCACCCTAGCCTGGGGTTGACCAATCAGAAGTCCTTGCAGTACAACTGGGCCAATGGCCAAATAACAAGTATCCTACTCCAGACTCAATGTACAGACCAATGAAAACGTGGCACACGTAGCTCTGAGTCCAGGACGGACATTCCACAGATTCTAAACAGCTTTTGAACTGAAGACCTACTATTTACATTGACAATTCCCTATTGATTGTTAATTCTAGTACTCTCGTCCTCTCATCCTCTGCGCTGTGCATTTATTTTCAGTTTTCTCCTATCACAGCTATTAAACTCTGTAACTGTTTTAAAGTCACCATTTACCTCATGGTGAAATCCCTGAGCAGTTTCCTTCATCTCCGGCAACTGAGTTAGTAAGGACGCCTGCATCTTTTTACTGACTGGGTGTACTGATACACCATCCAAAGTGTAATTAATGCTCGAATGAATATTCAATGTCAGCTCTTTTTTATTTTGACCCATCTACCAATAGGTACCCTTCTTTGCAAGGCATTGGGAAACCTTGCTGGTCTTTGTGGCTGAATCTGTGTTTGAAATGCACTGCTCGACTGAGGGATGTTACAGATATTTGTATTTGTGGGGTACAGAGATGAGGTAGTCATTCATAAATCATGGGAAACACTATTATTGCACACAGAGTGAGTCCATTCAACTTATTATGTGACTTGTTAAGCACATTTTTACTCCTGAACCTATGTAAGCTTGACATAACAAAGGGGTTGAATACTCATTAAAGACATTTCAGTTTTTAAATGAGAAAGTGAGAGTTGTATGAATCAGTTCATTAGTCCAGACATGAAGGGCTTTCAGACTTTATAGCATTCCCAGAAAGCATGCATTATTGAGTCATTATTTATTTTACACTTAAGACATGATTCTGCCGTTGTGCTGTAGAATTTGTGAATTTTGAAACTTGAAAAATTATTGTATACGTTAGTTTATACTGGATTAAGCGTATAGTTTCGTTAACTGTAATTTTGTTAGCTATGCTACAACTTACCCTCCATCTTGTGCCAACATCAGTTCTTTTTAAGTCTTGGTTCCAATAGTAAAAACCATTTTCTAAGAGAGTTGTCAATTGGATATGCTCTCTGCAATGTTTTATATGTGAACATCATTTTCTGACTCAAATAAGATTCCCTCAAGGTTGCTCTGATATCCAAAATATTTCAAATATATATTTTAAGGTGCATGTATTCCAAAATTACTTTTTAATTCTGTCATGGAAATACATGTATATCCTGTTACCAAGTCATTTACGATTTGTATGTCTTATTTGTTCCATGTGGACCAATATATCAGTGAATTCTGAAAAGCTATCCAAGGATTGTTCCATAAGGTTGTGTTTTTAGGGAGAGATATTGAAAATAGACACATATAAGGTTTCTGGGGATGAGCATGCCATCTTCAATATGTAGTTATTGTTCCTCTTTAGTGCAATATGTCACAAGTAAAAGCCTTGGATAGTGAGTTTCCAAATCTGGAAGGTTTAAAGAATGTATTTTGTGGGGTAATAAAGCCATGCCATTCTAATAAGGTTTATTCTACCTGTAATATTTAACCGAAGATTATTCCATTTAATTAGATCTGCTTTGATGTTGAGTAATGGGAAAAAGTTATATTTTCCCGGTATTTTACCAATGTTCCATCCCTAGAAGAAATCACTTTTTTAACGTGGTATTGTCATTCTAAAGCATTTGATTAGAGCTTTAATCAGCATGAACATTCAAGCCCGATGCTACCTGAGTCTGAGACATTTCATTTAAATACATTTTATGAGCCAAAGCTCAAAAAAGCCCAAACGGTTGTGCTGTTATCCAATACATATAATCATTTGTAGGCTGATGAATAGCTATTAGTATAAGAAAGTCAAGAACAGTTGCACAGGGAGGGCTTCAGACCCAGGGCCCCCAAGCTTAGTGATAAGTATAGAGGGCACTATGGTGAGTTGTAGTCGTTGAACAGCATTCTCACCTGGGCATTCCTCTTGTCCAGGTGGGATAGGGCAGTGTGCAGTGCAACAGCGATTGCGTCGTCCGTGGATCTGTTGGGGCGGTATGCAAATTGTAGTGGGTCTAGGTTGTCAGGTAAGGTGGAGGTTATAGTCCTTGACTAGCCTCTCAAAGCACTTCATGACAGAGGTGAGTGCAATGGGGCGATAGTCATTTAGTTCAGTTACCTTAGCTTGCTTGGGTACAGGCACTATGGTGGACATCTTGAAGCAAGTGGGGACAACAGACTGGAATGGGGAGAGGTTGAATATATCCGTAAACACCCCAGCCAGCTGGTCTGCGCATGCACTGAGGACGCAGCTTGGTATGCCTTCCAGGCTGGCAGCTTTGCGAGGGTTAACACACTTGAAAGCCCTACTCATGTCGGCTACAGAGATCGGGAGCCTGCCGTCCTTATGAGCAGCGGGGGCCCACGACGGCAGCTCTGTGTTGTTTTCCTCAAAGCAGGAGAAGAATGTGTTAAGTTTGTCTGAGAGTTAGGCTTTGGGTGTCCACAATGTGGTTGGTTTTTCCTTTATAATCTGTGATTTTCTGAAGTCCCTGCCACATGTGTCTTGTATCTGAGCCATTGAATTGCCACTCCTTTTCTGTCCCTGTAATGTCTTTTTGCCTCTTTGATTGACTTAGAGGTTGTAGCTGGTCTGTTTGTTCTCATCCATGTTCCTGGTCACACTTACATGTATTTATCCCGGGAAATGGGAGAGGGTTTGTGCGGGAAATCTCAGTAAATCTTGGTAACCTGGTTCCCGCTATTCTCATAGTATACCCTATAGTCCTCTGGGAGGCGTGGGAACAGCCCCTGATATAGCAGTTTCTGTTACTGTGAAGACTTTTTTAAAGATCAGGCTGAGTTTATCAGGGGCTGTTAAAGATCAGGGTGAGCCTGGGCCTTCCAACAACGTGAAACAGCTTTTACAATGTATGCCTGTGTGTGTGTGTGTGTGTGTGTGTGTTGCTTTTCATTGTTAGGGAGTGAGTTCTGCATTCTCAACCCTTTGCCAATTTGGCATTCCCATACAATGCTAATTGTTTACGGTATCAGGATGTGCACCACATTGTTTGACTTTTGGGTGAGAGGTACATGACCTATGCTATGTTGGCATTGCCTGACGTCTCACCCTGAATTGAATTCCCGCACTCTATCGATCGGTCCATACATCAGTCTAAACCTGCCATCCTAGAAGTTGTTTGTGCTGAAGTCAAAATGGCATCCGTTTCTGGGACCATTCAGAATGGTCGGAATGTGTTTGTATTCTAAAAGAGTATGGAAGGAAAGCAAATCCAGACTCATCATGGAAAATAAATATTAGTGGGCACAGCATTTGGCTGGAGTGAAGTGTATGGGTAGCCAGGCAATTGATGGCATACAGTTTGCATAAGTATTTGTTGTAGCTTACAGGCAAAACGAAGGTAAATATTTACCTTACCTTAAACTTGTGTACATAGCACACAGTAGCACATAATGTACAAAGATTAACAGTTGGGTGTGACAATCGTCTAATGAATTAACGGACCAAGGCGCAGCGTACGTAGAGTTCCACATGTTTATTAAATGAAACTCACAAAAAAACAATAAAGAGAAACGTGACGTTCTGTAGCGCTCACACTCATCAACACAAAAACAAGATCTCACAAAAACCCAGTGGGAAAAGGCTGCCTAAATATGATCCCCAATCAGAGACAACGATAGACAGCTGCCTCTGATTGGGAACCATACCAGGCCAACATAGAAATAGAAAAACTAGAGTACCCACCCTAGTCACACCCCGACCTAATCAAATTAGAGAATAAAAGGCTCTCTAAGGTCAGGGCTTGACATTGGGTCAATATTACTAAAAGTGTTATTTTTTGTCCTTAAGATAAGTCATTCAAAATTGTATTCAAAAATATTCACTAGATCAAATTTCAAAAGGATCCTTATGTGTGTATGTCTTCATGATAATAAAAGCAAAATGACATAGACTTCAAAGTACATTTTATTTCAGTGGAAGGTTGCAATTTTTCAATGTCCCAAGTGCTGCTCAATCTTTTAAAATTTAAGTAGGCAAATCAGTTAACAACAAATTCTTATTTACAATGACAACCTTGTCAGCTCAGGGATTTGATCTAGCAACCTTTCAGTTACTGGCTCTAACCACTAGGCTACTTGCCACCCGATCAACTTCAATGAGAATAATTAGGAATAAAATGATACATAAAAAAAAAAAAAAATCCTAATTTTCTATTTTTCTTCATTAAATGTTATCTAATGTATAGTATTTTTATGTTAAATGCTGCACTTTTTATTAAAATATTGACTATTTTCTGTACGTCCTCAAAGTCATTGTCCACACTGTTACATTGTGGTTACTGGCACTTTAAGAAAATATATATTTTCTACAATGACATCACAAACAGGAAATTATGTAACTTCCTTGGCGGGAAAACAACTGTTATCCATGAACACGTAACAGGGTGGACATGCACTCAACAGGGTCGAAAAATGGATATCTTGCAGTAATGTGTTGCAAACTATGTGTTTTTGTTCATGAATTGTATTATGTAATTACAGCCTGTATAGTATTTTAAGACGAAATAAATATCAATTGAATCAAGTCTTTCTGGAGGAATGGCACCTCCTCTTAGTGCAGCTGAAAGACAGCTGAAATACAGAGAATGACGTAATGCAAAAAGAAAAAAAAGAAAGAAGGAGAGTGTATCTAGAGACAGAGAGGGAGAAATGGAGGAAAGATAAAGAGACAGGGAAGAAGAAGGCAATAGCTGAACTCAGTGACAGAGTGCAGCGTGCAGACAGGAAGAAATGGAGAGATTCAAAAGGGATACTCAGAGCCAGGGCCAAGGTTAGTGCGTTGCTTCAGTCCCAAACACCCCCCTCATCTACTAACGTTTATCTCTGACTCTACCCCTTGAATCCTAACCATGCATTTAATGTGTTTTCGGCAACGCCAGCAAGGGGAACCCATTAGAAAGAAAAAAACACACGGAAGACTCCAAAAAGAGAGAGAGCATTTAAAATCAGAAGTGGCAAAGGAGAGGGGAAAAAGGAAAATACAGGAAGAGGTACGCAAGGATTAGGGGAGAACAGGCATCTGTATCGGCTCGTTCGACAGTCAAAGCATTGCTGAGACGTCAGAATGTGACATCACCTATTAAGAGGGCTCTTCTCTTTCGCACATCTCTCATTAAAGATTTCAAAAGAAAATACAGAAATGCAAGGAAACAGAAGAACAAGCAAATCATTGCAAAAGTGATCTCTGTGAATATACTGAAGAAGTATAAACTTCAGAAGTATGCCCAGACGGTGTTGGGCTTTTCAAATAAGAGAGCGAAGTTGGAAGGGGACCTTTGCTCTTTTTGTGACGAGGAAGGGAAGCAGAACAGAAACAGAAATCAAAAGGAAAGTGAAGGATGTCTTCGTGATGATGATGATGTAAGACCGGCCGCAAACAAACCATCACACGACTAAAGAACAAAATGCAGAAGAGGCTTCTGACTGACACAATGAATGTATTTTTGTGTTGTTTTTCACAATGAATATGTAACTAAATAGCAGTTCCAATGTTGTTACTACATGTATTACTATGTCGATGTCTATTCAGTGTTCAGGGTTTCATATATGTTCTGTCCCATTACAGCTGGCCACCCTGTTATACCTTGGTCCACCCTGATATCTTGGGATCTTTCTCAAATTAATTCAGTTACATTGTCAAATATGAAGAATTTGTGTCATGTATTTTAAAGAGTGAGACATGGCCAACACCACACAATTATATAAAATATCACTAATACCTGTCTCAATTTAGAAAGATAAGGTGCAACTTAGATGAAGTTCTGTATAAAACCACACATTGTATACAACTTGTTATTTCTTTATAATTTGACCAGAACAAATGGACAGGGTTGACAAGGGGACACAATAGCTTTATGAAAATGTCAATATTATTAAAGTAGTAGTAATTAAAGACAGTTAAGTGCATGTCCGTAACATGGTGAACATATCATATGACTGATTCACTGAAAATGTGTTTAGAATGATCTAACTCTAAGTGCTGGAGCTTGGCCAACATGTTTTTCTACAAGGCAAATATTTCCTTTTTATAGTAAAACATAAAAGGAATACATTTTTTAATGTTGCATGGTCCAAATGGTACTGTTTTGTGATATTGACCCAGTTAACAGAGATCGTTTGCTGAGCTCGGTCAGGTTCAAGCACAGGTAGAGGAACCTGACCGAACAGAGGGTTTGCTTCCAGCCATAGTAGGTGTGTTATATAGTAAACAAAACACGGTTACAACACACATGTGGACAAACCCTAACCCGCAGGAAAATAAGACTCCTGTCTCGTCCTCCATTCATTCAAGACCCAGACATCTTTATCCTGTCAGCTGGGGCACTTTTTTCCTTGTTGGGTCACGTGGTTCTCCTGGCCAGATAAACATGTGCGAATCATAACGAAGCTCCTACAGTAGTTTTCGACTGAAGAACATTTTCAGCATAACTTGCCTTCATTTTCAGTGAAAGAAGAATTTGGTTCAAATAGATCATTACATATAAAAAAATTATTCAGGGGACAAACACAAGCAGAGAGTAGCTTAGAGGAGGAAGAGAGGTAGAGAGATGGAGCAAGGAAGGTGTCACGGTTCTCTAAAGTAGAACCCAGAAGCAGACCAGGACAAGGAGAGTAAGACGAAGGTGAGTATTTATTTACAAGTTTAAATGTAGTGATAGAAAAATCCAAGTAGCGGAGCGGGCAGCGGAGGTGAGTTGATGGAATTGAGTAAGCAGATCCAAGGAAGTAACTGAAGTCACCGACGACCAGGTAGGGATGGGATGAGTGTTCCGGGTGAATGACTGTAGACAGAAAAAACGGAGGTAAGTTCAAGGCAAGCAAGACGTACAAAACAACAAAACAAACTCTATCAAACTGGAGGCTGATACGCTGGCACAACATACTGTTCATGGCTAACGATCCGGCAGGGAATGGATGTCAGGTCAGCGCTTATGAAGTGGAGGGGTGATGATCAGGACCAGGTGTGCAGATAGCTGATGGGATACGGGTACTCAGAGATCCTCCAACTAGCTACGTCGCCCGGCAACCAGACAGGGTGCGTTCCAGGACACCGGAAAAAACACTCCAGGACAGAACACAGGCAAAAACAGACTCAGGAAGCGGGATTCGTGACAGTACCCCCCCTCCGACGAACGCCACCGGGCGTACTACCCGGAGCGCCAGGGTGAAGGCGGTAGAAGTCACGAAGCAGGTCAGCATCAAGGATCTGACGCCGAGGAATCCAACTCCTCTCCTCTGGACCATATCCTTCCCAATCCACAAGATACTGGAACCCTCGACCCCGCCGTCTGGAGTCCATGATGCGGCGCACCGTGTAGGCAGGACCACCTCCGATCATCCGAGGGGGAGGAGGACGAGGAGGAGGGGGCAACAGAGGACTGAGGAGAACCGGCTTGAGGCAGGAGACATGAAAGGTGGGGTGTACTCTAAGCGTTGCAGGCAACTTGAGTCGAACCACAACAGGATTAATGATTCTCTCTACCACAAACGGACCAATGAACTTCTGTGACAGTTTCTTCGACTCAGTCCGTAGAGGAAGATCCCGTGTAGCCAACCAAACCTTATCTCCGACGGTATAAGCGGGAGCAGGAATACAGCGACGATTCGCCTGGATCTGATACCGGTCCGAAACTCTAAGGAGGGCCTTCCTGGCCCGATGCCAGGTCCGGTGGCAACGACGAATGTGGGCCTGGACAGAGGGAACCGAGAGATCCCTCTCCTGAGAAGGAAACAAGGGAGGTTGGTAACCATACAGGCACTGGAAGGGAGACATCCCAGTTGCAGATGAAGGGAGAGTATTATGGGCATACTCGACCCAGGGTAACTGAGAGGACCAATAGGTGGGATCAGAGGAGACAAGACAGCGCAGCGTGGACTCCATCTTCTGGTTGGCTCTCTCCGCCTGACCATTAGATTGGGGGTGAAAACCAGATGTGAGACTGACTGTAGCTCCAATGGCCAAACAGAAAGATCTCCAGACAGCAGAGGTAAACTGAGGACCACGGTCAGAAACAATGTCACTGGGCAATCCGTGGACCCTGAAAACCTCCCTAACAAGGATCTCGGACGTCTCAGTGGCAGATGGAAGCTTGGAGATGGGGACAAAGTGAGCGAACTTACTGAATCTGTCCACAATGGTCAGAATGACCGTGTTCCCAACAGAAGAGGGCAACCCCGTGACAAAGTCCAGGGCCAGATGCGACCAAGGTCGCCGGGGAATAGGTAGGGGGTGAAGAAGCCCAGAGCTGGGCCGATTGGTACTTTTATTCTGCGCACAAACAGGACAAGCGGCAACAAACCTCCGGGTATCTTCTCCCATGGCAGGCCACCAAAATCGTCTGCGCAGTAGCGCCATAGTCCGGGCAACGCCAGGGTGACAAGCTATCTTGCTGGCGTGGGACCACTGAAGGACATCAGAACGGACCGACTCAGGCACGAACAACCGACCGGGTGGACCGTTACCGGGGCCGGGCTGCGTCCGAAGGGCCGCCATCACATCCTCCTCAATCCTCCATGTAACGGTTCCCACGACAAGGTTCTGGGGAATAATCGTCTTAGTCTTGGCCCCACTCTCCTCCGTCTTGGAGAACATCCGGGACAAGGCGTCCGCCTTGCCGTTCTTCGACCCAGGTCGGAACGTCAGGGAAAAATTGAAGCGTCCAAAAAACAAAGCCCACCTGGCCTGACGGGAGTTGAGACGTTTAGCCGATTGCACGTAAGCCAGATTCTTGTGGTCAGTCCAGACCACAAACGGTTGCTCCGCTCCCTCCAACCAGTGACGCCACTCCTCCAAGGCAAGCTTCACAGCGAGAAGCTCCCGGTTACCCACATCGTAGTTTCTCTCAGCTGGTGAAAGACGACAAGAGTAGAAGGCGCAGGGATGGAGTTTACCGTCAGTGGAGCTACGCTGGGACAGGATGGCGCCCACCCCCACATCAGATGCGTCCACCTCAACAACAAACTGACGGGAAGTGTCAGGTTGAGAGAGAATCGGGGCGTTGGTGAATCGGCTCTTCAAGTTCAGAAATGCTCGGTCTGCCTCAGGAGTCCAACAGAAAATTCTGGTGCAAGACGTCAGAGCAGTTAAAGGGGCGGCCACCCGGCTGTAATCACGGATAAACCTCCGATAGAAGTTCGCAAATCCCAGGAATCTCTGGAGCTGCAATCTCGTACCGGGCCGGGCCCAATCCCGAACCGCCCGAACCTTCTCTTGGTCCATCTTGATCTCACCCCTGGAGATGATGTACCCGAGGAAGGATGTAGTGTGGGCGTGAAAATCACACTTCTCTGCCTTCACAAACAGACGGTTCTCCAATAACCGCTGCAGGACCTGCTTAACATGCTGGATGTGGCTGGAAAGCTCCTTGGAGAAAATCAGGATGTCATCCAGGTAAACGAACACAAACAGACCGATCATATCCCTCAGCACGTCATTCACCAAACTTTGGAACACTGCTAGAGCGTTGGAAAGTCCAAACGGCATCACCTGGTACTCGAAATGTCCCATAGGTGTATTGAACCCAGTCAACCACTCGTCCCCCTCTTTGATCCGAACCAGATGATACGCATTGCGTAGATCAAGCTTCGTAAACACAGTAGCACCCTGTAAAGAATCGAAAGCGGAGCTCATCAAGGGCAGGGGGTACTTGTTCTTGACCGTAATATCATTCAACCCCCGATAATCAATACACGGTCGAAGAGAGCCATCCTTCTTACTCACAAAAAAAAATCCAGCTCCCAGGGGTGATGACGAGGGACGAATGAGACCTGCAGCAAGAGACTCCTTTATGTAGGTCTCCAGGGCTTCTCGCTCAGGTCGAGAGATACTGTATAACCGTCCCTTGGGAAAGGCAGCTCCAGGGAACAGATTAATCGTACAATCATAAGGTCGGTGGGGAGGAAGTGACTGAGCCTTCTGCTTACTGAACACCTCACCCAACTCGTGATATGTTTCAGGAACCAGGGACAAATCAGGAGGAGCAGACTCACTGACCCGACTGGGGACAGCATGAGAACAGGCAGTCCTGAGGCAGTTAGCATGGCACTCAATGCTCCAACTAGTTACCTTTCCAATCACCCAATCGAACGAGGGATTGTGTTCTCTTAGCCAGGGGTATCCAAGAACCAGAGGAACATGGGGGGAAGGCAAAATGAAAAAAGAAATAACCTCAGAATGATTCCCCGACAACAACATCTTAACCGGTTCAGTCCTCATAGTGATCCGTGCCAGACTACTGCCGTTCAGAATGGTTGCTTCAATGGCTTCCGGTAATTGCTCCTTGGAAAGCCCCAGCTGTTCCACTAAGTCGGCATCAATGAAGCTGTCATCGGCACCTGAATCGATGAAAGCTTTAATCGCTAAACTCTGATTCTTATTTATGAGGGTAGCAGGAAAACGAGGTCTGACAGGGCTCTTGAGAGGTTGAAACTGGCTCGCTAACAAACCTCCCAAACTTAACGAGCCGAGCAGTTTAACGGGCGCTGAGGACAAACGGAGATGTAATGTCCCGAGCTACCACAGTAGAGGCAGCTGTTGGTCTCACGTCTACGTTGGCGCTCGTCCTTAGTTAACCCGTGCCGCCCCACTTGCATAGGTTCAGGATCTGGCGGCAGGACTCCTCCACTAATCCCGTGTGAGGAAACATGATTAACACCTTCTGGTCCACCTCCTGACCCGAATGGTAACCGAGTAGCTGATTGATTGGACCGGACCCACTGCTTCTCCCTCCTTCTCTCTCGAACTCTGTTATCCACCCTAATAGATAATGCGACCAAACTGTCCAGGTCACAAGGCTCCGGATAGGAGATCAGCTCATCCTTGAGTTGCTCCGACAACCCCTGGTAAAAAGCCGCTTGTAGTGCCTCCTCATTCCACCCACTCTCCACAGCCAATGTCCGGAACTCAATCACAAAGTCTGCCACGTAACGAGCTCCTTGGCGAAGAGAGAACAACCGCTTAGCTGCGTCCTTACCTCGGACTGGATGGTCAAAAAGCTTTCTCATCTCTGCCGTGAACTCCTGGTATGACGCCATGCAGGTGTCCTGTTGTTCCCAAACAGCTGAAGCCCATTCCAAAGCTCTACCACGCAGCAGTTCAATAACAAAAGCTATCCTAGCCTTGTCTGTGGAGTAAGAGTGGGGCTGCAGATCAAACACTAAACCACACTGCATAAGAAATGAACGGCATCTTCCCAAATCCCCTTCGTATTTATCAGGCGTCGGTACCTTGGGCTCACGGAAGGAAACAGCTCCAGAAGCGGCAGGTGAGAGGGGTGAAACAGGTGGTGGAGAATCCGCCGGCAAACTGAGCTGATCCTGGATACTCGCCAAGCTAGCAGAGAAGTTCTGGACTGAAATCGCTATCTCCTGTAGCGCCGTGCTGTGTTGTCCCAATATCTTCCCCTGATGGGTAATGGCATGTCGAACGGAGTCCAGGTCCGCTGGGTTCATTCCTGGCCGGATCGTTCTGTCACGGTTCTCTAAAGTAGAACCCAGAAGCAGACCAGGACAAGGAGAGTAAGACGAAGGTGAGTATTTATTTACAAGTTTAAATGTAGTGATAGAAAAATCCAAGTAGCGGAGCGGGCAGCGGAGGTGAGTTGATGGAATTGAGTAAGCAGATCCAAGGAAGTAACTGAAGTCACCGACGACCAGGTAGGGATGGGATGAGTGTTCCGGGTGAATGACTGTAGACAGAAAAAAACGGAGGTAAGTTCAAGGCAAGCAAGACGTACAAAACAACAAAACAAACTCTATCAAACTGGAGGCTGATACGCTGGCACAACATACTGTTCATGGCTAACGATCCGGCAGGGAATGGATGTCAGATCAGCGCTTATGAAGTGGAGGGGTGATGATCAGGACCAGGTGTGCAGATAGCTGATGGGATACGGGTACTCAGAGATCCTCCAACTAGCTACGTCGCCCGGCAACCAGACAGGGTGCATTCCAGGACACCGGAAAAAACACTCCAGGACAGAACACAGGCAAAAACAGACTCAGGAAGCGGGATTCGTGACAGAAGGAGAGAGAGTACCCTGAAAAGTCAGATGCTTGTCACACATTCCATGGATGTTTGGGCTGGTCCAGGGGAGGCAGAAAGGCAAGCTGGCAGTAAAAACACATTTCCTCTCCACCCTGCATTAATCCATTGAGTGTGTGTCTGTGTATATTGATGTTACAAATGATTCATTTGCATATTTCTTTATAAAAAAATTGCATTATTTTTTATAAAACCTACAGCTATTTCTCTGAGAGCGAGGTGGATGTATAGCGAATGGCAACAAAATAGGATTGTTTATCTCTCTGAAATGAAACCATCTAGTGATAGATTTCAAACAAATACATATCTGTCATTTAACAACCCCAGGATTAAAAACCTCTTAGATGTAAAGTCCCCTTGTCACGCCCGTATCTGTTTCACCTGTCCTTGTGCTTGCCTCCACCCCCCTCCAGGTGTCGCTTATCATCCCCGGTGTATTTATCCCTGTGTTTCCTGTCTCTCTGTGCCAGTTCGTCTTGTTTTGCCAAGTCAACCAGCATTTTTTCCCAGCTCCTTTTTCCCAGTCTATGTTTTTTCCTAGTCCTCCTGGTTTTGACCCTTGCCTGTCCTGATGCTGAATCGGCCTGCCTGACCACTCTGCCTGGTCTGACCTCGAGCCTGCCTATCCCCTTGTTCTGTTTGGACTTGGACCTGTTCACTGAACCCCTGCCTGTCCTGACCTCGAGCCTGCCTATCACCTGGTAGTGTTTGGACTCTGACCTGGTTTATGAACTCTCGCCTGTCCCCGACCTCCCTTTTGCCTACCCCTTTTGTTATAATAAATATCGGAGCTCAACCATCTGCCTCCTGTGTCTGCGTTTGGGTCTCGCCTTGTGCCCTTATACGTTATTGTTATTTTATTGTCACTTTTCTCTTTCTTTTTTTACTTTAGTTTATTTAGTAAATACTTTCTTAACTCTATTTTCTTAAAACTGCATTGTTGGTTAAGGGCTTGTAAGCAAGCATTTCACGGCATTTCGGCGCATGTGACAAATAAAATTAGATTTGAAAGGACTTAAGAAACAAACTTTCAAACGAAAGGAAACTTATTGGAAAAACACATTTGAATAAATGTGGGCTTTGACACTCTTTAGGTGTCATAACTAGCCATAAAATACATGCAATACATGTCACAATAGGTGTACATTTATGGGTCATGACAGTGTTATCACCATATTATGACAGGTTATGACAATGTCAAGTAAAGTGTCACCATTAATTATTGTCAACATGCAAGAACATACTTTTTCCACACGTCACAAATGGCTTGCTCATGCTGGTTCACTAATGCACTAATAATTACTGAGAACTAAACCCACAAAAAACCTCTGACCCAGTGTATTTAGGATGGGTTACACTACATCTGTGTTACTTAACTTGCTTTTTACATCTTCTCAGGAATTCACGGTCATGGTACAGGCAACATGACGCTTCACATCTTTGACTACTTTGTGGATTATTACATTTTTGTCAACAGTGGACGACACATATTAGATAAACAAATGAACAAACTCTGAAATACACAAATTAGGTATTTGCCACTATAAACCACAGGTGGGTCATTCCACCAATTGAGTGCCTTCTGGGTAGTGTAATTTGGTTAAAAGAAACTTAGAATTGAGCTAACTTCCCATAGTCCCTGTGCCCAAGAACACCAAGGTAACCTGTCAAAATGACTATCGCCACATAGCACTCACATCTGTAGCCACTCTACCTCAACGTCAGCAAGACAAAGGAATTGATCGTCGATTACAGGAAACGGAGTGCCGAGACACGCCCCATTCACTTTGATGGGGCTGTAGTGGAGCAGGTCGAGGGCTTCAAGTTCCTCTGTGTCAACATCACTAAGGATCTATCATGTTTCAAACACACCAACACGGTCGTGAAAAGGGCACGACAATTCCTCTTCCCCGCCAGGAGGCTGGAAAGATTTGGCATAGGCCCTCAGATCCTCAAACAGTTCTATAGTAGCACCATTGAAGGCATCTTGACTGGCAGTATCACCACTTGGTATGGCAACTGCGTGTCATCCGACCGAAAGGCGCTGTGGAGGGTAGTGCTTACGGCCCATGACATCACTGGGGCCGAGCTCCCTGCCATCCAGGACCTCTATACCAGACAGTGTCAGAGGAAGGCCCCCAAAATTGTCAACTACTCCATCCACCCAAGTCATAGAGTGTTCTCTATGCTACTGCATGGCAAGCATTACCAATGCACGAATTCTGGAACCAACAGGACCCTGAACACTTTCTACCCCAAAGCCATAAGACTGCTAAATAGTTATTAAATAGTTATCCAAATAGCTACCTGGACTTTCTGCATTGACCCTTTTTGCACAAACTTTTTTGACTAATCACACTGCTACACTTTATTCCTAGTTATATGTACATATTTACCTCAATTACCTTGTACCTCTGCACATCCACTCGGTACTGGTACCCTGTGTATATAGCCAAGTTATCATTACTCATTGTGTATCTATTATTACTTTTCTATTATTTATCTATTTTCTTTCTACCTGTATTGTTGGGAAGGGTCTGTAGGCAAGCATTTCACTGTTAGTCCACACCTGTTTTTTATTTTATTTGACAAAATATTTACATTCTGTCATAAAGGGCACATCATTTTCAACTCATTTTCAACATGTTTTCCCATCTGAAGAGGTTAAATTATGAAAAAGGACTATATTAAGTGGCAATTAAGTGGCAATTAAAGTAACATGGTTGAAGATTGTCTTAAATCAGCCATTACTCTTAACCAATTGTGTTATTTAGTGATTTTTTTGTACATTGTTTGTAACTTATTTTGTACATGGCCTCCGCGACCGGGAGACCCATGAGACGGCGCACAATTGGCAGAGTTGTCCGGGTTAGGGGAAGGTTTGGCTGGTTGGGAAGTCCTTGTCCCATTGTGCTCTAGCGACTCTTTGTGGCAGCCGGGCGCATGTATGCTGACTTCAGTCACCAGTTGTATGGTGTTTTCTCTGACTCAACGGTGCGGCTGGTTAAATGAGCAGTGTTTCAAGAAGCAGTGTAGCTTGGTGGGGTTGTGTTTCGGAGGACGCATGGCTCTCCGCCTCTACCGAGTCCACACAGGAGTTGCAGCGATGGGACAAGACTGTAACTACCAATTGGATATCATGAAAAAGTGGTAAAAAACCCGTATTTTGTACATAATGTTGATGCTGCCGTCTCTTATGACCGAAAATAGCTTCTGGATATCAGAACAGCGTTTACTCACCTCGAACTGGACGAAGATTTTTTCTTTAATGAGTCTGACCCGAAAGACATAATGTTATTCCCAGACAAGGCCCAAATCCCCGTCATTCGCATGACGAAAATTAGGAAATACAGTGGGCGGAGATCAGGGTGCCTTGTGAGAATTCGTCAGCGAGTGGGTAACCCGCATCTACCATCCGTTCTATTGGCCAACGCGCAATCATTGGAAAATAAACTGGATGAGCTCCGTTCAAGACTATCCTACAGGACATTAAAAACTGTAACATCTTATGTTTCACCGAGTCGTGGCTGAACGACGACATGGATAATATACAGTTGGCTGGGTTTTCCGTGCATCGTCAGGACAGAACAGCTACATCCGGTAAGAAGCGGGGTGGGGGTGTGTGTCTATTTGTCAATAACAGCTGGTGCGCACGGTCTAATATTAAAGTAGTCTTGAGGTATTGCTCACCTGAGGTAGAGTACCTCATGATAAGCTGTAGACCACACTATCTACCAAGAGAGTTTTCATCTATATTTATCGTAGCCGTCTATTTACCACCACAAACTGACGCTGGCACTAAGACCACACTCAATGAGCTGTATAAGGCCATAAGCAAACAAGAAAATGCTCATCCATAAGCGATGCTCCTAGTGGCCGGGGACTTTAATGCAGGCAAACTTAAATCCGTTTAACCTAATTTCTACCAGCATGTCACATGTGCAACCAAAGGAAAAAAAACTAGAGACCACCTTCACTCCACACACAGAGATGTGTACAAAGCTCTCCCTCGCTGTACATTTGGCAAATCTGACCATAATTCTATCCTCCTGATTGCTGCTTACAAGCAAAAACTAAAGCAGGAAGTAACATGGAAGTGGTCAGAAGACGCGAATGCTACGCTACAGGACTGTTTTGCTAGCACAGACTGGAATATGTTCCGGGATTCATTGAGGAGTATACTTCCTCAGTCACCGGCTTCATCAATAAGTGCATTGACGACGTCGTCCCTACAGTGACCATAAGTACATATCCCAACCAGAAGGCATGGAATACATGCAATATCCACACCGAGCTAAAGGCTAGAGCTGCTGTTTTCAAGGAGGTGGACACTAACCTGGACGCTTCAGCTACGCCCTCAGACGAACCCTCAAACAGGCAAAGCGTCAATACAGGACTAAGATTGAATCCTACTACACTGGCTCTGATGCTTGTCGGATGAGGCAAGGCTTGCAAACTATTATGGACTACAAAGGGAAACCCAGCCGTGAGCTGCCCAGTGACGTCAGCCTAGCAGACGGGCTAAATCCCTTTAATCCTCGCTTCGAGGCAAGCAACACTGAAGCATGCATGAGAGCACCAGTCTCTGTGATCACGCTCTCCATAGCCGATGTGAGTATGACCTATAAACAGGTTAACATTCACAAGACCGCGGGGCTAGACGGATTACCAGGACGTGTACTCAGAGCATGCGTGGACCAATTGGCAAGTGTCTTCTCTGACATTTTCAACCTCTCCCTGACCGAGTCTGTAATTCCTACACCACCAGTCAAAGTTTGGACACACCTATTAATTCAAGGGTTTTTCTTTATTTTTACAATTTCTACATTATAGAATAATAGTGAAGACATCAACACTATGAAATAACACATATGGAATCATCTAGTAACCAAAAAAGTGTTAAACAAATCAAAATATATTTTATATTTGAGATTCTTCAAAGTAGCCACCCTTTGCCTTGATGACAGCTTTGCACACTCCTGGCATTCTCTCAACCAGCTTCACCACGAATGCTTTTACAACAGTCTTGAAGGAGTTCCCACATATGCTGAGCACTTGTTGGCTGCTTTTCCTTCACTCTGCAGTACAACTCATCACAAACCATCTCAATTGGGTTGAGGTCGGATGATTGTCGAGGCCAGGTCATCTGATGCAGCACTCCATCACTCTCCTTCTTGGTCAAATAGCCCTTACACAGCCTGGAGGTGTGTTGGGTCATTGTCCTGGTTAAAAACAAATGAAAGTCCCACTAAGCGCAAAGCAGATGGGATGGCGTATTTTTGCAGAATGCTGTGGTAGCCATGCTGGTTAAATGTGCCTTGAATTCTAAATAAATCACAGACAGTGTCACCAGCCATGCACCCCCACACCATCACACCTCCTCCTCCATGCTTCACGGTGGGAACCACAAATGCTGAGATCATCTACTCACCTACTCTGCGTCTCACAAAAACACGGCGGTTGGAAACAAAAATCTCAAATTTGGACTCATCAGACCAAAAGACAGATTTCCACCAGTCTAATGTACATTGCTCGTGTTTCTTGGCCCAAGCAAGTCTCTTCTTATTATTGGTGTTCTTTAGAAGTGGTTTCTTTGCAGCAATTTGACCATGAAGGCCTGATTCACGTCGTCTCCTCTGAACAGTTGATGTTGAGATGTGTCTGTTACTTGAACTCTGTGAAGCATTTATTTGGGCTGCAATCTGAGGCTGGTAACTCTAATGAACGTATCCTCTGCAGCAGAGGTAACTCTGGGTCTTCCTTTCCTGTTGCGATCCTCATGAGAGCCAGTTTCATCATAGCACTTGATGGTTTTTGCGACTGCACTTGAAAAAACGTTGAAAGTTCATGAAATATTCCGAATTGACTGACCTTCGTGTCTCAAAGTAATGATGGACTGTCATTTCTCTTTGCATATTTGAGCTGTTCTTGCCATAATATGGACTTGGTCTTTTACCAAATAGGGCTATCTTCTGTATACTACCCTACCTTGTCAAAACACAACGGATAGGCTCAAACGCATTAAGAAGGAAAGAAATTCCACATATTAAATTAACAGGGGACACATACAGGTGCTTAGCAGATGTTATTGCGGGTGTAGCGAAATGCTTATGATGTAGAATGTAGAATGTAAAAAATAGTAAAAATAAAGAAAAACCATTGAAGGCATGTCCAAACTTTTGACTGGTACTGTATATAAAAAAGGTAAACCTTATTTACATAAGTATTCAGACCCTTTCTATGAGACTCGAAATTGAGATCAGGTGCATCCTGTTTTCATTCATCACTCTTGAGATGTTTCTACAACTTGATTGGAGTCCACCTGTGGTAAATTCCATTGATTAGAAATGATTTGGAAAGGCACACGCCTGTCTATACAAAGTCCAACAGTTGACAGTGCATGTCAGAGCAAAAACCAAGCCATGAGGTCAAAGGAATTGTCCTTAGAGCTCCGAGACAGGATTATGTCGAGGCACAGAGCTGAGGAAGGGAACCCAATTTTTTTTTTACAGCATTGAAGGTCTCAAAGAACACAGTGGCCTCCATCATTCTTAAATGGAAGAAGTTTGGAACCACCAACATTCTTCCTAGAGCTGGCTGCCCAGCCAAACTGAGAAATCGGGGGAGAAGGGCCTTGGTCAGGGAGGTGACCAAGAACCCAATGGGTATTGGTCACCTCCCTGAGTTTGCCAAAAGGCACCTAAAGGACTCTCAGACCATGAGAAACAAGATTCTCGGGTCTGACGAAACCAAGATTGAACTCTTTGGCCTGAATGCCAAGCGTCATATCTGGAGGAATCCTGCCACCATCCCTACGGTGAAACATGGTGGCGGCAGCATCATGCTGTGGGGATGTTTTTCAGCTGCAGGGACTGGGAGACTAGTCAGTATCGAGGGAAAGCTGAAGAGAGATCATTGATGAAAAACTGCTCCAGAGCGCTCAGGACCTCAGACTGGGGCAAAGGTTCACCTTCCAACAGGTCAACGACCCTAAGCACACAGCCAAGACAATGCAGGACTGGCATTGGGACAATGTCCTTGAGTGGCCCAGCCAGAGCCCGGACATGAACCCGATCGAACATCTCTGGAGAGACCTGAAAATAGCTGTGCAGTGATGCTCCCCATCCAACCTGACAGAGTTTGAGAGGATCTGCAGAGAAGAATGGAAGAATCTCCCCAAATACAGGTGTGCCAAGCTTGTAGCGTTATACCCAAGAAGACTCGAGGCTGTAATCGTTGCCAAATGTGCTTCAAAAAAGTACTGAGTAAAGGGTCTGAATGCTTATGTAAATGTGATATATATATATATTTTTTTGTATACATTGGCGAAATAATTAAAAAAAAAAGTTTTTGCTTTGTAATTATGGGTTATTGTGTTAAGATTGATGAGAGCAAAAAATATTTAATCTATTTTAGAATAAGGCTGTAACGTAATTTTTGGGTAAGAAAAAGTCAAGGGATCTGAATACTTTCCTGAAAGCACTGTGCATGTTGATATTGGACTCCCTGCGGTTTCTCCTTACTCTTATCACTTAATTAAATTCCTTCCAGTAAAAGCAGGGAAGGTAGAGAGTCTCCTCTGGAATCTGCAGAGTAATTCAGATAGATTTACCCTGGCTGAGAGTTAGGAGGCCCCAGCCCGAAAAACACTATGATAATACCATCGTACACGAGACATGCCGGCCACCTTGTAACAGAACCCTGTCAGTCCACCTCTCTGTCCTGTCTTTGGCCTACACACTAGGGTGTTTGTGAGCCCCTCCGTATCATATTAGCGCTGTTATTATTAAGTCCTGGCTCCTCACTCCTGGAAGAGATTTAAGTAATTAAGGAAGACCGAGCACAACACTCTTGATTGTCTGGCTGGCTGGGTAATGAGACGATGTGGTGGAGTGTGGGGTTAGGGTACCAGTTCATTATTCATTTTGTGGTTGGGAGAAGGTATAGGTTGGGGTGTGTGTATTTGGGGGGGGGATTGTGTGTGTGTGTCTAGAAGGCAGGCAGGCTCAGGGTCAGGGCAGGCAGAATGGTCAAAACTAGGTAAGACTAGAAAACAGGAGCAAGAACAGACAGGAGCAGGGTAACAAATGCTGGTAGGTTTCACGAAACAAAATGAACTGGCAACAGACAAACAGAGAACACAGGTATAAATACACAGGGGATAATGGGGAAGATGGGTGACGTCTGGAGGGGGGTGGAGACAAGCACAAAGACAGTTGAAAAGATCAAGGTGTGACACAATTGCCATTGGTGAGAAGAGTGAAGTTAAAAAAGTTTTGCATCTTTGCATTCGAAATAGTTAGAACAGGGATGCTCAACTTTGATGGGGGTGGGGGCCACAAAAAAACGGAATCTCTTGAGGGCCTGTAGTGGCTCATGAGCAAAATATTTTAGCGGCACCCCTTGTGACAGCAAATTTTTAAAGTTTCCTGCAATTCTGCACATTTTGCCATTGGGCGTAGAGAAAATGTTGCAGTTTTAAAGCAAGTTTGCTGCAATTCTTAACATTTTGCCTTGGGGCGGAGAGAAGATTTTGCCATTTCATAACAAATTTCATGCAATTCTATTCATTTTGCCATGGGGCGTAGAGAAAAAGTGTTTGCAGTTTTTAATATGATAACTGATGATCAATGGGCCCCACCCCGGTCAGTAATTCAACCATCTACAAGTTTAGATAGCAAGCCACTAGACTAACTTACCAGTCTAAAAACATTTAGCTTTCATGGGCTAATTGAATGACTGCTGATGCACAACCAAATTTCGAAATTGCACCTTGTGTATTCATTCTATTATTCCAACAGTCAACAGTAAGTTGAGACCCTGACTGAGTTATTATTTAAAACAAAATGTGAAAGTAATCTGCAGGCCGCTAGTTGCCCATCCCTTTAATAATTTCCTTAACTTTCAATAAGACTTTTACTAACACTGCTATCTTATTTTGATAAACTTTTTTGAACTCCAAGCACAGATAGGACACATAGAAATTCATTTCCTTAGGCATTAATCATGCAAACATATTTATTTTTTATTGTGACACAGCAATAGTGACATTCAACCCTATAATCGTCTGTTCTCTATCCATGGAATTAGTCCACTGTGCCACCATGTTCTTGGATTAATTTGAGAACATGAATTGAAATAGAACCATGAGGAAACCTGTAAGAACTGTTACACTGAAGTACTGAAATTCCCACAGAAGAATGTTGTTTCTTAACGTTCTCTGAACTATTTGAGAACATTCCCAATCTCAAACCAGTTGGAGAATGTTCCTAGAAAATTACCAAAATTGAAATAAAATGTAACCATGTTTGAACTTTCAGGAAACATTCTTCTAAAGTAATGAAATATTTTTTAATACTAATATATATTTTTGTCAAGTTCCTGAAATATGCTGAGAATGTTCCAAAGCCAAGCATCTATCCTGCACCATTCCCAGAAAGTTGTGGGAAGGTTGTATGCAAAATAAACATGGGACAATCATGCTCTCACAAAACTCGTAGAAACGCATGGTCCTTAGAATGTTATGTGCTAGCTGGGCGATTTCCAATTTAATTTCCATGATCATTTCAGAATAAATTCCTCACCTTGTCTGACTGTGATGATTTCATGCTCACAAAGTAGCCTATAGGCCTACAACATCCCATCTCTCATTTAATTGGACCCACTTTACAATAGTAAATAGATCAACTATTTAAAGTATTTTGCTCTGTGGTCAGATCCATTTACGTTTTGTTTTGTTGCTATTGTGTATATATGCGCCTGAATAGCTTCCTGTAATTGTAATTGTCACACGTAAACGATATTTAATATAAACATAATACACAATACATATTTTTATAACCATTGCTGAATAAATTCCTTGCCACCTTTTCTGGTCATGATGGGTTCATATTCCCGAAGAATCTTTAGTCTTCAACAAATTACCATCTCTCATTAAATTGGGCCTATTAGAAGGGCTATTATTTCAAATATTTAGCTCTATGCATCAGAAAGCGAGTAAGGTTTATGACATACAGTAGAATTTAACAGATGAACAGGCAGTTTATATTTTGCTTTGAAGTTTTTAGGCTAGCAACCACTATAGTTTACATTTTTGGGGGGAATAGACATACTAGATACATTTTCAAAATTAGTGGGCATTGTAGCATATTTAGGTCCGAAAAAGTTCATGCAAAACGCTATTGAATTCAAATCTGTTTACAGTTCCACAATAATTTGCTATCTTTTTTTTTCTCTCCAGAAACTGTCAGATAAGCTACAGCAAATGTCACTTTAAAAGTTAAAAACATTCTGCCAACACCTCCAGAGACATTTGATCAAGTTCGCAATTGCTATTTCCTTTAGAAACCGTCTTGGCCTGATTCCAATAATTCCAAAGTATACAGCAAATAGGGGCTTTATTGTCAACATCCTGAACAAAAATGCAAACACAACATGCAACAATTTACAGTTCATAGAAGGAAATCAGTCAATTGAAATAAATTCATTGGGCCCTAATCTATAGATTTCACATGACAGGGCAGGGGCGCAGCCATGGATGAGCCTGGGAGGGCTAGGCCCACCCAATTGGGAGCCAGGTCCACCCACTGGTGTGGATTCTCTGGCAACAGCTCTGTTGGACATTCCTGCTGTCAGCATGCCAATTGCACATTCCCTCAAAACTTGAGAAATCAGTGGCATTGTGTTGTGTGACAAAATGGCACATTTTAGAGTGTCATTTTCACCAGCACAACGTGCACCTGTGTAATGCTGTTTAATCAGCTTCTTGATATGCCACACCTGTCAGGTGGATGGATTATCTTGGAAAGGAGAAATGCTCACTAACAGGGTTGTAAACAAATTTGTGCACAGAATATGAGAGAAATAAGCTTTTCTGTGATCTTTTATTTCAGCTCATGAAAAATGGGACCAAAACTTTAAATGTTGTGTTTATATTTTTGTTCAGTATAAAAGGTGAATAATGGCATTTTTCAGGCGTTGTTTTAATGCTTGTTCATGCATGCACAGTTTCAGGACGGGTCTGATTTATAACAGAAAACATGCTTATGTGTGGTGTGCCCCAAGTAGATCAATCTCAATATATTTGTATTTGCGCCGTTTTTTTCTCCAGAAATGGCACACACAGATATTTAGTGTGAAATGTAGGCTATGCAATGGTTATACATGAGGCCCCTGGTTTACACAGGAAGCCAATTCTGATATTCTTTGTCACTAATTGGTCTTTCGACCAATCAGATCAGCTCTGAAAAGGAGCTTTGACGTGAAAAGATCTGACGTGATCGTCTGGCTGTGTAAACGCAACCTACTATGCCCACTCTTGTTGCTGGGCTGAAAAGAGAAGCATTTCTCAATGATTTGACTCCATCTACTGTTCAAAGGCTGCGTCTACACAGGCAGCACAATTCTGATCTTTTTTTCTCTCCACTAATTGGTATTTCGACCAATCACATCAGATCTTTCAACATCATCTCTGTGTAATTGTAAATCACCAGTATCACACACACATGTTGTGAATATATTAATATGTAGCCTAGTCTAGGATTACTTCAAATAAATGCTTTTATGATAGAGAAACAGTGAAAATCAAGTTCTAACTTGGAAAGAATTTAGAGGATATAGGCCACTATAAAAAAAACAACCTTGCACTTTGCTCTTATAATGTTTGAAATAAATATTTGAGACATCAGTCCCAGCAGCCAAAGAACGGAACGCGCGCATCATGGGGAGCGTACGCACTGTCGCGCAGGCTACAAGCTATTAGCAACCGAGGCGTTCGTGGGTTGAAAAAACATTCAAGAAATAAACCGTGTAGTTGGTGCAATAGAAGTAAAAGAAACTGCCTACGTGTCATCAGCAGGATTAAGGTGGGTTTCCGATTATTTCACGAACAACACAATGTATTTTACATTTGAGATATTTGTAGATTGTTGCGGGAGTGTTTGGAGTCCTGAAACGCGCTGGGATGAGATGGTTGGTGTGGCCGCTGTTTCGGCCCTGCTGACGAGGGGAAGCATCACTTTAGATAGGATTAAAGAATGGCTCACTGAGAACAGCTACCATTTTCGAATTTTAAATGTACGTATGGGGTGTTTTTGAATTTAGGACTGTGTTGGATGGATATGTGTGGGTAGGGCCGGTGTTTTCACAAGTGGCGGCATCCAAGAGCACTGTAAGGAATTTGGAAATGGAATCTTCAAGTATCAGGTGACGTGCTGTGGGAAATCAGGATTCGCAGAAGACTAGGTCCGAAGTTATTGTTTGTTCACCTGGGTTACTAGATCTAATTGCATTTCGCATATTGTTTGTTTGATGAACTTCGATAGGCCTACATAGTGGCACGTTTTTGCTGAATCGGCCCTAACACTGCCACGCCTCCTATAACCTACGAGAGATCGTAAAGTTGAGGTGCGTGTGTATTGTACTCTTCTCGTTCACCAAGGCTAAAGTATAGGAGATAGGTCCCTCTTCTGACGTTTCACATTATTGCCACCAGATAGGGCTAGGCTACTTAGAAACTTTAGCACAGAGTGAAGGTCTGGTTAAGGAATGTTATGTACCTTCAGAGAGGCGTGTGTGTGTGTGTTTATATATCAATCTCCCAGAGGGGATGTGTGAGGGTGTGTAAGGAAAGCAATCCATTATGTTACGGCAAGCAAAACAATGTTACTATAACGTGTGTGTTAAAACAAGCAAAACTGCTCAAGATTTTACACTTCGACATTGGTATTTGTCTGAGTGCACACACTAACTTTGTGTGGTGGCCATAGGGCTACATCTGCTGTGTGACATCACACATTCTATATGTACCTATGAGCAAGCTCTGAGGCCCCGACTGGGTGTCGGTTTCCTGCTCTGCCCCTATAGACCAGTGTTATGTAACATGCTACACACAAGTGCACAGCCGGGCATGCACACAAACGTGCAGTCGAGAGTTAACTACATCAGGTATTTACTGTGTGTGGTGTGGATAGGTATACGTTGTGCTTTTGTTTCTATTTGGTTGTTTGATGGTCAGTTTGGATTAGATGTTTTCAGTGCAATTAGTGTGGAGCTCTTTTGGCCTTTGTCAAATAAAATAGTATTTGTAACATGCTCCGAATACAACAGGTGTAGTATAGACCTTACATTGAAATGCTTACTTACAAGCCCATAATGAAATAATGCAGTTAAGAAAAATACGTGATAAGTAAGAAATAAAAGTAACAATTAAAGAGCAGCAGTAAAATAACAATAGCGAGGCAATATACAAGGGGTACCGGTACAGAGTCAATGTGCGGGGGCACCGGTTAGTCGAGGTAAAATGTACATGTAGGTAGAGTTAAAGTGACTGTGCATAAATAAACTAAATAGCAGCAGCATAAAAGAGGGAGGGGGGGGGGGGGCAGGCAATGTAAATAGTCTGGGTAGTCATTTGATTAGATGTTCAGGAGTCTTATGGCTTGGAGGTAGAAGCTGTTGAGAAGCCTTTTGGACCTAGACTTGGCGCTCCGGTACCGTTTGCTGTGCGGTAGCAGTAGAGAGTAGTCTATGACTAGAGTGGCTTGAGTCTTGGACAATTTTTTGGGCCTTCTCTGACACCACCTGGTATAGAGGTCCAGGATGGCAGGAAGTTTGGCCCCATAGATGTACTGGGTCGTACGCACTAACCTCTGTAGTGCCTTGCGGTCGAGGCCGAGCAGTTGCCATACCAGGCAGTGATGCAACCAGTCAGGATGCTTTTGATGGTGCAGTTGTTGAACTTTTTGAGGATCTGGGGACCCATGCCAAATCTTTACAGTCTCCTGAGGCGGAGAAGGTTTTGCTGTGCCCTCTTCATGACTGTCTTGGTGTGCTTGGACCATGATAGTTTGTTGGTGATGTGGACACCAATGAACTTGAAGCTCTCAACCTGCTCCACTACAGCCCCATCGATGAGAATGGGGGCGTGCTCGGTCCTCCTTTTCCTGTAGTCCACAATCGTCTCCTTTGTCTTGATCACATTGAGGGAGAGGTTGTTTTCCTGGCACCACACTGCCAGGCCTCTGACCTCCTCCCTATAGGCTGCCTCATTGTTTTCGTTGATCAGGCTGTTGTGTCATCAGCGAACTTGATGATGGTGTTGGAGTTGTGCCTGGCCATGCAGTCATGAGTGAACAGGAAGGGACTGAGCACGCACCCCTGAGGGACACCCGTGTTGAGGATCAGCATGGCGGATGTGTTGTTACTTGGGTTGCACTTTTTTATATTCAGAGGTGGAAACTTTCTCTGGGCATATATGGGAATTAATATTAACACCATTTAAATGTATTTTTTTTTGCATTGAATATATTTACCATGTCATATGGAGACAGAAACAAACCTTTTACCTTATCATAAGTAGACATAATTGCAAATGATGAAATCCTTCCAAAATAAGTAATAAAAAAACGATTTAGTTACGAATTGAACTTTAATTAAATGAGTTGACTCTTCACATGGGATGATTTCACTGAACAACAAAAGGGAAAATTGAATGATCCCCCAATGATCCGTCACATCTCCCAAAATGTTTTCAACATACATCTGTAAAATGATAGTCTAGAAACTAAAGCTTTGGTTGTCTTTCTCAGGCTTCCATGTCTTCTCCCTGGACCTCCTCAATGTCCACCTCTTGAACATCAGATTCTGAGGCCTCATCTTCACTGTCACTTTCCAACCTTGTTGAGGATGGCTCGTTGTCAGGCTCAAAAAGCCTCAAATATTCCCGGATGGCCACCAATTTTTCAACACTTGTATTGGTCAGCCTGTTGCGTGCTTTGGTGTGTGTTCCAAAACAAGGACCAGTTGCGCTCTGAGGTGGCTGATTTTGGAGGATGATGGAGGCAACAGGGGAAAGAGCCTCGGAGCCACAAAGTCCCTTGCACCAGGTGGCTGATGAAATATGTTAGCACGACTGCCATATTGCATCTCCATCCCAAAGCCCTTGCTTGGAAGTGTACTTCACCAGACTGCCAAGAACCTTGCACTCATCCAGGCCAACGTGGCGAGACACGGTAGTGATGACACCATAGGCATTGTTGATCTCTGCACCAGACAGGATGCTTTTGCCAGCATACTTGGGGCCCAACATGTACAGTTGAAGTCGGAAGTTTACGTACACTCAGGTTGGAATCATTAAAATTCATTTTTCAACCACTCCACAAATTTCTTGTTAACAAACTGTAGTTTTGGCAAGTTGATTAGGACATCTACTTTGTGCAATGCACAAGTAATTTTTCCAACAATTGTTTACAGACAGATTATTTCACTTATAATTCACTGTCACAATTCCAGTGGGTCAGACGTTTACATACACTAAGATGACTGTGCCTTTTAAATAGCTTGGAAAATTCCAGAAAATGTCATGGCTTTAGAAGCTTCTGATGGGCTAATTGACATCATTTGAGTCAATTGGAGGTGTACCTGTGGATGTATTTCAGGTCCTACCTTCAAACTCAGTGCCTCTTTGCTTGACATCATGGGAAAATCAAAAGAAATAAGCCAAGACCTCAGGGAAATAAAATGTAGACCTCCACAAGTCTGGTTCATCCCTGGGAGGAAGGTACCACGTCCATCTGTACAAACAATAGTGCGCAAGTATAAACACCATGGGACCACGCATCCATCATAACGCTCAGGAAGGAGACGCGTTCTGTCTCCTAGAGATGAACGTACTTTGGTGCGAAAAGTCCAAATCAATCCCAGAACAGCAAAGGACCTTGTGAAGATGCTGGAGGAAACAGGTACAAAAGTATCTATTTCCACAGTAAAACAAGTCCTATATCAACATAACCTGAAAGGCCGCTCAGCAAGGAAGAAGCCACTGCTCCAAAACCACCATTAAAAAAAGCCAGACTACGGTTTTCAACTGCACATGGGGACAAAGATCGTACTTTTTGGTGAAATGTCCTCTGTTCTGATGAAACAAAAATAGAACTGTTTGGCCATTATAACCATCCTTACATTTGGAGGAAAAAGGGGGACGCTTGCAAGCCGAAGAACACCATCCCAACCGTGAAGCACGGGGGTGGCAGCATCATGTTGTGGGGGTGCTTTGATGCAGGAGGGACTGGTGCACTTCACAAAATAGATGCCATCATGAGGGAGGAAAATAATGTTGATATATTGAAGCAACAACTCAAGACCAGTCAGGAAGTTAAAGCTTGGTCGCAAATGGGTCTTCCAAATGGACAATGACCCCAAGCATACTTCCAAAGTTGTGGCAAAATCGCTTAAGGACAAACAAGTCAAGGTATTGGAGTGGCCATCACAATGCCCTGACCTCAATCCTATAGAAAATTTGTGGGCAGAACTGAAAAAGCGTGTGCGAGCAAGGAGGGCTACAAACCTGACTCAGTTACACCAGCTCTGTCAGGAGGAATGGGCCAACATTCACCCAACTTCTTGTGGGAAGCTTGTGGAAGGCTACCTGAAACGTTTGACCCAAGTTAAACAATTTAAAGGCAATGCTACCAAATACGAATTGAGTGGACATAAACTTCTGAGCCACTGGGAATGTGATGAAAGAAATAAAAGCTGAAATATCATTCTCTCTACTATTATTCTGACATTTCACATTCTTAAAATAAAGTGGTGATCCTAACTGACCTAAGACAGGGAATTTTACTAGGATTAAATGTCAGGAATTGTGAAACTGAGTTAAAATGTATTTGGCTAAGGTGTATGTAAACTTCCGACTTCAACTGTACCTTCTGTGGTACAAGGTCATTGACTGCCTTCAGCTCATCTGCAATGTAGAGACCGGTGTGTCTGTTTTCCATTGTGTCTGTGCTCTTGTAGAATACTGGTTAAGGGGTGGAGATGATGCAATTAATTATTCCTTGCCCACGAACATTCGACCACCCATCAGAGATGATTGCAATACAGTCTGCTTTCTCTATGATTTGCTTGACCTTCACTTGAACTCTGCATCCAGAAAATGAGTAAATAAAGGATGTCTGGTTGGAGGGGTGAATGCTGGGTGAAGACCATTCAGAAATTTCTTCCAATACACATTGCCTGTGAGCATCAGAGGTGAACCAGTTGCATACACAGCTCGAGCAAGACATTCATCAGCATTTCTCTGACTACGTTCCTCCATTGAGTAAAAAAAAACTCATTCTCATTCCAGGAGGACCATGAGCTGTTGCTATCGATAAGGTGTCTGATTCATCATTTTCACCTCAAATAGAAGTAGAGGGACTTTTGTCAGAGGTTGCTTGTTGTGAGCGCTTAGGGAACTTTATGGACTTGGCCAGATGATGCTGCATCTTTGTTGCATTCTTCACACATGATTTGGCACAGTATTTGCAAATGTACACAGCTCTTCCTTCTACATTAGCTGCAGTGAAATGTCTCCACACAGAGTGCACGTGGCATTTTCCTGTTAAGATTAGAAAAAGAGTAAAAACAAATGCAGTTCCATGTACAGATAAATAGTTAAGCAGTTAGATTAAACAACTCCTTTGTAAGATGTTTTTAAATGAAACGTGTATGGAAACAGGTGAATTAACACTGCTCAGTTAGCAGGCTCAAGCAAGCTAAAACGCACATGGTAGCAAAAACTAACTAGCAGAAATTGTTAGAAATGATTTAAACAGACTTTGTTGTAGGCTACTATTTACTAGTTAACAAGAAAGCATATGTCATAAAATATATTCACCCCACCCAGTATTTTAATCAAAACTTACCAGAAAGCATGTAGTCCTTGGCTCAGACAGTGTGGGCTCAATAGCGTCTCATTAGTGTGCAAGATCTTGAGATTAAGCTGTACATGTGATGGAAGAATGCACTGTGCATGCAGAGGGTTGCAATTCCATTGAATTGGGGATAGTTTAACCAAAATATGCTGCAAGACCTAGAATTGCCTTGTGTGTCTCACAAAAAAAGGTTCACTGTTATAAGGTAACCTTTTTGATGAATTTAAGCAAAATTCCCGGTCTTAACTTCCCATGGAACATTTCCGGGAAAATGTAGTTACCTACCCTTACCACATGAGGGCGGCCCGGCAGGAAGTCCAGGATCCAGTTGCAGAGAGATTGTTTAGTGGAGATGAAAGTTTAACGTGAATTCACATCTCCACTGCACATAGACACACTACATAAGATCACTTACACACAGACTTCTCCATTTCCGAGCAATAACAGCAGTAGGTTTTCCTCAAACTATTCAGAAATGAATACATCAAATGTTATTTGTCACATACACATGGTTAGCAGATGTTAATGCGAGTGTAGCGAAATGCTTGTGCTTCTAGTTCCGACAATGCAGTAATAACCAACGAGTAATCTAACCTAACAATTTCACAACAACTACCTTATACACACAAGTGTAAAGGAATGAAGAATATGTACATACAAATATATGAATGAGTGATGGTACAGAACGGCATAGGCAAGATGCAGTAGATGGTATAGAGTACAGTATATACATATAAGATGAGTAATGTAGGGTATGTAAACATATAAAAGTGGCATAGTTTAAAGTGGCTAGTGATACATTTTTTACATACATTTTTCATTATTAAAGTGGCTAGAGATGAGTCAGTATGTTGGCAGCGGCCACTAAATGTTAGTGGTGGCTGTTTAACAGTCTGATGGCCTTGAGATAGAAGCTGTTTTTCAGTCTCGGTCCCTGCTTTGATGCACCTGTACTGACCTCACCTTCTGGATGACAGCGGGGTGAACAGGCAGTGGCTCAGGTGGTTGTTGTCCTTGATGATCGTTATGGCCTTCCTGTGACATCGGGTGGTGTAGGTGTCCTGGAGGGCAGGTAGTTTGGCCCCGGTGATGCGTTGTGCAGACCTCACTACCCTCTGGAGAGCCTTACGGCTGTGGGCGGAGCAGTTGCCGTACCAGGCGGTGATACAGCCCGACAGGATGCTCTTGATTGTGCATCTGTAAAAGTTTGTGTGCTTTTGGTGACAAGCCGAATTTCTTCAGCCTCCTGAGGTTGAAGAGGCGCTGCTGCACCTTCTTCACCACGCTGTCTGTGTGGGTGGACCAATTCAGTTTGTCCGTGATGTGTACGCCGAGGAACTGAACTTTCCACCTTCTCCACTACTGTCCCGTCGATGTGGATAGGGGGGTGCTCCCTCTGCTGTTTCCTGAAGTCCACAATCATCTCCTTTGTTTTGTTGAGTGTGAGGTTATTTTCCTGACACCACACTCCGAGGGCCCTCACCTCCTCCCCGTAGGCCGTCTCGTCGTTGTTGGTAAGCAAGCCTACCACTGTAGTGTCGTCCGCAAACTTGATGATTGAGTTGGAGGTGTGCATGGCCACGCAGTCGTGGGTGAACAGGGAGTACAGGAGAGGGCTCAGAACACACCCTTGTGGGGCCCCAGTGTTGAGGATCAGCGGGGTGGAGATGTTACCTACCCTCACCACCTGGGGGCGGCCCGTCAGGAAGTCCAGTACCCAGTTGCACAGGGCGGGGTCGAGACCCAGGGTCTCGAGCTTGATGACGAGTTTGGAGGGTACTATGGTATTAAATGCTGAATAACCTACTATAGTTACGCTGAGATTAACTCCCCCTGCTTATTAACTCCCCCTGCTTATTAACTCCCCCTGCGTATTAACTCCCCCTGCTTATTAACTCCCCCTGCTTATTAACTCCCATTTCCCCAGTGTGACAGGAGTGTGTAACATGTGAGCAACCATAAATGGTTCACAGGAGCACCACAAAATGTCAGCAGGGACCAGGGCAGGTTTTTTAACACCACACCCCCACCCTGGCCTAATGGAGCACACAGCAAAGCTCTGGAATGCCATGGTAAAGTTATGTGGGTGGGGGGGCTATTCAGAGTGTGTTTATGATGTTGATGTGTGTGTCTGTGCGAGAGAGAAAGAGACCTACCCCAAACCTGGATCATATTTTTATTTGACCTTTATTTAACTAGGCAAGTCAGTTAAGAACAAATTCTTAGTTAACCCACTGTTCCCTGGTAGGCCGTCATTGTAACGGCCTTGTTTAGAGGCAGAACGACAGATTTTTACCTTGTCAGCTCGGGGATTCGATCCAGCAAACGTTCGGTTACCTGCCCAGCGCTCTAACCACTAGGCTACCTGCTGCCCCATGTAGGCGGGGCGCTGAGCCCCCCGAGGTTATAGGTGTAGTGACCCGTGCCAGCACAACCCCAACATGTTCGGCTAAAGCCAGTTGGAACCAAATCATTCTGGTCAAGAAAAGGGCTAACATGCTGACCAGACTGCACGCAAGTTGATTTTGTCCACCCACATCAGGACACGCAGGTTGAAATATCAAAACAAACTCTGAACCAATTATATTAATATGGGGACAGGTCCAAAAGCATTAAACATATATGGCAATTTAGCCAGCTAGCTTGCTGCTAGCTCATTTGTCCTATTTAGCGAGCGTGCTGCTGCTAGCTCACTTGTCCTGGGATATAAACATTGGGTTGTTATTTTACCTGAAATGCACAAGGTCTTCTACTCCGACAATTAACGGTAAACCGAATTTGTTTCCTTTCGTCTCTCCTCTTTCCTTCAGGCTTCATCTTCGTATTTTGGAAGATATATGGCGGTTGGCAACCAACTTTAGGTCCATTACCACAACTGACTGGAGTGTGGACCTCAGTTTCTTTCAATCATGCTCCTAAAAATGAGGAGATGGGAGAGGCGGGACTTGCAGCGTGTGGAGCGTCACAAATGGAACCAAGTTCTATTTTAGCGCCTGGCCACGCAGACGCTGGCTGACCCATGCAATGATTGAATAACATGTATGTGTAAATGTATTTTGCAACGCGAGCGTGGTCAGCATGTAAGGGCTAGAGGGGGAGCACAGTTGTAGTGCTAGCTGCAAGAAGAAAAAAGGATGAATGTGGACACAATCATTTACGGGTCAACATCTAAAAATATTACAGCCAGAGTTGATCAGAACCCAGAAAAAGCTTCTATTCTTGATCGGACTGAGTTTTAATTGCGTCTGCCTCGTTGCAAATGAGTGGAATCATGAACAGTGGTTTGTTCGCCTGCATCCCCCGGATTTTCCTCAGCAGCACATTCACCATTCTCCCAAATGGCTAACTCCGCTCTCTCGTGGCACAGGCTGAGTGCCTGAGACGTGAAACGAACTACCCCAGCTCGGGATGGCTCAATTGGGCAACTAGAGACGCTGCTGACTGTCTGTTGGCGAGATGCCAGACAAAAGGCCATTTTTAAAACAGTCCCATGACTCCTGCAGTGTCTACAGCAGTGGCGATTTTTAGCGTTGTGGTATGCATGCCAGCAAAGCCACAATACATGAATTGCACTATAATGGTGACGAACGGTGCCCACAAACGGCCTACATAAAGCTGTCCCAACATCTTACCACTGCTACACCTGGCTATCAGCAGAGCCTTGTCTGTCAGAGAAACAGTTCATTCAACCTCATTTACTACCTTAAAACAAAAACAAAAATTCTGACTTGCTTAAACAAATGTGGTTTCTAATGGCAATTGAGATGTACAAACTATTGCATAAGGGGACAACAAGCGGATAAGAGGCGATCCGTAATTTCGATTAAGAGATTAATGAGCGAGCCAGGACGGACGTAGTCACCTATTTGAACCCTTTTGAAATGTAAACCAAAATAATTCAGAACATGGGACATTCTTACTGTGTTCTCCTTGTACTCCAAGGATAAATAAAGGGGGCGTATAAGCAGACAATTAATGCTCAATGACTACATTTCCCTAAAACAGGGTATAGGCTACATGGGCTACTAATATCTTACTACACAACATGGACTGAGTATTACTTTCTTAGCTACAGTATACATATCTCCCTGGCATATTACATCATTTATAAAGCAGCATACAATACATTTTTGGACTCACCTTGTTGTGCTGTGCTCTCTTGAACATGATCAGTCCAATCAAAGCTACTGTAGACATAACGTGATTTGACGCCATTTTATTTGTGGCCAATGACCTTGAGCCTTCTTTGATGGGCACTTCTAATGTAACTCTATGGCAGCACCCAAGGGGCTAGAATTTTCTAGCTCTTCCCTTGGACTTGGCAGTGACGTAGTGTCCCCATGAGTGACAGAACGCTGAGCCAATCACGGCGCAGCGCTCTATTTTCTGCTGGCTTGCCCCACCACATAAAGCACTGAGCTAGGCTGAAACCTGCATTTTAGAGCTGCCTTACTCAAGAAAATGAAAAGGAGAACACGTTTGTATGTGGCTTTATTATCTTAATGATATATATATATATTTTTTACATTGTTTGCAAACTGATATGTAACACGTATCATTGCCAAAATAACATGCAAAACAGGCAAGCCCCCCAAAAATAGAAAAAAATACATTTGACGGGTCGCCGCCGGTCTACAGATATCCCCCAAACAAAAAAAGACTGAGAATGAGTGCATAACTGGTAAATAGTCGCTCATACAGGGCCTTCAGAAAGTATTCGCACCCCTTGACTTTTTCCACATTTTGTTGTTACAAAGTGGAATTTAAAGGGATTTAATATTCATTTTTGTCAACGATTTACACATTGCTGTCAAAGTTCAGACTTTAAAAAAAATGTAAACACTTATTTGATTAGATAAGTATTCAACCCCCTGAGTCAATACATGTTAGTACCACCTTTGGCAGCAATTACAGCTGTGAGTCTTTTAGAATTTTGCAAACTTCAAGCTCTGTCAAGTTGTTGATCATTGCTAGACAACCATTTATAAGACTTGCCATAGATTTAAGTAAAAACTAACTAGACCACTCAGGAACATTTAAATGTTGTCTAGGTAAGCAACTCCAGGGTATATTTGGCCTTGTGATTTAGGTTATTGTCCTGCTGAAAGGTGAATTTGGCTCTGTCTGTTGGAAAGCAGATTGAACCAGGTTTTCCTCTGGGACTTTGCCTGTGCTTAGCGCTATTCTTTTTATTTTTTATCCCCCCCCAAAAAAACTCTAGTCCTTGCTGATGACAAGCATACCCATAACATGATGTAGTCACCATCATGCGTAAAAATATGGGGCGTGGTACTCGGTGACGTGTTGGATTTGCCCCAAACATAATGCTTTGTATTCGTGACAAAAAGTTTATTTCTTTGCAGTATCACTTTAGTGCTTTTAGTGCATGTTTTGGAGTATTTGTATTCTGTTCAGGCTTCCTTCTTTTCACCCTGTCAATTAGGTCAGTATTTGTGGAGTAACTACAATGTTGATCCATCCTCAGAAAACTATCACAGCCATTTAACTTTAACTGGTTTCAAATCACCATTTGCCTCTTAGTGAAATCCCTGCGCGATTTCCTTCCTCTACATCAACTGAGTTAGGAAGGACACCTGAATCTTTGTAGTGACTGATTGTATTGATACACCATCCAAAGTGTAATTAATAACTTCACCATGCTCAAAGGGATATTCAATGTCCGGTTTTACATATTTTAATAGGTCTAATAGGTCCCCTTCTTTGCTAGACATTGGAAAACCTCCCTGGTCTTTATTGTTGAATCTGTGCTTGAAATTCACTGCTCGACTGAGGGAACTTACTGTGGTATGCAGAGATGGGGTAGTCATTCAAAAATCATGATAAACACCATTATTGTCAAGCGATGTGACTACTTTTCTGAAGGCACTCCGGTCAATCGGGTGTCTAGCAGCAGTGATTCTTGTTGAGTGAACCTGAAACTGGGGGAAACAAAAACATGAATAAACAACTAAATGGAATATGTGGAAAAAAACAAAACAGAATCAGGCAACAAAGTGTCTGAATGGGGGTTATAGTAGCCTGTTTGGTTGTGTGACTCCTCCTTTTAGTTCTCAGTCTTCTGTCCTATTTTTCGGTCGTTTTTCCTGTGTCGTCCTGGTAGTGTGAGGCTGACAGATCGGGGGTGACAGACAGCCACAGAACATCCCAGGATGGCTGGGACTACTGCCAACTATCTGGGGCGGGGGGAAACCTGTGTGTGTAGGCTAGTGTACGTGCGTCCGAGAGAGAGTGTTTGCCTGTACACAAATTTGTGTGGTTGTGTCTGCACCCCTTGAAAGCCTCTGGTGTGTGTCTCTGGTGTGTGTGTCAGTTGTGACTGTGTGAGAGAGGTCAGTCTGTAAACTGGCAACAGGCCAGCGTCACAGAAGACATGAACTGGTTTTCATTAGTGCTGATGTGTGTGTCTGCTTCGGCTCACGGGAACAGGCCCCGAGCCCGACTGTAAAGTTTCCTCCGGTGGACGTGGTCCTTCCAGTGTCTAATAGGAAACCGGTGAAACAGTATTGGTAGAAAGCACACACACTCTCTTTTGCTCGTTAAACACTGTGCAGTAATATCTAACTTATCCTGAAGGGGAAATATTGCCTCATAACATTTAGCACAATGGACCCATTTGTTTTCAATTTCCATATCTGATTATTTGAATGTTCTTTTGTTTGTCCCTTTAATTCAATAGCTGACTCTTCATCTATAACATATAGTCTTGATCTCCTTCATATTAATAATCATCATGTGAGGGACCTTTCTGCAATAAGACCGTGGTGACTGTCATTTCTAGATACTATAAATAGTACGATTTAATTTGCTGACAAAATGTCAGTGTTTTTCCTCCATCCTCTCCAGTGTGCATGTGGTTGGTTGTGTAGTGGCCAGAAGTAGCCTGTTCTCTATTGTAGTCCATGTTGAGGGTTCTATACACAGGTGTTTTGTCCTTCAAGGGAGGGCAGCATTGGAAGTGTGTCACTGAAATAAGCATTTGACTGTTAGTCTACACCTGTTTACGAAGCATGTGATGAGTAAAATAACAATTGATGTCATGGTACCATCAGAATAGCATGTCTTTTTTATTGTGCAGGCCTTGTCTGATGACTGAGCCACAGAGTTTGTATTTCAGCACTTTATACATTGTGCGACTCCATTTTCATCGATTTGGGTTTATTTTGGATATGAAGAGGTGGTTTTACGTTGGGCCTAGGGGAAGACAGAATACAGGTGTAAAGTTAGGCTTGTTTTAAAATAATCCATTCCCAGTGCGTTCATCAATGGGACCAGACATTGTATATTTTATTTGGCATGATGAGTGACCCTGTGACTCCTGACCTTTGCCCTGTAGGGATGGACTTCCCTGTGGACGTGTTGGATTCAGTGAGGCAAGAGGAGGAGGAGCGGGCAGCAGAGGGCTACATGACCCAGCTGCGATACGTCAGCCCCGACAAGACCGAGAGCTTTACCCTGCCCAGCCACAGAAAGGTGTGTACTGGAGGTCAACCGATTATGATTTTTCCCCACCGATACTGATTATTGGAGGACCAAAAAAAGCCGATACCGATTTAATTTTTGACATTTTATTTATTTGTAATAATGACAATTACAGCAATACTGAATGAACTTATTTTAACTTAATATAATACATCAATAAAATCAATTTAGCCTCAAATAAATAATGAAACATGTTCAATTTGGTTTAAATAATGCAAAAACAAAGTGTTGCAGAAGAAAGTGCAATATGTGCCATGTAAGAAAGCTAACGTTTAAGTTCCTTGCTCAGAACATGAGAACATATGAAAGCTGGTGTTTCCTTTTAACATGAGTCTTCGATATTCCCAGTTAAGAAGTTGTAGTTATTATAGGAATTATAGGACTATTTCTCTCTACGATTTGTATTACATATACCTTTGACTATTGGATGTTCTTATAGGCACTTTAGTATTGCCAGTGTAACAGTATAGCTTCCATCCCTCTCCTCGCTCCTACCTGGGCTCGAACGAGGAACACATCGTCAACAGCCACCCTCAAAGCAGCGTTACCCATGCAGAGCAAGGGAACAACTACTCCAAGTCTCAGAGCGAGTGATGTTTGAAACGCTATTAGCGCGCACCCCGCTAACTAGCTAGAAATTTCACATCGGTTACACCAGCCTAATCTCGGGAGTTGATAGGCTTGAAGTCATAAAGAGCTGCTGGCAAAACGCACGAAAGTGCTGTTTGAATGAATGCTTACGAGTTTGCTGGTGCCTACCATCGCTCTATCAAATCATAGACTTAATTATAACATAACACACAGAAATACGAGCCTTAGGTCATTAATATGGTAGAATCCGGAAGCAAAACATTTATTCTTTCAGTGAAATACGGAACCGTTCCGTATTTTATCTAACGGGTGGCATCCATAAGTCTAAATATTCCTGTTACATTGCACAACCTTCAATGTTATGTCATAATTACGTAAAGTTCTGGCAAATTAGTTTGCAACGAGCCAGGCGGCCCAAACTGTTGTATATACCCTGACTCTGCGTGCAATGAACGCAAGAGAAGTGACACAATTTCACCTGGTTAATATTGCCTGCTAACCTGGATTTCTTTTAGCTAAATATGCAGGTTTAAAAATGTATACTTCTGTATATTGATTTTAAGAAAGGCATTGATGTTTATGGTTAGGTACAGTCGTGTAACGATTGTGCTTTTTTAGCAAATGCTCTTTTGTTAAATCATCCCCCGTTTGGCGAAGTTGGCTGTCTTTGTTAGGAAGAAATAGTCTTCACAGAGTTCGCAACGAGCCAGGCGGCCCAAACTGCTGCATATACCCTGACACTGTTGCAAGAGAAGTGACACAATTTCCCTAGTTAAAAGAAATTCATGTTAGCAGGCAATATTAACTAAATATGCAGGTTTAAAAATATATACTTGTTTATTGATTTTAAGAAAGGCATTGATGTTTATGGTTTGTTACATGTTGGAGCAATGACAGTTCTGTTTCGTGAATGCGCACCGCATCGATTATATGCAACGCAGAACACGCTAGATAAACTATGATTGATTGTTTTTTATAAGATAAGTTTAATGCTAGCTAGCAACTTACCTTGGCTTCTTACTGCATTCGCATAACAGGCAGGCTCTTCGTGGAGTGCAATGTAAAGCAGGTGGTTAGAGCGTTGGACTAGTTAACTGTAAGGTTGCAAGATTGAATCCCCGAGCTGACAAGGCAGAACGACAGATTTTTACCCCTGAACAAGGCAGTTAACCCACCGTTCCTAGGCTGTCATTGAAAATAAGAATGTGTTCTTAACTGACTTGCCTAGTTAAATAAAGGTGTAAAAAAATAATAATAATAAAAATTGTCAAAATCGGTGTCCAAAAATACAGATTTCTGATTGTTAACTTGAAATCGGCCCTAATTAATCGGTCAACCTCTAGTGTGTACACACACACACACACACTGTTAGATTAGTCAACTCTAACACCATGTCACTCTTTCTCTCCCTCTCTCAGATCAGTATCGGTCTGTGTAACGTTGGTTTTGTTCCCATCTATGGAGGAGACCTGAAGCACAAGGTTATGGCCCTGTTCTCCCCAGATGATCAGCTCACAGGTACACAACACTATTACCCCCCCCCCCCCCCCACACACACACACAGCCTCGGCACAGTCTGAAAACACATCCCGAGCCCCCCTGTCCCTATCCTTTGACACAGTCAAGCAGTAAGCTGATAGTTTCAACCACATTGATACTGTAGGTGTAAGCTATTTTGTTTGAAACGACCAGCCTACACACATCCGATCCCTTCAGATCTACTAGAGTTTAGGTTATGGTCAGGGGGTTTATATTTCCTACAGCGTAAGTTTGGATTCTAACCATATGTCATACTCATCGAACTCTATTCTCAATGTCTCCAGCGGTAGCTCTGTACCTGGCAGGACAGTGGTGGTCAGTAGAGGACATCCTCAGAACCTCAGACCCCTCCAGAACTGGCCTGGTCAAGGTACACACACACTACAACACAAGATTAATGTAAAGCTAGCACATTGAAACACACAAACGCACTCTGTGGAGGTAGGATATTGGTTTTGTCTGGTGTAAGGAGAAGCTCTGAGTCTGACACAATGTGAGAGGACACACAGGATTAGGGCTGTCCCCGACAAAAAAAAACCTTGGTCGACCGAAAGTCGTCTGTCCAATCAATTGGTCTAAATTTTTAAACGTGAATTTTAACCTTTTTATATAGACCCACACTGTTTTTAATAAAATCAACTATAGGCCTATGTATTGAGATTGTCTGGTGCTTTAAGTGCACTGTTTGATTAAATGAGACACAAATGACTCAAGAGGGAGCCAGAGATCAAGATAACCAGAAGACAAATAACAAAACTCAGTTTCCTGTGCCAGTGAGCTTGGGACAGACACAGCTGTAGGCTATTTGCGCAAGGGATAAGAAATCATCAGGTAGGCCTTTTTATGACGTTTTCACTGGATCAGAGCATGACATTTCTCCCTTTCACGCGGAGTGGGAAAGGAAGAGAACTGGTAAGTTTTTTATTTTTTATTTTTTTATTTTTTTTCAATACATTGAGGAACTATTGTCATTCTCAATGGATGTAAAAAAGACTTAATTTGCTTGCTGTTTGATGGGAAGAAAACATTACTTTGAAGCTCCACAACTCATTAGTGGTGGTGTGTTAAGCCAATCCAAAATACTATCAGATCCCCAAATAAGCACACTTTATATGCAGGCCAGGTAGCCTATAGGCCTAATTCTATCCATAATCATGTGCTCGTCGTTAATTAATTGACAGGAGCGCTCCAAACAAAAGACGATGACTAAATTGACAAAGGTCGTACAGTGCATTCGGAAGATATTCAGGCCCCTTGACTTCTTCCACATTTTCTTATGTTAGTCTTATTTTAAAATGGATAACATAGTTTTTTTCCCTCATCCATGTACACACTATCCCATAATGACAAGCCAAAAACAGGTTTTTAGAAATGTTTGCCCAAAAAATATCAAATTTAATTAAGTATTCAGACCCTTTACTCAGTAATTTGTAAATGCACCTTTTTGCAGCGATTACAGCCTAGAGTCTTCTTGGGTATGACACTACAAGCTAGGAACACCTGTATTTGGGGAGTTTCTCCTATTCTTCTCTGCAGATCCTCTCAAGCTCTGTTAGGTTGGATGGGGAGTGTTGCTGCACAGCTTTTTTCAGGTCTCTTCAGAGAGGTTTGATTGGGTTCAGGTCCGGGCTCTGGCTGGGCCACTCAAGGACATTCAGAGATTTGTTCCGAAGCCACTCCTGCATTGTCTTTGCTGTGTGCTTTTGGTCGTTGTCCTGTTGGAAGGTGAACCTTTGCCCCAGTCTGATGTCCTGAGTGCTCTGGTGCAGGTATTCATCAAGGATCTCTCTGTACTTTGCTCCGTTCATCTTTCCCTTGATCCTGACTAGTCTCCCAGTCCCTGCCGCTGAAAACATCCCCACAGCATGATGCTGCCACCACCATGCTTCACTGTAGGAATGGTGAACGTTTCCTCCAGATGTGAAACTTGGCATTCAGGCCAAAGAGTTCAATCTTGGTTTCATCAGACCAGATAATCTTGTTTCTCATGGTCTGAGTCCTTTAGGTGTCTTTTGGCAAACTCCAAGCGGGCTGTCATGTGTCTTTTACTGAGTAGTGGCTTTTCTCTGGCCTCTACCATAATGGCCTGATTGGTGGAGTGCTGCAGATGGGAGAACCTTCCAGAAGGACAACTATCTCCACAGAGGAACTCTGGAGCTCTGTCATCGGGGTCTTGGTCACCTCCCTGACCAAGACCCTTCTCCCCCGATTGCTTAGTTTGTCCGGACGGCCAGCTCTGAACAGTCTTGGTGGTTTCAAAATTCTTCCATTTAAGAATGATGGAGGCCACTGTTTTTGTGGACCTTCAATGCTGCAGAATTTTTTTTTTGTACCCTTACCCAGATTTATGCCTCAACAATCTCGTCTCGGAGCTCTACGGACAATTCCTTCGACCTCATGTCTTGGTTTTTGCTCTGATGTGCACTGTCAACTGTGGGACCTAATATAGACAGGTGTCTTTCCAAATCATGTCCAATCAATTGAATTTACCACAGGTGGACTCCAAGCAAGTTGTAGAAACATCTCAAGGATGATCAATGGAAACCGGATGCGATGCATCTGATCTAAATTTTAAGTCTCAGCGGTTGGAACCAAAAATCTCCAAATTGTACTCATCAGACCAAAGGACAGGTCTAATTTCCATTGCTTGTTTCTTGGCTCAAGCAGTCTCTTCTTATTATTGATGCCTTTTTAGTCAAGGTTTCTTTGCAGCAATTCGACCATGAAGGCTTGATTCAGGCAGTCTCCTCTGAACAGTTGATGTTGAAATGTGTCTGTTACTTGAACTCTGACGCATTTATTTGGGAAGCAATCTGAGGTGCAGTGAACGTTTTAACAAGGCACCTGTTAATTGAAATCCATTCCAGTTGACTACCTCATGAAGCTGGTTGAGAGAATGCCAAGAGTGTGTAAAGCTGTCAAGGCAAAGGGTGGCTACTTTGAAGAATCTAAAATATATATTTTTCATTTAACCCTTTTTTTGGTTAATACGTGAATCCATATGTGTTCATATTTTTGATGTCTTCACTATTATTCTACAATGTAGAAAATAGTAAAAATAAATAAAGAACCCTTGAATGAGTAGGTGTCAACATTTGACTGGTTGTGTGTACAGTTGAAGTTGGAAGTTTACGTACACTTAGGTTCGAGTCATTAAAACTAGTTTTTCAACCACTCCACACATTTCTTGTTAACAAACTATAGTTTTGGCAAGTCGGTTAGGACATCTACTTTGTGCATGACACAAGTCATTTTTCCAACAATTGTTTACATACAGATTATTTCACTTATAATTCACTGTACCACAATTCCAGTGGGTCAGAAGTGTACATACGCTAAGTTGACTGTGCCTTTAAACAGCTTGGAAAATTCCAGAAAATTATGTCATGGCTTTAGTAGCTTCTGATAGGCTAATTGACATAATTTGAGTCAATTGGAGGTGTAGCTGTGGATGTATTTCAAGTCCTACCTTCAAACTTTGCTTGACATCATGGGAAAATCAAAAGAAATTAGCCAAGACCTCAGAAAACAAAATGTAGACCTCCACAAGTCTGGTTCATCCCTGGGAGCAATTTCCAAATGCCTGAAAGTACCATGTTTGTACAGATGAACAACAGTAGACACGTATAAACACCATGGAACCCTGCAGCCGTCATACTGCTCAGGAAGGAGACGTGTTCTGTCTCCTAGAGATGAATGTACTTTGGTGCGAAAAGTGCAACTCAATCCCAGAACAACAGCAAAGGACCCTGTGAAGATGCTGGAGGAAACAGGTACAAAAGTATCTATATCCACAGTAAAATTAGTCCTATATCGACATACCCTGAAAGGCCGCTCAGCAAGGAAGAAGCCACTGCTCCAAAACCACCATGAATAAAAGCCAGACTACGGTTTGCAACTGCACATGGGGACAAAGATCGTACTTTTTGGAGAAATGTCCTCTGGTCTGACGAAACAAAAATAGAAGTGTTTGGCCATAATAAACATTAATGTTTGGAGGAAAAAGGGGGACGCTTGCAAGCCAAAGAACACCATCCCAACTGTGAAGCACGGTAGTGGCAGCATGTTGTGGGGGTGCTTTGCTGCAGGAGGGGCTGGTGCACTTCACAAAATAGATGGCATTATGAGGGAGGAAAATCATGTGGATATATTGAAGCAACATCTCCAGACATCAGTCAGGAAGATAAAGCTTGGTCGCAAATGGGTCTTCCAAATGGACAATGACCCCAAGCATACTTTCAAAGTTGTGGCAAATTTGGCTTAAGGACAACAAAGTCAAGGTATTGGAGTGGCCATCAAAGCCCTGACCTCAATCCCATAAATTTGTGGGTAGAACTGAAAAAGCATGTGCGAGCAAGGAGGCCTACAAACCTGACTCAGTTACACCAGCTCTGTCAAGAGGAATGGGCCAAAATTCACCCAATTTATTGTGGGAAGCTTGTGGAAGGCTACCAGAAACATTTGACCCAAGTTAAACAATTTAAAGGCAATGCTACCAAATACTAATTGAGTGTATGTAAACTTCTTACCCACTGGGAATGTGATGAAAGAAATAAAAGCTGAAATTAAATAATTCCCTCTACTATTATTGTGACATTTCACATTCTTAAAATAACGTGGTGATCCGAACTGACATAAGACAGGGACTTTTTACTAGGGTAAATGTCAGGAATTGTGAAACTTAGTTTAAATGCATTTGGCTATGTTGTATGTAGACTTCAACTGTGTAATATATATCACTTGACCTACATCCTATCGATCAAATAATCGACCAGTCAACTACAGTCGTGGCCAAAAGTTTTGAGAATGACACAAATATTATTTTCCACAAAGTTTGCTGCTTTAATATCTTTAGATATTTTTGTCAGATGTTACTATGGAATACTGAAGTATAATTATAAGCATTTCATACGTGACAAAGGCTTTTATTGACAATTACATGAAGTTGATGCAAAGAGTCAATATTTGCAGTGTTGACCCTTTCAAGACCTCTGCAATCCGCCCTGGCATGCTGTCAATTAACTTCTGGGCCACATCCTGACGGATGGCAGCCCATTCTTGCATAATCAATGCTTGGAGTTTGTCAGAATTTGTGGGGTTTTGTTTGTCCACCCGCCTCTTGAGGATTGACCAAGTTCTCAATGGGATTAAGGTCTGGGGAGTTTCCTGGCCATGGACCCAAAATATCGATGTTTTGTTCCCCAAGCCACTTAGTTATCACTTTTGCCTTATGGCAAGGTGCTCCATCATGCTGAAAAAAGGTATTGTTCGTCACCAAACTGTTCCTGGATGGTTGGGAGAAGTTGCTCTCGGAGGATGTGTTGGTACCATTCTTTATTCATGGATGTGTTCTTAGGCAAAATTGAGTGAGCCCACTCCCTTGGCTGAGAAGCAACCGCACGCACACATGAATGGTCTCAGGATGCTTTACTGTTGGCATGACACAGGACTGATGGTAGCGCTCACCTTGTCTCCGGACAAGCTTTTTTTCTGGATGCCCCAAACAATCGGAAAGGGGATTCATCAGAGAAAATGACTACCCCAGTCCTCAGCAGTCCAATCCCTGTACCTTTTGCAGAATATCAGTCTGTCCCTGATGTTTTTCCTGGAGAGAAGTGGCTTCTTTGCTGCCCTTCTTGACACCAGGCCATCCTCAAAGTCTTCGCCTCACTGTGCATGCAGATGCACTCACACCTGCCTGCTGCCATTCCTGAGCACTGGTGGTGCCCCGATCCCGCAGCTGAATCAACTTTAGGAGATGGTCCTGGCACTTGCTGGACTTTCTTGGTCGCCCTGAAGCCTTCTTCACAACAATTGAACCGCTCTCCTTGAAGTTCTTGATGATCCGATAAATGGTTGATTTAGGTAAAATCATACTGGCAGCAATATCCTTGCCTGTGAAGCCCTTTTTGTGCAAAGCAATGATGACGGCGTGTGTTTCCTTGCAGGTAGCCATGGTTGATAGAGGAAGAAGAATGATTCCAAGCACCGCTCTCCTTTTGAAGCTTCCAGTCTGTTATTCGAACTCAATCAGCATGACAGAGTGATCTCCAGCCTTGTCCTCGTCAACACTCACACCTGTGTTAACGAGAGATACACTGACATGTCAGCTGGTCCTTTTGTGGCAAGGCTGAAATGCAGTGGAAATGTTTTTTTGAGATTCAGTTCATTTGCATGGCAAATGAACACCATTTTAAAGATAAAATGCTCGTTAATCCAACCACAGTGTCCGATTTCAAAAACGCTTTTCGGCGAAAGCAGAACATATTATGTTAGTTCAGCAACTAGTCACAGAAAGCATACAGTGATTTTCCAACCAAAGAGAGGAGTCACAAAAAGCAGAAATATTGAACAAATTAATCACTAACCTTTGATATTCTTCATCAGATGACACTCCCGGGACATGTTACACAAAACATGTATGTTTTGTTCGATCAAGTTCATATTTATATCCAAAAACCTCAGTTTACATTTGGCTTGACCTCTAAAACATCCTGTGAATTTGCACAGAGCCACATCAAATCACAGAAATACTCGTAATAAACATTGATAAAAGATACAAGTGTAATTCACAGATCTAAAGATTTACTTCTCCTTAATGCAACCGCTGTGTCAGATTTCAAAAAAACTTTACGGAAAAAGCAAACCATGCAATAATCTGAGTACGCCGCTCAGACCAACACAACCCAATAAGATATCCGCCATGTTGGAGTCAACATAAGTCAGAAATGGCGTTATAAATATTCACTTACTTTTGATCTTCATCAGAATGCACTCCCAGGAATCCCAGTTCCACAACAAATTACTCCTTTTTGTTCGCGCATTCAGTACACAATCTAAACTCACGACGCGCGGTCAGGTCCAGGCAAAAGTTCAGACAGTCATATTACTGTCTGTAGAAACATGTCAAACGAAGTATAGAATCAATCTTTAGGATGTTTTTCACATAAATCTTCAATTTTCCAACCGGAGAATTCCTTTGTCTTCAGAAATGCGACGGAACAGTGCTCACTCTCACGTGAACGCGCATGTTCAGCTAATGGCAAACCTTACTCAATCCCCTCTCATTCGGCCCCACTTCACAGTAGAAGCATCAAACAAGGTTCTAAAGACTGTTGACATCTAGTGGAAGCCTTAGGAAGTGCAAAATGACCCCATAGACACTATTCGATAGGCCAAGAGTTGAAAACCTACAAACCTCAGATTTCCCACTTCCTGGTTGGATTTCTCAGGTTTTCGCCTGCCATATGAATTCTGTTATACTCAGACATCATTCAAACAGTTTTAGAAACTTCAGTGTTTTCTATCCAAATCTACTAATAATATGCATATATTAGCAACTGGGACTGAGTAGCAGGCAGTTTACTCTGGGCACGCTTTTCATCCAAATGTGAAAACGCTACCCCCTATCCATAACAAGATAACATTCTGGAGTATATGCAAATTGCCATCATACAAACTGAGGCAGCAAACTTTGAAAATTTATATTTGTGTCATTCTCAACTTTTGGCCACGACTGTACTTGGGTTCGGCCCTACACAGGATACTACAACAACATGATGGATGGCACACACACATTACCCTTGGCATGTTTATCTACCCCATCAGATGCATAATAACGTTGTTTTGGACAGAATGCCAAGCACTGCATTTCTGGTGTGTTTGTGTAGAGGACCGAGCACAAAGACACCAGTCAGAACAAACTCATGGCTCGCTGCCTGGCTTTGCCCTGCAACTTGTTATGATTAGCATGGAGCAATGGAGAAACACACAGCGTGCGTGCGCACACACACACACACACAACCTAGGGTTGGGCAAAATCAACTTTGGTTCTAGCGTGATTCTATACTTATAAAATCGCCCATTACACAATGTGGCCAGACCATTTTGGGGGCCGTTTTTTTGGTCGTTATTATCTTGGTCGTTATTAGCTCAGGCCTACCATGTTTGAGGTTATTCAAAAACAACTGAACTTTCAGCCAATTGAAATTCTGTTCGATTAACGTCATTGTTTAATCATGAAATGGCACGGCGGGAGAAATCCAGGGTGCATAAAACCTGAAAGAAGCTTAATATGTCAAGTCATCCTCTTATCAAATGGAGAGAAAAGAGGAAGGTAGGCAATTAGACTGTGTCTGCTATAAAAAAAATTTGGCCTTGGCTTTTAGGCCCAGATCGTCAAGGGAGAAAAAAATTATAAAAATCCTGACTTGACATTTTGCTCTGCATTGGTGACTCTCTCGGCTCCGTCTACATTGTTCGTGTGCATTCTGTAAATGGTTTATAATATACGTATATATATTTTAAATATGTTATGCAGGCTATTGCAAAGGAATAGGCCACTCAGCATGGCCCTGCTGTGCACTGCCCAACTCCGCTCTTTACTTAAAGTTGCCAGTCAAGTTCAAATCGGCTCGGCTATTGTCTGTCACATCACGATGTCGTCACCGTCGACAATGGCTGTCAATCATCCTCGATAGACGATGCTGTCTGAACCCTAAGAGAGACACACACTTGAAACTAGGTGCAGTACACTGTTCAGGGCCATGATTTAACCCCAACAGTTAAATGTTATTTCTATGTTTACAAGGGGTTAGCAGAGCTACGGAGCAGTAAATACTGTCACACAACCATTTTAGTGGGAGGTGAAAGACAACAATGCCATGTACTGAACCAAGTCCCTTCTGAATCTAGTGTCCTACTACAGTGTATGTAGATTGAGTAGTGAGGAACGTTTGTGCATTGTGTTGCTGTCAAACTCCTGGGGAGATGTGTGTGTGCTACCTTTTTGTTAAGTGTCATTCTGTCTCTGTCCCCACCCCAGGCGAGGAGTCTTGGTGAGCGGATCGTCCTGTACATTCTGAACCGTATCGTGTACCGCGTGGGTGAGATGGACAAACCTGAGGTGCCCTTCCTGTGCCACGGCCAGCATGACTTCGCCAAGCTCCTCTGGAAGGACGGAAACGCTGTCGGGTTCTACTCGGTCAAACCCAAAGGTGAGCGATCTCTGTCTGGTCAAACTGTCAAAGTTTTGTTTCAACCAAAACCGCTCTTATTTGATCGGTGACGTTAGCTAGTTAGTGGAGACTGGACAGTACCCCAAACTTACACAAGGCTATTCGTTAGCTTCAACCTCCTGAAGATGATTTCTATAATGGCCAAGATATAGACTTTATAGTATACCAGAAATATAATAGCACCTAGTTTAAATTTTTCCGTTTTATAAGTCAGAACCCATCACAATGTTCAGTCTTTTGGGTACAACGTATCGTTCCCTGTGTTTGAAAGGGTTTTTAGTGTTGCTCAGTGAAGACACAGGATCCACTGCAGAGCAGGACATCGTTGTACAACAGATGAGCTGGAATTAATTTGTCCAACGTTTTCATTAGATCCACATTGAGACGGGCAGATCGCCAGAAGATGTTTTTCCACTTTTGTTTGACTTTAATGTTCTCTAATCGGAGAAGTGTTCCAGCACTGTATTAAGAATCCAGACTTGAGTTTTGAATTCAGACTTCAGTTAACTGACTTTATTGTCCCCATGGGGACATTTTGTTGCAGTATCATATACACGTTTAAATACAAAACAAATTTGTCAATACAACTTTCATAAGTTACATACCAATAAAAAGAGACTAGCCCGCTGGCCTTCCTGGGTCGATAGGAACATTTAGCCCAAGCTATTTAGGAAGGATATCACACCTGGCACAAATTATTTAGTTCTGTTTTCCCTGCCAAGGGGAGTCGTTCAAAGTCCGGGTACAGGGGGTGGCTTTGGTCTAAAATGATTTTGTGAGCCTTGCGGAGGGCCATGACCTTAAAGATCTCATCCAGGCCTGTCTGTTTGACTCCAAGTAACTTGCTTGCTGTGGTGATAATCCTTCTCAGCATATTTCTCTGGCTGACAGTGGCATTGCCAAACCAAAAAAACAATACAAAAAGTTAAAATACTCTCAATAAAAGATTTGTAAAACCGAGTCAGTATATTAGTCAACATTAAAAGATCCCAGCTTTTTGAGAAAGTAAAGACTTCAGTTTTGATCTCTTGCAATGTCTCTTGTTTGATTTTCCTGTGTTTTTAAATGACAATCAATTATAGCATACCTTACAGACATGAACTAACAGTAAATCTCTCTTCCTCTCACTCTCCAGACAGCTTGTGTAATAACTTTGTGACCCAGCGCTACCAGCTTCCTGTCATGGACTCCATATTTGTCAGGAAGTGTCACCGTGGAAACGGCCATGGCCTGCAGATGCTGGAGGACTTTGTGGACTCTTTCAAAGACGACCAGCTTGGCCTGAAGTACCCTCTCTCTCTAACCATGTATAAAGGTTGGTAGTAGTATTACTCTCTTTCTCTAACCATCTATAAAGGGTTGTAGTAGTCTCTTTCTATAACCATGTATAAAGGTTGGTGGTGGTAGTAGTAGTTGTACTCTCTCTCTAACCAGGTATATAGGGTGGAAGTATTACTCTCTCTCTAACCAGGTATATAGGGTGGTAGTATTACTCTCTTTCTCTAACCAGGTAGAAAGGGTAGTAGTATTACTGTCTTTCTCTAACCAGGTAGAAAGGGTAGTAGTATTACACTCTCTTTCTCTAACCAGGTAGAAAGGGTAGTAGTGCTACACTCTCTTTCTCTAACCAGGTAAAAAGGGTAGTAGTGTTACTCTCTCTCTCTAACCAGGTAGAAAGGGTAGTAGTGTTACTCTCTCTCTCTAACCAGGTAGAAAGGGTAGTAGTATTACTCTTTCTCTCTCTCTCTAACCAGGTAGAAAGGGTAGTAGTATTACTCTCTCTCTCTCTCTCTCTAACCAGGTAGAAAGGGTAGTAGTATTTCTCTCTCTCTCTCTCTCTCTCTCTCTCTCTCTCTCTCTCTCTCTCTCTCACCAGGTAGAAAGGGTAGTAGTATTTCTCTCTCTCTCTCTCTAACCAGGTAGAAAGGGTAGTAGTATTACTCTCTCTCTCTCTAACCAGGTAGAAAGGGTAGTAGTATTACTCTCTCTCTCTCTCTCTCTCTAACCAGGTAGAAAGGGTAGTAGTATTTCTCTCTCTCTCTCTCTCTCTAACCAGGTAGAAAGGGTAGTAGTATTACTCTCTCTCTCTAACCAGGTAGAAAGGGTAGTAGTATTTCTCTCTCTCTCTCTCTCTCTCTAACCAGGTAGAAAGGGTAGTAGTATTACTCTCTTTCTCTAACCAGGTAGAAAGGGTGGTAGTATTTCTCCACTACACTCTAGAGCTGTACAACTTTCCGTCCCCAAAATAAAGTGTATCTCTCCCCGACCTGCAGTGTGTAGCCAGTACCTGTGTCGGTACCCAGCTGACCAGGATCTGCTGTGGGTGGTAGAGGGAGTGGGAGGACCCTACCAGAGAGAGAATGTGGCCAGCAAGATGAAAGCCCTAGCACTGAAAGGTACCGGCACAGTAGCAGGAGGTATACAGGGATGCACTTTCAACACCATGCTCCAACACCAACGGCCTGTTCAGGATGATGTAAAGTTACAGTACCTTGAGATAGAAATTTGTAATGTAGGACCGATAGGATTGTCATATAGAGTAGCGAATCGCGACGACAGCTCTATTCATCACATTTCTAATCAGCTACATTTCTATCTGCGACCTCACTGAATAAATCCCAGCTGATCCATCGGGAACATAGCAGGAGACCCAGATTAGCTCCGCTGTAATGTGGGCTGGGGACGTGGTGACATCAGACACAGTGGTCAGACTCACATGACTGGTAGCTAATTGACTTATGGTTGTTGTGCTGATTCCCATAAAGCGGTGCTCCACGCGGTGACTTCTAACGGAGACCAACGAGCAGCCTCCCTGGACCACACAGACGTCAGCATGGAGGAGGACAACTTTCTGGACATCACCGTACGTCTCCGGCTCTATCTCTATCTATCCAATTTGGTCTCTTGTTTCGTTCTCTTTTTTTTTTTTATATCCTCCTTTGCTATGCTTTCTCTTCTTGGGTCTCCTCAGTCTCTCGTCTCCTCGAACCGCTCTTTGAATTTATTTGTTTATAATTTAAGAATATCTTCAACCCTCAGTTCTGTAGTGTAGGGACATTATAATCAAGTAATGAGGAGGAGTGTATTTTGGTCTTGATTTCTTGTTTTATAGGAGGATGTTTTGGTGGTAAATACTCCCCTGAAGTTAATAGAAGGTAAGTAGCTCCGAAGTCTTTAGGATCTCCGTGGAGTCCTGAAATAAATAACCAATAAGAACAATTTGAGATTTTCTGAATACAGAGATTTTTGTTTTTTTGTGTGTGACTACACATTGGAATGAAAATGGCTGCTCTTTCTCTAGCCCTGGATGGCACACCAGTGGCAACGCGTAGCAGGTGTAGCGGACATAAAAAGCGTGGCAGAGAAGAGACAGAAGACTCCACGAAGGAGAGCCAGCCTCTGAAGATGAACAGGTTAGACAAGGAGTCTCGGTGAAATAGAAACCTACATTAAAGTATTAATGAAACGTGTAGAATTCAATGTATACAGTCTTTTTTTCCCAGGGCAGTAGTGCTCCTTAATTCTCATAAATTCAGTGACTATTTTACTCATCAGGCATCTGTCAATCAGTATACTCATACCCATAGTATTTTCAACACTGAAATGTGACCTTTTCTGTCAGGTTGTAGCCCAACCTATATATGGTTTTCAAGTATGAAAGCTTCCTTTTGGTTCTAAATTATAATAATACCGCTGGTCTATTGTGCGTTCAGATTGGAGGATACAAAGTCCGAGCCCACCAACACGGCTGTAGAGGACGGAGGACAGGAGGAGGCGGAAGGAAGAGAGGGGGAGGAGTCTGGAGAGGCAGAGGCTGCTGTGGCCCCTGAGGAGGAGGAGAAGACGACCAAAGCTCAGGTGAGAAGATATGGGGGGGGGGGTCAATATATGAATACAGCATTAGAAAACAACGGTTAATTTGGCTGTTCTGTTTTGCTTGTCATCATTGTGTTGTGTTACTGTGGTTACTGTTAGAGAATAACCAGTCACTCATAGATTGTCACACTTGTTGTGTCAAATGGCTCCCTATGGCCCCTGGCCAAAAGTAGTGCACTATATAGTGAATAGGGTCCAATTTCAGACCCTAATTCTTAATTCTATTTTCCCATAAAACACATTGAATAACAGATTCATACATGGGGAAAACGGATAGTCAAGATGAACGGAGAACTGACTGATGGCCAGAGAGAGGAGGAAGAGGGAGAGGCTGTGCTGGAGAACAGAACGACAGAGGAAGACGTGGAAATAGAGGAGGCGGCAGCAAAGGAGGAAGAGTCCATCGAGGCTGAAGTATGTGGCTCAATTCCTCAGGAGGATTAACCTTGTAAGAAAGTTGGAATGTGTGGGATGGGGCCATTTATTGGAGCAAGGGGTTCACAGATGAGACGACGGGAGCCTTTCATTGTTGTACAGTTCATTTTTGTACCGTGGACATGTTATGTGTTAGAAAGGGAATTTGGGTAGTTTTTAACAAGTGCACGTTTTTCTGTCTTTTTTGTCCTTTGCAGGACATATTAGAAGCAGCTCCTGTGGCACCAGAGTGGTTGGCTGAAGCTGTGGAGGAGGAGGATCCTCTGCCGTTAGTAGAAGAACCAGCGCCTGTTTCAGAGGAGGCCCCCTCGCCTGCTGAACCATCCCCAGCAGAGCCCTCACTCTCTAGGGATGTGCGTGAGGAGGCTACACCCATGGAAGAAGGAGAGGAGGTAGAGGGAGAAAAGCTGGAGAAAGCAGTGGATTTGTACTGTGGACATGTTTCTTTCTTCCGTATGCATTATAAATGGAATTTGGGAATACGTTTTTAACGCATGCAAATTTTTCTCTTTTTGTCCACTACGGTGCAGGACACTGTAGTAGCAACTCCTGTGGCGTCGGAGGGGTTGGCTGAAGCTGTGGTGGAGAAGGAGGCGGCTTCTCTCCCATTAGTGAATGAGCCAGCCTCCACTCCAGAGGAGGCCCCCTCACCCATGGAAGGAGAGGAGGTAAAGAGAGAAAAGGAGAGAGAAAAGGAGGAGGAGGCGTTGGAGAGAGCAGTGGAGGAACCAGAGATAAAGGAGAAATACGTGGAGGTCATTGCGGTGGACCGCAGTAGCAAGGAAACGTTGGTCCAGGTGCGGGTAGCAGACCTGTCCTACCAGCCTCTGGAGGAAGGAGAGACCCAGCCTCCTGAAGAGGAGGAGGCGGTGAAGGAAGAGGTCCTGGTCGCGAATGACGAAAATAAAGGGGTAGAGGAGATGGAGAATGCTACGACTACAGAGGAGGGAAGTGAGAGCTCAGACGAGGGAGGCAAGGGTCAGGCCCTTTGGAGTAGAGTTAGCGGCAGTGGCCCGGCGGCGCCGAAACGTACATCTAAGAGACTGAACAGAGTGGTCATCGAGCAGGACAGGGAGCAGCCAGAGGTCACAGTGGAAGAGGAGGAAAAAGCTACAACTACGGAGGAGGAGGAGGAAGAAGAGGCTGTAGAGAAGAGTTGGGCTGAGGAAGAGGTGGAGGAGGAAGAGGAGCAGCCACCAGTGATTGACCAGAGGGCATTGAGAAGGAAGAGCAGACCGGTCCAGACTCCAAATAAAGCCAGAGGGAAACGACACGGCAAGATCTGAACACACCAGAAGGCATGCACAACACACACACACACACACACACACACACACACACACACACACACACACACACACACACACACACACACACACACACACGGTAATGTTTTCTGTCTGGTTTTAGGGTTTGAAAGGGGTCTAAAGTTTACTTGTATTATCTCAGTATGATGTTTAGATGCGTTTACTTTAGGTAGGTCTTTTTTCTTTTTCTTTTTTACAGAAAACGACAAAAAAAGTGTTTGTACAGGGAAACGCAGTACTCACTGTTGTTAGTCAATGTGAAGTCTTTTAATGTTGTTCATATGTCATTGTATTCTTGTTTTTACTGCCTTGTTCTTTAGGAACTGACTGATATTGAGTTTAACAAGCCTGTTGTTGTGGTTTGAATGTGATTGTCGCTCAAAGATTTTCACTATCAAACCCAGTTCCATGTTCTCCTATAGCCTGGTCCCATACTAGTCTTGAGGTGCCACTCTTATATTTATACTAGTTACAATATTTAAATAGTTTGGATCGAAAGGCACCTCTTTAGTTTAGTTCTTGCAGGAGTTATTTTATTCCAATGAAAGCCAGCAGACCCGTTAGCTTTCGAAGACCAGTTTTGCTAATAAACCTTTTTTTAATGACAATATGGAACTCGTATTAAGGAAGGAAACGTTCCAAAAATGCCTTCCGTTTTCTCCGTGGTGCGCACCACCTAGCTATCATATCTCTTGGAGTGATGAGATTATATCTTCCGATGCGCCTTTAGAAAAGCTGTGAATGAACGTCAATCGTGATCTTTAGGTTGCACGGCACATACTCACGCACACATATGCATATATATATATATATATATACACACAAATATTATAGTCAATATATCCATAAACTGTATTTTGAATAGGAAGAATAGATTTGGACATTATTGATCTTAATTTAGCAATAAAATAAAACGTTTCTGATATCGTATTTGTCTTTCCCATGTGTAATTTAAGATGGTGATTTATACTTTATAATATAATTAATAGCATGTTTAATTGCAATTGGATAAAATATGTATATTACACTAACTAGATTATACCAGAATTTTGAAGTAACTGAGTTTATGTACCACCGATATTTTTGATATAAACATTTGTAAAATGACAACTTTCACTATTGGGATGAAAAAAATTCAGTTATTTCCATGTGAATTGTATTCTGTTGAGTGTTGATTCACTAGGAGAGGGTACATTGAGCCAAAGACGTGAAGCAGAATGCATCAAATGGGCTATTGAGGTACCATGGTTATAGGTCAATGTATAGAACCTAAACTAGGGCCATATTCACTAGGCACCAAACGGACGACCTGAACTTGTTTAATAAAAAAACACCCCCCGCTGTGCACTAATGAATATGACCCGTGCTAAGGGATTGGATGTGGCTCCCCAGTGTTTACGAGATGGTTCTAGCCAGTTGCATTGACTGTCAAGGGGTTTTCCTCTGTATGGAAGGAAACCTGTTCTAGCCTTGGTAGATCGTGTCAATGCAACTGTTTGATGTGAACCGTAGACATATAATTAGTCATTGACTTGAATAGTGTTTCCGCATTTCTAGTAATTATGTTTCTATAATGTAAACCTTGATGTCAGTCTTTCACAGATGGGGTTTTGGGTGACCATGAGTTTTTGGTTTCTCCCTACTACAAAAAAAAATCACTACCGCTGCCTCTATTGTTAATCTAATTGCCTTCATAACATCTATGTAAAAGGCAGAAATATATCAATTTTTGTATGACTGATGTTTGTTAGCTGTGTCCAGGATATGTCAAAAACAAGATGCTACAGCGTACGACACCTGGTGGAGCTGGTTCCTCTCCTCGTCTCTCCTTAATCTGCACTGATCTGAAAGCTAGGGGTACGTGAAGGCAATATGGCAGAAACCTACCAGGGGATTTTGCTTTCACCTCCACTTCCAGATCAGTGCAGGAGAAGGAAAGGAGACGAGAGGATGCCACTCTATACTATTGAGATGCTCACCATGTGCTCGTTGCGGAAATACCCGTTCTTTCAACCACTGCTATTCTTGTGGATGGGTTCCATTAGGTCTTGTTGCTACTTTTGGTTCCCCCAAAGTGTTTAAAGGCTTATTATGAAACTGATGTACAGAATATTACACAGCCATGTTAGTTCTGGTAGTTTTCTGTTGGAATGTATTCTGGATATACTGCAACAGCAGAGGGAGCCAGAGTATGTGTCATTGAGCTGCAGTATATAGCCTGTCTTGGCCCTGTTGTACCGTTTCAGATTTGGGTTAAAAATGGAAGTTACCACTTGGTGGCGCTCACATTCTGCCACATTCGGCAGCTGTGGTTCCCACTGTTCTGTGTCTGGTGGTTTTATACATGCTTCGTAAATATGTCTGACTGGGTTTGTGCTGGGGCTATCCAAAAATGAAGGCTGGCTTACCCCAGGGCCGTGTTCAGTAGGGTGCAGCGTTAGAAATAGTTTGTTACCCGGGTACAAGACACTCCTGTTTGCAACGTTCAGAACATTGCACCTTCCTGAATGTACCTCTAACTACTCTAAATCAGGCATCCTCATTGGCCTCATTCACAACCAATAGACTTTAGACTGTCCTGAATGGCAGATGATGCCCTATATAGTGCACGCTTTTGGCCAAAGCCCTTTTGGCGCTGGTCAAAGAGTACAGGGTGCCCTTTAGGGTAGTGTTCTGTTGATTTGTTTGCACTGTAACGTGTACGGTTTGTGGTTGGAGAGATGAACCGTTTCAGAGCTGACACCGATGTTTAGTCACGGGTACTATCAGGGTCTCAATTCAGGAGATGAATCAAAATTAAATGAATTGGAAAGATGTCTATTTCAAAACAAAGTAAAATGTGTGCCTTTTTTGAATGGTCCCTGCCTGTGTAAGGGACATCCCCCCCCCCCCCCATGAGTTTTACATGTGATATTTTTACATGTGAGGATTTCAAATCACCTGAATTCACTGAGTTATAGTAGATTACCACTCATTCCTGCATCTTGTCACTTCCACATAAATCTGCCTCTTGTGATGTTACTGGACCTATCCTGTTGGTTTCTCAGCTGTTTTATCACAGGCTACTCTTTATCTTATCTCTCGCAGAACGTATTTCAACTTATGATTTCCTTGTTCTTAATAAAACAAAGTTTTTCTGAAATTACACTTTGGATTTGTTTGGTGTGTATCTGGCAGCCTGAGTGGCTTGACTGTGAAATCTGACTGGCAAACACTTACCTTTTCCCCCTTAGTTTTTTATCGTATGCATCATTTGATTGTATCTGTATATCAAGTAAACCTTGTAGAGTGGCGTGTGTAAAAAAAAAAAAAAAAAAAAAAAAAAAAAAAAGTGTGCCAGAGTGATGGCTCCAGATCTGTCTTGTCCCTGTAGTGTTGGACCCGCATCTGAGTGATCTCAACTCTGCTTCCTCTCCCCACAGCCTGTCCTATTCCCCACTGGAGCACAGCCCTGTGTGTGTGTTTGCCATCAGATAAGCTCAGCAGAGCCTTATCGTCAGCTGTCTAGAGTGCAGCAGCGAGAGGGATGTCCGTGTGTACCACAGGAGGTTGGTGGCACCTTAATTGGGGAGGACTGGCTTATTGGTAATGGCTGGAGCGGAATAGGTGGAATGGCATCAAACACATGGTTTCTGTGTGTTTTGATGCCATTCGCTTCGTTCCAGACATGAGCCCGTCCTCCCCTCAGCAGCCTCCACTGGTGTGTACGTGATGTGTGTTTGTGCCAAGCTGCAGGTCTTCTGTGTGGCCGTTTTCTCCTGTTTGTGTTCCTGTCTCTCTCACCTACTCCTCTTCCCCCTCTCCCAGCCTCTCTTCATTGATGGTCTGGTGTGTGTAATTGATAGCACCATATTGCTGTGGTGTAGCTGGTTTAATGGGGCTTGACACAGCAAGGGAAAGCTGCATGCAGCCAGGGAGAGAACTTAACCCTTTAACCTACCACTCTGTATACACACACACACATGCAGTATACAAATTCACACTTCTTTCATTCTCCTTTTTTTTCTTTTATCTCTCACCACACACACCATGATGGTAGTAACATCAATGTGTTGTTTTCTTATACTGTTATCAGTAAACAGAAAAATAGCATATTAGGTGTGTGTGATTGAGACACCGAGGCCCCTCTCGCTCGCTATCGCGCTCTCTCTGACTCGAAGGGAACACAGATAGTTCTTCCAGGCAGCGGTAGCTATTGTCCACTGTTTTGCTCGACTGAGTCTAAGTGTGTCTGACGGAGGTAAATGACTAGGAGTGTTTCCCAACCCTCTGTGGGGGTCTCAGCTGTAGTTCCTGCTCCAACCAGAAGGGGCCAGTGTGGTTCCAAGGTCCCAGAACACAACACAACCCAGTGGGTAGTTAGCTTGGCTTCCCTCAGGCATCCACCCTGGCATTCAATCTGTGTTTATTTTATGTGTGGATTTCTCTGGCATACTGTATGAGACTATCAATAGATGGGGAGTGTTATCCCACCCTTCCGCACACTCGCACGCACACACACACACACACGTGCACACACCATTAATCAGTTGAGGCAATAAAAGTACGCTATTGTGTAAGGCAAAGCAGACGGATTATTAAAGAATGAACAAGTCAACTATAGGATCATGAATGTCTGCTGTTCCCAGGTGACGAGGCCATGGAGAGGCCCTATTTTAAGATCCGATCTCACACCATTCCTGTTTTACCTATCACCTATTTTATTTTCTCTCTCTCTGTGTGGGGGGGGTGGGGGGTTGTTGGAAAGATTTTCTTTGCCTTTTCATTCTCTCTCTCTTTCTCTGCTATTCTTCTCTCCTTCACTGTGCTGTTCATTCTTTGTCCACATCTTCTCTGTAGATTTATTGCCCATCTCTCTCTTGCTGTCTGCTCTCCCTCCTCCCTCTCTCTATCGCCCTCCTTGCCAGGCACGCAGTAGATTGGCTGTTTGCTGCACGCGCCCAGTAGAGCTCTTATCGGAGAGTGAGTGCTGATTGTTGCGTTGTCTGTCAGTGTGACTGGCAGTTCAGGCTCGCACACTGAAATGGCTGATTTGGTCAATGTTTGTCTGCAGGACCTTATCTCCAAACCTTATATTAACTGTCTTGACAGTGTATGCAGGCAGTCTCTCTCCATCTCTATACCCCCCCCCCCCCTCCTCCCCCTCGATCTTCATTTTTCACTCTCTTTTTCGCTCTCTTCTCCCCTCTCTGGCCCCACTCTCATCCGAACCCACCACCCATCCTTCATCCTCCTCTCTCTGTCGTTTCTCTCGACCTTCGGAACCTGCTCGAGACTAACCCCCACACACACACGCACACACACACGCGCAGTGTTATTGCTACAGTTGTTTCTCTCTCTCTCTCTAAAACTGCTCGTTTTTATCTAAACCGTATATTATCTTGAAAGAATGCTCTATAGGGAAACTGTTAGGTATTTAGACTTATTGATAACTATCAGTGATTGATTTTGACTTCACTCACGGCAATATGGTTAATATGATAGGGAAGAATAAACAAATGCTAATCTGACAATCTTGTTGCTAATGTGTTCTGTTCACTGCTAGGGAGGGAACAGTATAGCCAATGTATAAGCAAGAGGATTTGGTGAACAATGTTTTGGTGTTGAGTAACTTCACCTTAGATTTGTGTTAGCTCTACCAGAGCTAATGCCTGGGAATCCGTTCAGTAGGCTAATGTACTATTGAGTCTCGAATGACCCTAGTGTGGTTTTGGGGTGACACAGCTCTACCCATACTCAAACTCTGTCTCCTCATCAGTGACATTGGCGCTCATTTGCAGCTTTCGATCGGAGAGCATCGATAAATGTCGACTGGCCGTCTTAAGCGGTATTTATTTATTCTCTTTATTAGCAGGAAGCTGTTGGTTCCGTCTGCTGTCTGCAGCTGTGGTGTACACAGAGTTCACACTCACTGAGATCCCTGCCGTGTGGCGGGCTGTCAGGTTACACACATACACACAAGCATGTGTTTTTCCATTAATGTGGCACCTAGCTGCCTGCCTCGTTTGGATTTAGAATTTGCTTGAATGTCACGTAAAGAAGGTGTCTGTCTGTCACCGTCTATCTGACTTTATCCACCTTGTATACTGTTTTCCGTGGATTACTGTTTGTGGAAGGTAGGATAGTAGTGAGTAGAATTTACCTTTCCAATTAGAATACATTTCAGAAGGTGTGAGTGCATATCTACGAGTGTGCATGTTTAATTACCTGAGATTTTATAAATTCACCTTTTTTCAGAAAACAGGCCTTTTGTGGGATTTAATTACATTGTGTGTCTGTAATAAACTTTCAGTTGTGGTGCAGTAGAGGGTAAACTTGTGAGCTTGTGAAGCCTTTAAATTCCTTTGTTTCATAGTTCATTTCAATAATCCACTTCTTTATGGAGAACAAATTAACCAGCACTAAAGAAAAATACTGATTTTAAAAACAACGTATACTATTTAGTTACGAATGCTGTGTGTGTAGGTGAGGCAAGACAGCGTTCTGTCAGGATCGTATCCTCTTGAGAAATGCAGTGTTATGTCCCTGTCCTGAGCTCCTGTGTCTGTGTGTTACAGTACATACAGAGGGTTATGTTTTGTCAGCATGCTCAATGTGTGTTGGATCTGTGCACAAACACGGGGAAGCTCTGCTCACCCATTGTCTGGACTCATGTCCACACACACACACACTGCTTGCTGGAGATATGCCAACCGAGCTCCACATTGTGCCCACTCAATAGAACAGACACACACAGGCCTGCCTACCTGACGGTCTAACCACGCTGATCTACAAGAGATGCATGCAGAAACTCACTAGTTAGAATCGCTGCTTTGGAAATCAATATACAGTACATAGGTCATTTTGATTATTTTATAAAAGGTACAGGGCCTTCGGAAAGTATTCAGAAAGATATAGGCGTCCTTCGTAACTCGGTTGCCGGAGAGGAAACCGCTCAGATTTCACCATGAGGCCAATAGTGATTTTAAACCAGTTACTGAGTTAAATGGCTGTGAAAGAAAACTGAGGATGGATCAACAACATTGTAAGTTACTCCACGATACTAACCTAAATGAAGGAAGCCTGTACAGAATGCAAATATTCCAAAACATGCATCCTGTTTGCACTAAAGTAATACTGCAAAAAATGTGGCAAAGAAATTAACTCTGTGTCCTGAATACAAAACTTTGTTTGGGGCAAATCCAACACATCACTGAGTACCACTCTTAATAAAATGTTCAAGTTTGGTGGTGGCTGCAATATGGGTATGCTTGTCATCAGCAAGGTTTCCCAGAGGAAACCCTGGTTCAGTCTGGTTTCCAAACACTGGGAGACAAATCCACCTTTCAGCAGAACAATAACCTAAAACACAAGGCCAAATATACACTGGAGTTACTTACCAAGATGACTTGAATGTTCCTAAGTTACAATTTTGACTTTAAATCAGTTTGAAAATATATGGCAAGACTTGAAAATGGCTGTCTAGCAATGGTCAACAACCAACTTGACAGAGCTTGAAGAATTTCAAAAAGAACGGGCAAATATTGTACAATCCAGGTTTGCAAAGTTCTGAAAGACTCACAGCTGTAATTGCTGCCAAAGGTGGTTCTAACATGTATTGACTCAGGGGGTTGAATACTACAATTTGAATCCCACTTTGTAACACAGAATGTGGAAAAAGTCAAGGGGGGTGAAATACTTTCTGAAGACCCTGTGTGTGTAAGAACAAGACCAGTGTTTTCAGCTTTTCACCTAACAATTAAATACTTGAAGACAAACAGTAGATCAGGTTTCCTCACAAACATCATATCATAAGGTGAATGCACCAATTTGTAAGTCGCTCTGGATAAGAGCGTCTGCTAAATGACTTAAATGTAAATGTAAACAAAGAAAAATCAACTGGTAGAGGTCCGGGTAGAGGTACACCCCTCGGGACGCCCTACAGTATCAGCCTCCTCCCATGGTACATCACTCTGGGGAAGAATCCTAACTTCCAGTTTCGCTTCGTCATGCGTTTCAATAGGTGGTACTGTAGTATTTGAATATCCCGGCTGTGTCTAAAATGGCACTCTATTCCCTATATGGGCCATTCTACAGAAGTGGTGTAAATTGGGGGTTGGAATAAAATTCACATTTGTATCCTATTTTTCCCCATTCTTTCAGCACACGTCTTCTTACGTATGTCATGATACATAAAGTGCTTTCATTTCTAAGCAGTAAAACAGATGGGTATAAAAATCTGTAAATAAAAAAGTGTCATTCTGTACTTTTGCCTCATATGAATAATTGTATCTTAAATCCAATGCTGGAGTATAGAGTGAAATTAACAAATGTTGTTTCACTGTCCAAATACAATGTCTGGGGAGCATAGTGCACTACTTTGGTTCAGGTCATATGGGGTTCTGGTCAAAGGTAGTGCACTATATACTGCAGGGGTGCCATTTCAGATGCAGCCCCAGGCCACAAGCATCTGATACAGGTTCTACACTCTGTGTGGATACTGAACAACCAACAGACTGAAATACTGCACATTCCTGCTGACTTATTGTCACATCTAATTGTTATTGAAAACTGTGGACCCATTACTCTATCAGCGTTTCCATTTGGAATGCTTATTCCATGCCAAGGGGGATCTGGGAGGAGGTTGATAGGTAAGCAGTGCCTGGCCTGACGGGGTGAGATCTCTACCAGGAACTGTTTCTGTTTATTTTTCCTGTGTTAGAGAAGAAGACTCACCTGATCAACTGTTTTATCTTTAAATCTTTTCTTGTATTTCGATATGTTGAGCACAGTGGCGGTCGGTCCCGTTTTAAGATGAGGGAGGACGATCATTTTTTTTGTTGTGGTCATGGCCTTATTTCTATTACAGCATATTGGATGACTGTCATTCATATTCTGTTCATCCAGCTCAATGTCACATTGATAGGTTTAGGCTACTACATGATACTCAAATTTTCCCTATAACCATCATGACGTTGCTACAACCTAGCCTATGAATGGAATTTTACAACGTAGGTGCACAAGGCAACTAGCTGATCTACGCTGTAATCATTAGTCCAACAATTACAAAATAAAGTTTCTATAGGACAAATTCAGGTATGTTTTTCACTGTTCCGTTTGCCTCCGTTTTAAGACACGTTTTTCAACAGAATCGGCAGAATGAACACACCCCTGATCACACGCAAACACAGTTCACTTTCATAGCAGCCACATACAAGCATCATGATCACTTTTCTCATTAATTCCTTCTAGCATCTATGCACTCTCCTCCTCTCACCATTTCCCTTCGCTTGTGGACTTCAGTGCACAACACATCAGCTGTCTGTGACCAGGCGAGAACCTTTCCAAGCCAAACCGTCATATCATAACCGCTAACCGCTACACACAGCCTACATCGTTGTCACCATATTAGTTGATGTCATGGTTAACATAGCTACTAGAACTAATGCGTTACTAAACCCGCTACAATCATGCAGTACAGTGTACAGCAAGCAGTTTAGCAGTTACACCGGCAGGCCCTGATGGCAATAAATTAATAAAACCAAAAGCTTACCTTGACTTAGAAAAGTTACAGTGCTGGATAGCCATAGCCAGCTAGCTAACATGGCATCCCTCTCTGTTTTGAGCCGGGTATTTGAGTAGGCTAAACCAGCTAGCTGCATTCACTAGCTAAGTAAGTGAAAGTTAGCTCTCTCTCTCTCTCGCTGCTCCTTAATTTCTTAAACTGTTCAACTATTGTCTATCTTTGAGTCTACTCACCACATTTTATGCGCTGAACTGCAGTGCTAGCTAGCTGTAGCTTATGCTTTCAGTACTATATTTATTTACTTTGATTGGGTGGTCAACATGTCAGTTTATAATGCAAGAGCTCTGACGGGTCCTCCGGAAGTTGTCATAATTACTGTGTAAGTCTATGGAAGGGGTGATAACCATGAGCCTCCTAGGTTTTGTATTGAAGTCAATGTACCAAGAGGAGGACGGAAGCTAGCTGTCCTCTGGCTACAACATGGTGCTACCCTACAGAGTGCTGTTTTATCTTTTTTAATGTTTCTCAATATTTTTATGAAATTCACTGAGGAGGATGGTCCTCCCCTTCGTCTGAGCAGTCTCCACTGGTTGAGCAAATTTTACCAAAACCTGATCTTGTGATTTCTTAAACATTATTGACATTTTGCTCTTTTCATAAGATATTTTGGCCTACATTTGAAAAAATGTCATAACATTATAATTGACATTACTGTCAATCTTTGGTTGTCATATGGTTTCATTTAGGGTTAATGTTAGAAAAAAGGTCCAATGCAGCTGTTTTTATCTCTATCAAATTATTTCTGGGTAACAATTAAGTACCTTACTGTGATTTGATTTAAATTAAAATTGTCAATAATAAAAAATAAAAAAATTGCTTCTTAGAAAAGAGCAATTTATCAAGCAAGAAATTTGCTAGAACTGTCTGGGAGGGGAAAACAGAAAACTAGCTGTTATTGGCAGAGAGGTTTTGGAACTATTAACTAACTGGTGATGTCACCAGGCAGACCAAAACTCCCTCCCGCTGAAATTTCAGGCCGTCTTTTCAAACAGCTCTTACATAAAAATGTCATTATCATAATTTTCACAATTTCACAGTCTTATTCCAACCTCCATAGTATGGAAATATATAAAACACGGGCAAATCATATTTTTGATGGCACTGGGCCTTTACGACAAGAATAATAAGTCATGTTATTTAGTTTGGGTCAGATATGTGGTCCTAAAGGGCCGGTTCAGAGTTGACATTAGCGTGCACAACGCTTGACTTTCATGTTAATCATTCATAAATGTCAATGGGAGACTGTGACAAATATATGGCAGTGTTCTGTTTTTCTCTTCAACTGTAATAAAAATAACAAGATGCATGATTAGCCTGAGTACATATTTGTATAGGTAAGTACACACAGAGAGCGTGAGGTGTGTGTGTGTGTAAGGGGTGTGGCAGTTGGCTGCAGATAGGGAGGATGAAACACCACCATAGAAACTAGAGGACATCCAACTAGGTCTCCGCAAAGGTTCAGAAACTCCATCCTAGTCAGCGATCAACCGAAACCTCCATCCTCAAACTCTGACGTAAGTTTGCCTTTAATTGAACTCTACCTGACAGGTGGCAGGTGCCTGAATCTGAAATCTGAATATTCACTGTCTTTTATTGATAATGAATGAAAAATGTGTGTTTTCTATGTGCTGTAGTAAAGAATGAAAACCGCGAGTGTGTTACTGCTGTTGGCCCTGCTGGGTGTCCTGTTAGCAAGTCCGTTCATTGACCGCCTGCAGCAAAGTACGTCTAGTGTGTGTGTTTCTGCTACTCCTATCTATCTTACATCTCTCTGTCTGTCATATCTATCGATTTTATATATCTTTCATCGATCTATCTACAGTAAATTCTGAAAGTATTCAGACCCCTTGTCGTTTTCCACATTTTGTTACAAGACAGCCTTTTTCTAAAATGGATTAAATAGTTGTTTTCCCTCATAAATCTACACACAATACCCCATAATGACAAAGCAAAAACAGGTTTTTAGAAATGTTAGTTTTATGTTAAATACATTTGCTATCACATTTACATACTGTAAGTATTCTGACCCTTTACTCAGTACTTTGTTGAAGCACCTTTGGCAGTGATTTCAGCCTCGAGTCTTCTTGGGTATGATGCTACAAGCTTGGCACACCTGGAATTTGGGGAGTTTCTCCCATTCTTCTCTGCAGATCCTCTCAAGCTCTGTCAGGTTGGATGGGGATCGTCGCTGCGTAGCTATTTTCAGGTCTCTCCTGAGATGTTCGATCGGTTTCAAGTCCGGGCTTTGGCTGGGCCACTCGAGGACAATCAGAGATTTGTCCCGAAGCCATTCCTGCGTTGTCTTGGCTGTGTGCTTAGGGTTGTTGTCCTGTTAGAAGGTGAACCTTCACCCCAGTCTGAGGTCCTAAACCTGTTCCAGAGCGCTTTCATCAAAGATCCTCTGTACTTTGCTCCATTCATCTTTCACTTGATCCTCACTAGTCTCCCAGTTCCTGCCGCTGAAAAACATCCTCACAGCATGATACTGCCATCACCATGCTTCACCGTAGGGATGGTGCCAGGTTTCCTCCAGACGTGACACTTGGCATTCAGGCCAAAGAGTCTGGAAGGTTCTCCCATTTTTAATAAAAAAAAAAAAACTTTGTTTAACTAGGCAAGTCAGTTAAGAACAAATTCTTATTTACAATGACAGCCTACCCCGGCCAAACCCTAACCCAGACGACGTACCCAATCATAGCCGGTTGTGATACAGCCTGGAATTGAACAAGGGTCTGTAGTTCCTTAGACCGCTGCGCCAACTGGGAACTCTGGAGCAATGTCAGAGTGACCATCAGGTTCTTGGTCACCTCCCTGACCAAGGCCCTTCTCCCCCGATTGCTCAGTTTGGCCGGGCAGCCAGCTCTAGGAAGAGTCTTGGTGGTTCCAAACTTTTCCATTTAAGAATGATGGAGGCCACTGTGTTCTTGGGGACTTTCAATGCTGCACACATTTTTTTGGTACCCTTCCCCAGATCTGTGCCTTGACACAGTCCTGTCTTGGAGCTCTATGGACAATTCCTACCTCATGGCTTGGTTTTTGCTCTGACATGCACTGTCAACTGTGGGACCTTATATAGACAGGTGTGTGCCTTTCCAAATCATGTCCAATCAATTGAATTTACCACAGGTGGGCTCCAATTAAGTTGTAGAAACATCTTAAGGATGATCAATGGAAACAGGATGCACCTGAGCTCAATTTCGAGTCTCAAAGCAAAGGGTCTGAATACTTATGTAAATAAGGTATTACTGTTTATTATTTGTCATTTGTATTGTGTGTAGATTGATGGGGGAAAAAATAAGGCTGTAACAAAATGTGGAAAAAGTCAAGGGGTCTGAATAATTTCCGAATGCACTGCATCTATCTATCACATATCTATCTGCCTGTCTGTTAGAAATATATTTATGTGTTGTCAGATGCTAAACAACAGGAGGCTGAAGAGGACCAAGAACCAGCCTCTTCAAATGATGTATAGAATGCTTTGTAGCTGGAGTTGTTTGACCCATTATGAAAAAGTAACAAGAAACGGACATTGCTATTGTGAAAAGAAAACATATCCTGTAAAGGAAGGAACTTATCATAAGGGATGAGCTATTGTAAGTCCTATTCTATTTCTGGTTTGAGCTGTGTGTGAGTGCTTGCGTGGTGTGTACAAAACAATCATGGACTATAAACATACAAGGCCAACAACGTAAAAACATAATAAATATACAAGGCCAACAATAAACCCAGATAATGAGAAAACAATTGGTGAAAAGAAAAACAAGAATCCGTCTTACAACTCACAAAACAAGCAACAATCTAAACATGGGCTGAAATATGTCCTAAATTTATACAACGGGTGGGTCTAATCCTGAATGCTGATTGGTGTCTATTCCACAAGTTACCACCGGCTAAATCTATGACGTTAAAATGCCTATTTACTCTGTTCCATCTGACTGCGCAATCCACTGTCTCATCAGCCCAGCCAAGTAATTTATAAACTTGATCTCCACTATAAAAAGCATCTAGACATTATCTCACATTTCTTTTAGACTAACATTTAGTTTTCAACAGCGGAGATGAGATATGTATTAGCCTTGCTGTCTGTCTCGCAGACATTTGCAACATTGTTTCAATATTCAAATTCGTCTCCAGCTGTCCCATAGTAATGAACGTATCGGGGGACGAGACAGACAGGCAGCATTTCTCATCCAATCGAAATCATGAATCAGCTAGCATTTTTATGGATATATACACACATGCCAATTGAAAAAAAACGTACCACGAAACAAAGTGCAGCTAGTTTACAGTCTTTCCAGCTTCAGTTTGAAGTGATTGTGTTAGCTGTGTTGTTGGCTAGTTCCTCTGAACAACCGGTGTCCTGACGAATGAGCACATATTCTATGCCAGGCGAAAATCGCGCCTCATTATCCCATTGTTATGGATGCATCCAAATAAATGTCACTAGAAAACAGCTTAAACAAAGGCAAATGCAGCTACTTTGCTGTTAATCTTGCTGCCCTTTTTGACGTAGTTGGGTAGCTTGCAAGCAAGGGATAAGAACGTTGCCAGCCAGTATGGCAATGGAACATTTAATGAAAATATGTCAATCATTATTTGAATATGTTGGTAACCCGTTGTATAAAAGTTACAATGCCCTCGAAGCCGGTGTTTGGAGGATATATTGGCACGGTTTGCCGCCGCTCGACTTCGTCTCAGACCTTACAACACCCGTGCCAATATATCCTCCAAACACTGGCTTCGAGGGCATTATCACTTAAATATATCCTACATATTATTATATCCTCAATGTGTGTGTGTGTGTGTGTGTGTGTGTGTGTGTGTGTGTGTGGGTAGACTTTGAAGACGCAGACATTGAGGATCCTCTCCCGTCACCTGATGGAATGGAACACACTTCACCGTTCATCACCAACACATACGTGACCATAACGCTATCCACATGTATTTACAACTATAAAGTAGATAATAGTAGTGGTGGTAGTAGTAATAGGTGTAGTAGTAATATTTGTGTATTTATTATGGATCCCCATTAACCAAGGCAGCAGCTACTCTTCCTGGGGTCCAGGAAAAATGAAAGCAGCTATACAAATGATTAACATTACAATACACTCACAACAGATTTCACAACACATAACTACTACACCTACTCTACCACCACATATCTACAACACAAAATCCATGTGTACACGTGTGCATGTTATTGTGTGTTTGCATGCATGTGTCTGTGCCTGTTTGTGTTGCTTCACAGTCCCCGCTATTCCATAAGGTGTATATTTATCTGTTTTTAAAAAGTCAGATTTGACTGCTTGCATCAGTTACTTCATGTGGAAAAGAGTTTGATGTTGCCATGGCTCTGTGTATATAGTAGTATTAGTGGTAGTAATGGTGGTAGTAGTAGTAATGGTGGTAGTAGTAGTAATGGTGGTAGTAGTAGTAATGGTGGTAGTAGTAGTAATGGTGGTAGTAGTAGTAATGGTGGTAGTAGTAGTAATGGTGGTAGTAGTAGTAATGGTGGTAGTAGTAGTAGTAGCATCATTTCTTTGTGCTGCTGTATGATTGATCATTTCCTTGTGTAATTTACTTTTGAACTTGCTGTAGTGATGTCATGTTTATGATTATTTTCTTATATTTCGGGTGTCCTTGGGTATCTTGAAAGCGAATTCTAACTTTGGAACAATGATGATTACGACAATGATGAATACGATGATGTAATGCTGCATGGCTTTATGTGTTGTATTGTGATCCTACAATAAACAAGCAGAATACATTACTAGGCCTGATTCTTGACTAGTACAGGCATCAGCTCTGTTTTCATATCTGATTTCACCACATATCTATGTTTTGGATGCCTTCTGTCTTCTCGTTTGTCTCTCTCCCTTTACATCCATGCCCCTCTTTCTCTCTCCATCTCTCCTCTCTCACCCTTTTATTTGACTCCCTACTACCCTCCCTCTCCCCCCTCTTCTGTCTTTCACCCCTGCTCTCTTCCCTCCCCCTCACTTTCTCTCCCCTTTCCCCTTTCTGTCCCACTCGCTTTCTCTTTCTCTGGCTCCCTCTTCCCCTCTCTTGCCCTCCCTCCCTCCCGCTCCCTCTCTTTTCCCGCGGTAGTCTGGTGATTGACACTTACAGATTGCCCTGCGGTGGAAGCAGTGTGTGTGTGTGTGTGTGTGTGTGACCCCCTCTCTCTCATCTCCAGCCGACACCGTTTTGTCATCTAATTACTGTGAATCCCTGGCCTGCTCCCCAGCGCTGCATTTATAATGTGTCTGCCAGCCTGCCTGGCTCCCCCAGCACGCACGCACACAGACACACACACAGTCCATGCCTATGTGCTGCCCTTGTGAACCCCATGCTGTACTGTGTGTCCAGAGCTTCCAGTGGAGGGAGGATGGACGACTAGGATGGGACAGGCTGCACACATACTGTAGGAACTGAACATGATCAGAGGGAAACGGTAACACCACAAACCTCTCAAATGTTTACTCTCTCTCCCCTTACTCTTAATCTGTCTGTCTGTCTGTGTGCAGACTCCACGGCTCAGCTGCCCCCAGTCAGACTGAGCTCCCCCGCAGCTCAACATCTCACAGCTAGAACTCAACAGAGCATAGCAGACCATGACGGAGGGAGGGAGGGAGAAATAAATAATAAAAAAATACATAGGAGGGTGGAAGGGGGAGAGAGAGAGGTAGGAGAGAGGGGTTGGGAACTGGGAAGGAGAGAACGAAAGCATGACAGACTAGAGCTTTGGCCCAAGGTACGATTGTGAACATATTGCCTGTTAAAGCAGGCTTTTCAGTGATGACAGCACACCGTGATTACTGTTAGTTGAGAGTGGGTGACATATGTCACAGCAGCACCTTTACACACACACACACACACACACACACACACACACACACACACACACACACACACACACACACACACACACACACACACACACACACACACACACACACACACACACACACACACACACACACACACACACACACACACACACACATAGAAGAAAGGAGTGCCCTGCCCCTCAGCCCTTTGCTAGCCCCAGGGCATGGCTGGACTTACTATGGGCTCATTATCATGTCAGCAGTTAGGATAAATATTAGTCCCCAGGGAGAGAGAGTGAAATAGAGAGTGGGAGAGTAAAGAGGGAGAGAGGCTCAGGTACAGGGATACTGAGGGAGAGGTACAGGGAGACTGAGGGAAAAACAGAGCATGAGGAGAGGTAACAAAATCATGGATGGAGAGAGAAAGAGGGAAGGGGACTGCGGAGGGATGGAGAGAGAAAAGAGGGGAGAGAGGGGGAGTGGCGAAACTAATGGTTCTGGTCAGGAGAGATAGCAGTCAATCAATCATGCTTAAACAAAAGCATTGGGCCCAGGAGGACTCTTAAGAAGTGCTTATTTAATTAAATGTCCCTTTGCTCATATTTATGGGCTATCCCTCCTTCAAATTTTCACCTTCCAGCCAGTCCACCGAGGGTTGGGGTGGGGGAGAGGGGAGGTTTGGGGCTGGGCTTTTCGGGTCCTTGAAAAGCGCTACATAATTACCATGCATTATTATTATTAATATTATTGTTATATGAAGGAGGGTTGGCTTTTGATAGCCCCAACTTGTGAATCCGACTTCGTTGTGTTTGCTTTTAAAATGTGGACGTTGTATTCCGTCACTGAAGGCATACATATAATCTGGAAGACGGCCTAGACGTTCTAGCCGGATTATAAAATTTGTGAACGTCTCGAAAATATATGTTGAAATCAGATTTTTCTACTTAGTCACTCGCTTATTTGCTCATTTCAGTGTCTCGTTTAGGGCACATAACGAATTAACAAAATATGCTAAACATGTCTGAGATATGGAAAGCAACAACACGGCTCCATAGGTGGTAAATCTAACACATTCCCACAGGCTGGGCTGCAGCCACATCTGGTGTTCCATCACAGCACGCAGCTCCAGCACGCCACTGTTCTGTGGTTAATTGGCAAACATCTATGGTGTGTTCTCACCTCACACACACTCAGAAGTATGGCTAGCACATACTCTACTGCAGGGGTATTCAACTCCTACCTCGAGAGTGCATGGACTGTTTCCAAGAGACCATTACCTTCATGTCAATTAGAATTGACCCAGAATGTGGTTGCCATGTCCTCACAGTATAAGACATTCATGTGAATACGAATGCATTCTGTTTGCTTTTAAAATGTGGACGTTGCATTCCGTCACTGAAGGCATACATATAATCTGGAAGACGGCCTAGACGTTCTAGCCGGATTGTAAAATTTGTGAACGTCTCGAAAATATATGCTGAAATTTAAAAAAAATCCTACTCAGTCACTCACTTATTTGCAAGGGGTACTCACACACAAGGCTCTGAACTTACATATTTGATATAGGCGATTGCTTTGTTCAGACATTCTTATGCAACATGTCTACTTGGGATTTGAACTCACAGCCTCCTGGTTCACAGTACTCTGCTCTTCCTGCTCCACCCCCGTGTCAGGTACCAGTTCATCTGACTCTTCTCATCATTGACTGGATTGACTTATTTAACCAATTTAATAAGCTATTTCTGTACCGTTGTCTAATGTTGGTGGATCACGTTAACGTGTTTAAATGATACTCCGGAATTTTCATGTGTACATTTAACAGAGCTGAGATCTACTTCAAAGTGCGTTCACCCTATTTCTTACAGCCTTACGCCTACCAAGTTGTTTCACATCTACACTCGTGCCAAGGGAGGAGGGGTTAGGGTTTATTCTGGACAAGGCCTAACTATGCTGACCCAATAAGCACATGCCACAGAGGTATCCCTTATTGGGACAGTTGTTAGGGCGTTTGTGATTCCCCTAGCGGGTCTTGAACCCAGGCCACTCGACACTAATGACAAACCCCCTAGCCACTGTCCCAATAAGGGACATCACTTAGACATGCTTATTGGGTCGGTATAGTAAGGCCCTGTCCTGCCCAGAAGAAACCCTCTTCCCTAAGCACCAGTGTAGATCTGACACAACTGGATAAGTGGAAGCCTGTAAGCAATAGGTTGAATGCACTTTGAAGTAGATCTCAGCTCTGTTAAAAGTACATTCAAGAAAAAAATTGGATTAGGGATTCAGGAGTATGATTGAAACAGGTTTAACATGCCTCAACAACAGACAACTATACCGAAAGCCCTTAAATTGCTGAGATAAGTCGATCAAATCAATGATGACAATAGTCAGATGAACCAGTACATGGCGTGGACTTGGTGGTGTAGCAGGAAGATGAATGTACAGTGAACCAAGAGGTTGTGAGTTCAAATCTCAGGTGAGGACTGTTGAATAATAATTACTGTGTAAGTGAACATGCACGATGTAATCGTGTGTGTCAGGCATGTAAGTAGAAAATGCTGTGTGTTAAAGTGTCTCTAACCTTGTCAACGGACAAAGAGCTAGGGCCTTCATTGGCTGGGCGACAGTAACAAGGTGTGATGTGTAGTGGAACTGTTTATTGGAAGGGGCGAACGTTCAATTAGTTCCAACTGATACACATAAATGTTTGTGCAATGTTCTCATGAAACGTGTCTAGAACATTCATGTCTTATATCCTGAGAACATGGCAACCATGTTCTGTGTGTGGTCAGTGGGACGTTGATGGAATATTCTCCTAACCCACAGAAGACTGGGCATATGAATGTTCTTGCCACATCCCATGAAATGTTCTTCTACCTTCAATGCCAAAACATGCTACAAACGGTTCTCTGAAGGTTTTTGCTAACATAGATAGAATGTTTCTCTGACTAACGGACAACTGGACACGCAAACATTAGAGGAACTTTATTGGGAACATTACAAAAATGTTCTCTCTCCCTGGAGTTGTTAGCTGGGTAGTCACAGATGCTGACACATACACACACACACACACGTTCACACACACCGACACACACACACACAAAAACACACAACAGGCTGTGGGAAGCGTCGCCACTTAAGAATCCTCTTAGTATCTAATGAGAATGTGATCCCTAATGCTCACCTAATACCTTCACAGAGATTCACTTTAAACAATTACTGCAGACGTGTCTGTAGAACCACCATAGACATGTATATAGAACTACTGTAGACGGCTCTGTGGTGCTACTGTAGACAGCTCTGTGGTGCTACTGTAGACAGCTCTGTAGAGCTACTGTAGACAGCTCTGTGGTGCTACTGTAGACAGCTCTGTGGTGCTACTGTAGACAGCTCTGTGGTGCTACTGTAGACAGGTCTGTGGTGCTACTGTAGACAGCTCTGTGGTGCTACTGTAGACAGGTCTGTGGTGCTACTGTAGACAGCTCTGTGGTGCTACTGTAGACAGGTCTGTGGTGCTACTGTAGACAGGTCTGTGGTGCTACTGTAGACAGGTCTGTGGTGCTACTGTAGATGGCTCTGTGGTGCTACTGTAGACAGCTCTGTGGTGCTACTGTAGACAGATCTGTGGTGCTACTGTAGACAGGTCTGTGGTGCTACTGTAGACAGGTCTGTGGTGCTACTGTAGACAGCTCTGTAGAGCTACTGTAGACAGCTCTGTAAAACTTTTGTAGACAGCTCTGTGGAACTACTGTAGACAGCTCTGTGGAACTACTGCAGAACGGTCTGGAGATCTACTGTAGACAGCTCTGTGGAATTACTGCAGAACGGCCTGTAGATCTACTGTAGACAGCTCTGTAGATCTACTGTAGACAGCTCTGTAGAAAGGTCTGTAAATCTACTGTAGACAGCTCTGTGGAACTACTGCAGAACGGTCTGTAGATCTACTGTAGACAGCTCTGTGGAACTACTGCAGAACGGTCTGTAGATCTACTGTAGACAGCTCTGTGGAACTACTGTAGACAGCTCTGTGGAACTACTGCAGAACGGTCTGTAGATCTACTGTAGACAGCTCTGTGGAACTACTGTAGACAGCTCTGTGGAACTACTGTAGATCTACTGTAGAACGGTCTGTAGATCTACTGTAGACAGCTCTGTGGAACTACTGTAGAACGGTCTGTAGATCTACTGTAGACAGCTCTGTGGAACTACTGCAGAACGGTCTGTAGATCTACTGTAGACAGCTCTGTGGAACTACTGCAGAACGGTCTGTAGATCTACTGTAGACAGCTCTGTGGAACTACTGCAGAACGGTCTGTAGATCTACTGTAGACAGCTCTGTGGAACTACTGTAGACAGCTCTGTGGAACTACTGTAGATCTACTGTAGAACGGTCTGTAGATCTACTGTAGACAGCTCTGTGGAACTACTGTAGACAGTTCTGTGGAACTACTGCAGAACGGTCTGTATATCTACTGTAGACAGCTCTGTAGATCTACTGTAGACAGCTCTGTAGAAAGGTCTGTAAATCTACTGTAGACAGCTCTGTGGAATTACTGCAGAACGGTCTGTAGATCTACTGTAGACAGCTCTGTGGAACTACTGCAGAACGGTCTGTAGATCTACTATAGACAGCTCTGTGGAACTACTGCAGAACGGTCTGTAGATCTACTGTAGACAGCTCTGTGGAACTACTGTAGACAGCTCTGTGGAATTACTGCAGAACGGTCTGTAGATCTACTGTAGACAGCTCTGTGGAACTACTGCAGAACGGTCTGTAGATCTACTGTAGACAGCTCTGTGGAACTACTGCAGAACGGTCTGTAGATCTACTGTAGACAGCTCTGTGGAACTACTGTAGACAGCTCTGTGGAACTACTGTAGATCTACTGTAGAACGGTCTGTAGATCTACTGTAGACAGCTCTGTGGAACTACTGTAGACAGTTCTGTGGAACTACTGCAGAACGGTCTGTATATCTACTGTAGACAGCTCTGTGGAACTACTGCAGAACGGTCTGTAGATCTACTGTAGACAGCTCTGTGGAACTACTGCAGAACGGTCTGTAGATCTGAAGTAGATAGCTCTGTGGAACTACTGCAGAACGGTCTGTAGATCTACTGTAGATAGCTCTGTGGAACTACTGCAGAACGGTCTGTAGATCTACTGTAGACAGCTCTGTGGAACTACTGCAGAACGGTCTGTAGATCTACTGTAGACAGCTCTGTGGAACTACTGCAGAACGCTCTGTAGATCTACTGTAGACAGCTCTGTGGAACTACTGTAGACAGCTCTGTGGAACTACTGTAGATCTACTGTAGAACGGTCTGTAGATCTACTGTAGACAGCTCTGTGGAACTACTGCAGACAGTTCTGTGGAACTACTGCAGAACGGTCTGTATATCTACTGTAGACAGCTCTGTGGAACTACTGTAGACAGTTCTGTGGAACTACTGCAGAAAGGTCTGTATATCTACTGTAGACAGCTCTGTGGAACTACTGCAGAACGGTCTGTAGATCTACTGTAGACAGCTCTGTGGAACTACTGTAGAACGGTCTGTAGATCTACTGTAGACAGCTCTGTGGAACTACTGTAGACAGTTCTGTGGAACTACTGCAGAACGGTCTGTAGATCTACTGTAGACAGCTCTGTGGAACTACTGTAGAACGGTCTGTAGATCTACTGTAGACAGCTCTGTGGAACTACTGCAGAACGGTCTGTAGATCTACTGTAGACAGCTCTGTGGAACTACTGCAGAACGGTCTGTAGATCTACTGTAGACAGCTCTGTGGAACTACTGCAGAACGGTCTGTAGATCTACTGTAGACAGCTCTGTGGAACTACTGTAGACAGCTCTGTGGAACTACTGTAGATCTACTGTAGAACGGTCTGTAGATCTACTGTAGACAGCTCTGTGGAACTACTGTAGACAGTTCTGTGGAACTACTGCAGAACGGTCTGTATATCTACTGTAGACAGCTCTGTAGATCTACTGTAGACAGCTCTGTAGAAAGGTCTGTAAATCTACTGTAGACAGCTCTGTGGAATTACTGCAGAACGGTCTGTAGATCTACTGTAGACAGCTCTGTGGAACTACTGCAGAACGGTCTGTAGATCTACTATAGACAGCTCTGTGGAACTACTGCAGAACGGTCTGTAGATCTACTGTAGACAGCTCTGTGGAACTACTGTAGACAGCTCTGTGGAATTACTGCAGAACGGTCTGTAGATCTACTGTAGACAGCTCTGTGGAACTACTGCAGAACGGTCTGTAGATCTACTGTAGACAGCTCTGTGGAACTACTGCAGAACGGTCTGTAGATCTACTGTAGACAGCTCTGTGGAACTACTGTAGACAGCTCTGTGGAACTACTGTAGATCTACTGTAGAACGGTCTGTAGATCTACTGTAGACAGCTCTGTGGAACTACTGTAGACAGTTCTGTGGAACTACTGCAGAACGGTCTGTATATCTACTGTAGACAGCTCTGTAGAACTACTGCAGAACGGTCTGTAGATCTACTGTAGACAGCTCTGTGGAACTACTGCAGAACGGTCTGTAGATCTACTGTAGACAGCTCTGTGGAACTACTGCAGAACGCTCTGTAGATCTACTGTAGACAGCTCTGTGGAACTACTGTAGACAGCTCTGTGGAACTACTGTAGATCTACTGTAGAACGGTCTGTAGATCTACTGTAGACAGCTCTGTGGAACTACTGCAGACAGTTCTGTGGAACTACTGCAGAACGGTCTGTATATCTACTGTAGACAGCTCTGTGGAACTACTGTAGACAGTTCTGTGGAACTACTGCAGAAAGGTCTGTATATCTACTGTAGACAGCTCTGTGGAACTACTGCAGAACGGTCTGTAGATCTACTGTAGACAGCTCTGTGGAACTACTGTAGAACGGTCTGTAGATCTACTGTAGACAGCTCTGTGGAACTACTGTAGACAGTTCTGTGGAACTACTGCAGAACGGTCTGTAGATCTACTGTAGACAGCTCTGTGGAACTACTGTAGAACGGTCTGTAGATCTACTGTAGACAGCTCTGTGGAACTACTGCAGAACGGTCTGTAGATCTACTGTAGACAGCTCTGTGGAACTACTGCAGAACGGTCTGTAGATCTACTGTAGACAGCTCTGTGGAACTACTGCAGAACGGTCTGTAGATCTACTGTAGACAGCTCTGTGGAACTACTGTAGACAGCTCTGTGGAACTACTGTAGATCTACTGTAGAACGGTCTGTAGATCTACTGTAGACAGCTCTGTGGAACTACTGTAGACAGTTCTGTGGAACTACTGCAGAACGGTCTGTATATCTACTGTAGACAGCTCTGTAGATCTACTGTAGACAGCTCTGTAGAAAGGTCTGTAAATCTACTGTAGACAGCTCTGTGGAATTACTGCAGAACGGTCTGTAGATCTACTGTAGACAGCTCTGTGGAACTACTGCAGAACGGTCTGTAGATCTACTATAGACAGCTCTGTGGAACTACTGCAGAACGGTCTGTAGATCTACTGTAGACAGCTCTGTGGAACTACTGTAGACAGCTCTGTGGAATTACTGCAGAACGGTCTGTAGATCTACTGTAGACAGCTCTGTGGAACTACTGCAGAACGGTCTGTAGATCTACTGTAGACAGCTCTGTGGAACTACTGCAGAACGGTCTGTAGATCTACTGTAGACAGCTCTGTGGAACTACTGTAGACAGCTCTGTGGAACTACTGTAGATCTACTGTAGAACGGTCTGTAGATCTACTGTAGACAGCTCTGTGGAACTACTGTAGACAGTTCTGTGGAACTACTGCAGAACGGTCTGTATATCTACTGTAGACAGCTATGTGGAACTACTGTAGAACGGTCTGTAGATCTACTGTAGACAGCTCTGTGGAACTACTGCAGAACGGTCTGTAGATCTACTGTAGATAGCTCTGTGGAACTACTGCAGAACGGTCTGTAGATCTACTGTAGATAGCTCTGTGGAACTACTGCAGAACGGTCTGTAGATCTACTGTAGACAGCTCTGTGGAACTACTGCAGAACGGTCTGTAGATCTACTGTAGACAGCTCTGTGGAACTACTGCAGAACGGTCTGTAGATCTACTGTAGACAGCTCTGTGGAACTACTGTAGACAGCTCTGTGGAACTACTGTAGATCTACTGTAGAACGGTCTGTAGATCTACTGTAGACAGCTCTGTGGAACTACTGCAGACAGTTCTGTGGAACTACTGCAGAACGGTCTGTATATCTACTGTAGACAGCTCTGTGGAACTACTGTAGACAGTTCTGTGGAACTACTGCAGAACGGTCTGTATATCTACTGTAGACAGCTCTGTAGATCTACTGCAGAACGGTCTGTAGATCTACTGTAGACAGCTCTGTGGAACTACTGTAGACAGTTCTGTGGAACTACTGCAGAACGGTCTGTAGATCTACTGTAGACAGCTCTGTGGAACTACTGTAGAACGGTCTGTAGATCTACTGTAGACAGCTCTGTGGAACTACTGTAGAACGGTCTGTAGATCTACTGTAGACAGCTCTGTGGAACTACTGCAGAACGGTCTGTAGATCTACTGTAGACAGCTCTGTGGAACTACTGCAGAACGGTCTGTAGATCTACTGTAGACAGCTCTGTGGAACTACTGCAGAACGGTCTGTAGATCTACTGTAGACAGCTCTGTGGAACTACTGTAGACAGCTCTGTGGAACTACTGTAGATCTACTGTAGAACGGTCTGTAGATCTACTGTAGACAGCTCTGTGGAACTACTGTAGACAGTTCTGTGGAACTACTGCAGAACGGTCTGTATATCTACTGTAGACAGCTCTGTGGAACTACTGCAGAACGGTCTGTAGATCTACTGTAGACAGCTCTGTGGAACTACTGCAGAACGGTCTGTAGATCTACTGTAGACAGCTCTGTGGAACTACTGCAGAACGGTCTGTAGATCTACTGTAGACAGCTCTGTGGAACTACTGTAGACAGCTCTGTGGAACTACTGTAGATCTACTGTAGAACGGTCTGTAGATCTACTGTAGACAGCTCTGTGGAACTACTGTAGACAGTTCTGTGGAACTACTGCAGAACGGTCTGTATATCTACTGTAGACAGCTCTGTGGAACTACTGCAGAACGGTCTGTAGATCTACTGTAGATAGCTCTGTGGAACTACTGCAGAACGGTCTGTAGATCTACTGTAGACAGCTCTGTGGAACTACTGCAGAACGGTCTGTAGATCTACTGTAGACAGCTCTGTGGAACTACTGTAGACAGCTCTGTGGAACTACTGTAGATCTACTGTAGAACGGTCTGTAGATCTACTGTAGACAGCTCTGTGGAACTACTGCAGACAGTTCTGTGGAACTACTGCAGAACGGTCTGTATATCTACTGTAGACAGCTCTGTGGAACTACTGTAGACAGTTCTGTGGAACTACTGCAGAACGGTCTGTATATCTACTGTAGACAGCTCTGTGGAACTACTGCAGAACGGTCTGTAGATCTACTGTAGACAGCTCTGTGGAACTACTGTAGACAGTTCTGTGGAACTACTGCAGAACGGTCTGTAGATCTACTGTAGACAGCTCTGTGGAACTACTGTAGAACGGTCTGTAGATCTACTGTAGACAGCTCTGTGGAACTACTGTAGAACGGTCTGTAGATCTACTGTAGACAGCTCTGTGGAACTACTGCAGAACGGTCTGTAGATCTACTGTAGACAGCTCTGTGGAACTACTGCAGAACGGTCTGTAGATCTACTGTAGACAGCTCTGTGGAACTACTGCAGAACGGTCTGTAGATCTACTGTAGACAGCTCTGTGGAACTACTGTAGACAGCTCTGTGGAACTACTGTAGATCTACTGTAGAACGGTCTGTAGATCTACTGTAGACAGCTCTGTGGAACTACTGTAGACAGTTCTGTGGAACTACTGCAGAACGGTCTGTATATCTACTGTAGACAGCTCTGTGGAACTACTGCAGAACGGTCTGTAGATCTACTGTAGATAGCTCTGTGGAACTACTGCAGAACGGTCTGTAGATCTACTGTAGACAGCTCTGTGGAACTACTGCAGAACGGTCTGTAGATCTACAGTAGACAGCTCTGTGGAACTGCTGTAGATATCTCTGCTCACTTCCTGGGTATAGTCAAAACGATCCAACTGTATATTCAGTCATTTTGTATCATTGATACTGCACAGAGAATGTGTTTCTCTTGTATTTCTTGGGTAAGAGTATAATCATGCTCTCTGTGCACTCCAGTACAATTTTGTTTTATACACTGAACAAAAATATAAAACGCAACATGCAGCAATTTTAAAGATTTAACAGAGTTACAGTTCATGTAAGGAAATCAGTTAATTGAAATAAATTCATTAGGCTCCAATGGATTGCACATGAATGGGAATACAGATATGCATCTGTTGGTCAAAGATATCTTTTTTTTTTAAAGGTAGGGGTGTCGATCAGAAAACGTGTCAGTATCTGGTGTGACCACCATCTGCCTCATGCAGCGCGAAACATCTACTTTGCATAGAGTTTATCAGGTTGTTAATTGTGGCGAAAGGAGAAAGGAGAAATGCTCACTAACAGGGATGTAAAAAATGTGTACAGAGAATGTGAGAGAAATAAGCTTTTTTTTTTGCGTATGAAACATTTCTGAGATCTTTTATTACAGCTCATGAAAAATGGGACTTTACATGTTGCATTTATATTTTTGTTCAGTATACAGTACCAGTCAAAATATTGGACACACCTACTCATTCCAAGGATTTTCTTTATTTGAACTATTTTCTACATTGTAGAAGTAGCCTCTCAACCAACTTCATGAGGTAGTCACCTGGAATGCATTTCAATTAAAGGGTGTGCCTTGTTAAAAGTTAATTGTGGAATTTCTTTCCTTCTGAATGCGTTTGAGCCAATGAGTTGTGTTGTGACAAGGTATGGGTGGTATACAGAAGATAGCCTTATTTGTTAAAAGACTGAGTCCATGTTATGGCAAGAACAGCTCAAATAAGCAAAGAGAAACGACAGTCCATTATTATTTTAATAAATAAGAAATATTTCAAGAACTTTGAACGTGTCTTCAAGTGCAGTTGCAAAAACCATCAAGCGCTATGATGAAACTGGCTCTCATGAGGAACGCCACAGGACATGAAGACCCAGAGTTACCTCTGCTGCAGAGGATAAGTTCATTAGAGTTACCAGCCTCAGAAATTGCAGCCCAAATAAATGCTTCACAGAGTTCAAGTAACAGACACATCTCAACATCAACTGTTCAGGGGAGACTGCGTGAATCAGGCCTTCATGGTTGAATTTCTGCAAAGAAACCACTACTAAAGGACACCAATAATAAGAAGAGACTTGCTTGGGCCAAGAAACACAAGCAATGGACATTAGACCGGTTGAAATCTGTCTTTTGGTCTGAGATTTTTGGTTCCAACCGCCGTGACTTTGTGAGACGCAGAGTGCTTTAGGTGAAGGGATGATCTCCGCATGTGTGGTCAGTGATTTATTTAAAATTCAAGGCACACTTAACCAGCATGGCTATCACAGCAGTCTGCAGCGAAACGCCATCCCATGCGCTTAGTGGGACTATCATTTGTTTTTCAACAGGACAATGACCCAACACACCTCCAGGCTGTGTAAAGGCTATTTGACCAAGAAGGAGAGTGATGGAGTCCTGCATCAGATGACCTGGCATCCATGATTACCCAACCTCACCCCAATTAAAATGGTTAGGGATGAGTTGGAATGCAGGGTGAAGGAAAAGCAGCCAACAAGTGCTCAGCATATGTGGGAACTCCTTCAAGACTGTTGGAAAAGCATTCCAGGTGAAGCTGGTTGAGAGAATGCCAAGAGTGTGCAACGCTGTAATCAAGGCAAAGGGTGGCTGCTTTGAATATATATACAGTTGAAGTCGGAAGTTTGCATACACTTAGGTTGGAGTCATTAAAACTTGTTTTTCAACCACTCCACACATTTCTTGTTAACAAACTATAGTTTTGGCAAGTCAGTTAGGACATGAAAAGTAATTTTTACAACAATTGTTTACAGACAGATTATTTCACTGTATGAACCAGATTGATGGAGGTCTTGGCTGATTTCTTTTGATTTTCCCATGATATCAAGCATAGAGGCACTGAGTTTGAAGGTAGGCCTTGAAATACATCCACAGGTACACCTCCAATAGGCTAATTGACATAATTTGAGTCAATCAGAAGCTTCTAAAGCCATGACATAATTTTCTGGAATTTTCCAATCTGTTTAAAGGCACAGTCAACTTAGTGATGTAAACTTCTGACCCACTGGAATTGTGATACAGTGAATTATAAGTGAAATAATCTGTATGCAAACAATTGTTGGAAAAATGACTTGTCATGCACAAAGTCGATGTCCTAACCGACTTGCCAAAACTATAGTTTGTTTACAAGAAATTTGTGGAGTGGTTGAAAAACGAGTTTTAACGACTCCAACCTAAGTGAATGTAAACATCCGACTTCAACTGTTAGCAGACTCGAAGTTGCAGGGTTGAGTAACCGGGTGGTAGCCGGCTAGTGGTGGCTATTTAACAGTCTGATGGCCTTGAGATAGAAGCTGTTTTTCAGTCTCTCCGTCCCAGTTTTGTTGCACCTGTATTGACCTTGCCTTCTGATGGTAGCGGGGTGAACAGGCCGTGGCTTGGGTGGTCGATGTCCTTGATGATCTTTTTGGCCTTCCTGTGACATCAGAAGGAGCCTGTTTGTTGAAATGTGAAGACAATTGGCCGCGGACCTGAATGCACTCATGACATTGTATACACACCAAAATGACAATCTGCTTCTCTGACTTGCCTTCTGAAAGCCTAACACTAAGATCGTATTTGATCATTTAGCTAGTAGTCATGTTGGCTATACTGCAAGGTTTCAAATAATGCCCACCTGACCCAGATTGTGATTTATAATGGACTGTTTTTGGATTGCGTAAATAACAAGAGTAATTGTGTGATGACGGGGATGGAGGGCTGTGTTCCAACCAAAACAACTACAAGTGTACTTGCTCTAGTTCCTCAACGGCACAGCTAGGAGAGCTCAATAAAGCACCTTATAGTTGAAGACTCTTTGAGTTATGAAAGTGCATTGCATTTACTTAGGAACTGTGTACACTTTTGGAGAGGTGTGTGGCCACTTGGAGACACCAGTTCGACCTCTCACCTCGTCATTTTTTTTGTCTTGTGTTCCACCTACCCCAAAAATAAAAAATTATATTCTAATCATGTTACTGAATGGATGCAGAGTATTTGCCGATTTTGTTATCAACAAATGCGACAAAAAGTACAGGAAATGTCAAATGCACATACAGTCAATAGTATAATGTTTGGATTCAGTCTTGTGTCAGGTGAACTGCTGCGTCCCATAGTCTTCAAACCTAATCAGATATTTATGTAGTTAGTGCTGTATATTAACTTGTATACATAGGTTCTGACTTGAAAAATTACATGTTAGTTTAAACAATTCTACAATTTATGCTCCCTGCATATAATGAAGATTGCCGGAAAGCCCCAAACGCAAGCTGGGATTTCCTATGACTCACACGGCGTAGGAGTATATTGCCTGTAGCCTACTATACATGCTAATTTGGTCTACAGTAAGTGGCACATCACTTGCTAGAATGGAAATCATCTGTGATGATTTTACTACAATATTCACAACATATTGACACAATTACAATCTTTATAGAATAAAAATCTAATTTGAGTGAACATTAGCAAGATGTTGATGAAACATAAAGTTAATGATCTTTTCCCTCTCTCCCACGTTTTAGCTTGCGACGATCACTGTCTAACGGACTAGGTTTAGGATATTTACAAGCCCGTATCAGTGACAAACTTAGCTATGTTATCGACATACAGCAGACAAACAAAATCGAGCTCACTTATTTTTCCAGCTAGAAAGAACTAGCCACAAATTCATTCGGAAATGGAGGAAGAAGATAGCTAGCTATAGCAAGCTAACCTTATCCACTGCCTCTTCAAACAGAAGCAACTGTGACCACATTATAAAAAAATGAAATACCTTATTTACATAATTATTCAGACCCTTTGCTATGATACTCGAAATTGAGCTCAGGTGCATCCTGTTTCTATTGATTATCCTTGAGATGTTTCTACAACTTGATTGGAGTCCACTTGTAGTAAATTCAATTGATTGGACATGATTTGGAAAGGCACACACCTGTCTAAATAAGGTCCCACAGTTGACAGTGCATGTCGGAGCAAAAACCAAGCCAAGAGGTCAAAGGGAATTGTAGAGCTCTGAGACAGGATTGTATTGAGGCACAGATCTGGGGAAGAGTACCAAAACATGTCTGCAGGGAGGTCCCCAAGAACACAGTGGCCTCCATCATTCTTAAAAATTGAAGAAATTTGGAACCACCAAGACTCTTCCTAGAGCTGGCCGCCCGGCCAAACTGAGCAATCGGGGAGAAGGGCCTTGGTCAAGGAGGTGACCAAGAACCGATGGTCACTCTGACAGAGCTCCAAAGTTCCTCTGTGGAGATGGGAGAACCTTCCAGAAGGACAACCATCTCTGCAGCACTCCACCAATCAGGCCTTTATGGTAGACGGAAGCCACTCAGTAAAACATACATGACAGCCCCAAAGGCACCTAAAGGACTCTCAGACCATGAGAAACAAGATTATCTGGTCTGATGAAACCAAGATTGAATTCTTTGGCCTGAATGCCAAGCATCACATCTGGAGGAAACCTGGCACCATCCCTACGGTGAAGCATGGTGGTGGCAGCATCATGCTGTGGGGATGTTTTTCAGTGGCAAGAACTGGGAGACTAGTCAGGATCGAGTGAAAGATGAACGGAGCAAAGTACAGAGAGATCCTTGATGAAAACCTGCCCTATCTATATAGGCCAATTCCCATGAGTATAAAGCATTAAACAGAACCATTGCGAAACCTGCAGAAAACGTTAGTCTTAAGTATTGAAATTCCCACAGAAGAACGTTGTTTCTTCACGTTCTCGACTGTTTTGAGAACATTATTTTAAATAGAAACATGAGGAAACATGTAGGAAACGTTATGCTGAAACACAGACATTCCCAACTAAGAAACATATGGTTCTCAGAACATTATGTGCTAGCTGGGTATCCTGCACCATTCCCAGAACTTTGTGGGATGGTTGTATGTACAATAACCATGGGACAACCACACTCTCACCAAGCACTAAGAAGCATATGGTTCTAAGAATGTTATACACTTGCTGGGTAGGATACTATATATACACAAAAGTATGTGGAAAACCCCTTCAAATTAATGGATTCGGCTATTTCAGCCACACCCGTACCTGACAGGTGTATAAAATCGAGCACACAGCCATGCAATCTCCATAGACATACATTGGCAGTAGAATGGCCTTACTGAAGAGCTCAGTAACTTTCAACAAGGCACCGACATAGGATGCCACCTTTCCGACAAGTCAGTTCATCAAATTTCTGCCCTGCTAGAGCTGCCCTGGTCATCTGTAAGTGCTGTTATTATGAAGTGGAAACGTTTAGGAGCAACAACGGCTCAGCTGCAAAGTGGTAGTACAAACAAGCACACAAAACGGGACCGCTGAGTGCTGAAGTGCATAACGGGTAAAAATTGTCTGTCCATGTCGTGTACATTATACATACAGTGAGCATTAAACATGTGTAGATAGTCGTTCCCATGTTCTACCATATGGCCTGTCTTTCACACTTCTATCTGTGCAAACCTTTTCTCTTTTACAGTGAGATCCTGTCAGCGCCTTTTAGGGAATGTACATTTTGTCTTCACTCAATCACTCACTTTCCCTCTTTTTCTGAAAACATTCAGACACACACACGCGCGCAATTGCAAGCGCGCGCACACACACAGTGTGTGTGTATTTGCACGCAAGTTTGTACTGTATCTTAGAGAGAGTGAATCGGACAGAGAAATGAAGTGAGAGAGAGGGAGAGAGAGGCAGAGTGAGAAATGAAGTGAGATATAGAGCGAGAGACAACAGTGTTTGAACGTGAGAGACAGTGACCGAGAGAATACAAGAAAGAGAGGAGGCGAGAGGGAGTGATAGATAGAAGGAAAGAGAGTAAGAGAGAGAGGCGTGGAGGTTATCAATAGAGAGCGTGAAGACAATAATGTAAACTGACACTTTAGAAATGAGCTGCTTGTTGCCTTGGCGACAATCCTGGGTTGGAAGGGGGGAGGGAGATCCCATGGGAGAAGGGTGAGGGGGGGGGGGGGTGAGGAGGGGAGCGAGATACAGACTAAATTATGTTTGATTAGAAATGAAATCTGTGTATTTCAGAGTTCTATAGAATATAGTAGGATTATATTATATATACAGGTGCAGTTGAATGTACTAGTAAACACCAGCTAGGCTGGCCTTACCAATATCACTATCCATTCTGCAGGGAAATTCTGTTTGCCATTAAAGAGAAAACTACCAATCTAACAGTGCTAGGGAGAGAGAACATTGTTGTAATGTTACCCATAAGGTTGCTTAATATTAACTAGAACACGGTTACCATGTTCTCAAAATATACGATATTAAAGTTCTATACACGTTTCATGGGATGTTGCAAAAACATTCATGTGTCTCGTGTTCTGAGGGTTTCGGAGAATATTCAAACCCAGGCCACCAGCAACAATGTCAAACCCCCTAACCAATGTCCCAATAAGGGGTATCTCTGGAGCATGTGCGTATTGGGTCAGTATAGCTAGGCCCTATGCTGAAGACAGCCTAACCACTCCTCCATAGGCACAGATCTGAAACAACTTCAAATCAAATCAAATCAAATTTTATTAGTCACATACACATGGTTAGCAGATGTTAATGCGAGTGTAGCGAAATGCTTGTGCTTCTAGTTCCGACAATGCAGTAATAACCAACAAGTAATCTAACCTAACAATTCCACAACTACTACCTTACACACACACACAAGTGTAAAGGGATAAAGAATATGTACATAAAGATATATGAATGAGTGGTGGTACAGAACGGCATGGCAGATGCAGTAGATGGTATAGAGTACGGTATATACATATGAGATGAGTACTGTAGGGTATGTAAACATAAAGTGGCATAGTTTAAAGTGGCTAGTGGTACATGTATTACATAAAGATGGCAAGATGCAGTAGATGATATAGAGTACAGTATATACATATGAGATGGGTAATGTAGGGTATGTAAACATTATATTAAGTGGCATTGTTTAAAGTGGCTAGTGGTACATTTTTACATAATTTCCATCAATTCCCATTTTTAAAGTGGCTGGAGTTGAGTCAGTATGTTGGCAGCGGCCGCTAAATGTTAGTGGTGGCTGTTTAACAGTCTGATGGCCTTGAGATAGAAGCTGTTTTTCAGTCTCTCGGTCCCTGCTTTGATGCACCTGTACTGACCTCGCCTTCTGGATGATAGCGGGGTGAACAGGCAGTGGCTTGGGTGGTTGTTGTCCTTGATGATCTTTATGGCCTTCCTGTGACATCGGGTGGTGTAGGTGTCCTGGAGGGCAGGTAGTTTGCCCCCGGTGATGCGTTCTGCAGACCTCACTACCCTCTGGAGAGCCTTACGGTTGTGGGCGGAGCAGTTGCCGTACCAGGCGGTGATACAGCCCGACAGGATGCTCTCGATTGTGCATCTGTAGAAGTTTGTGAGTGCTTTTGGTGACAAGCCGAATTTCTTCAGCCTCCTGAGGTTGAAGAGGCGCTGCTGCGCCTTCTTCACAACGCTGTCTGTGTGGGTGGACCAATTCAGTTTGTCCGTGATGTGTACACCGAGGAACTTAAAACTTTCCACCTTCTCCACTACTGACCCGTCGATGTGGATAGGGGGGTGCTCCCTCTGCTGTTTCCTGAAGTCCACAATCATCTCCTTTGTTTTGTTGACGTTGAGTGTGAGGTTATTTTCCTGACACCACACTCCGAGGGCCCTCACCTCCTCCCTGTAGGCCGTCTCGTCGTTGTTGGTAATCAAGCCTACCACTGTAGTGTCATCCGCAAACTTGATGATTGAGTTGGAGGCGTGCATGGCCACGCAGTCATGGGTGAACAGGGAGTACAGGAGAGGGCTCAGAACGCACCCTTGTGGGGCCCCAGTGTTGAGGATCAGCGGGGTGGAGATGTTGTTACCTACCCTCACCACCTGGGGGCGGCCCGTCAGGAAGTCCAGGACCCAGTTGCACAGGGCGGGGTCGAGACCCAGGGTCTCGAGCTTGATGACGAGTTTGGAGGGTACTATGGTGTTAAATGCTGAGCTGTAATCGATGAACAGCATTCTCACATGGGTATTCCTCTTGTCCAGATGGGTTAGGGCAGTGTGCAGTGTGGTTGCGATTGCGTCGTCTGTGGACCTATTGGGTCGGTAAGCAAATTGGAGTGGGTCTAGGGTGTCCGGTAGGGTGGAGGTGATATGGTCCTTGACTAGTCTCTCAAAGCACTTCATGATGACGGAAGTGAGTGCTACGGGGCGGTAGTCGTTTAGCTCAGTTACCTTAGCTTTCTTGGGAACGGGAACAATGGTGGCCCTCTTGAAGCATGTGGGAACAGCAGACTGGGATAAGGATTGATTGAATATGTCCGTAAACACACCAGCCAGCTGGTCTGCGCATGCTCTGAGGACGCGGCTGGGAATGCCGTCTGGGCCTGCAGCCTTGCGAGGGTTAACACGTTTAAATGTTTTACTCACCTCGGCTGCAGTGAAGGAGAGCCCGCAGGTTTTGGTAGGGGGCCGTGTCAGTGGCACTGTATTGTCCTCAAAGCGGGCAAAAAAGTTGTTTAGCCTGTCTGGGAGCAAGACATCCTGGTCCGCGACGGGGCTGGTTTTCTTTTTGTAATCCGTGATTGACTGTAGACCCTGCCACATACCTCTTGTGTCTGAGCTGTTGAATTGCGACTCGATTTTGTCTCTGTACTGGGACTTAGCCTGTTTGATTGCCTTGCGGAGAGAATAGCTACACTGTTTGTATTCGGTCATGCTTCCGGTCACCTTGCCCTGGTTAAAAGCAGTGGTTCGCGCTTTCAGTTTCACGCGAATGCTGCCGTCAATCCACGGTTTCTGGTTTGGGAATGTTTTAATCGTTGCTGTGGGTACGACATCGTCAATGCACTTCCTAATGAACTCGCTCACCGAATCAGCATATTCGTCAATATTGTTGTTGGACGCGATGCGGAACATATTCCAATCCGCGTGATCGAAGCAGTCTTGAAGCGTGGATTCAGATTGGTCGGACCAGCGTTGAACAGACCTGAGCGCGGGAGCTTGTTGTTTGAGTTTCTGTTTGTAGGCTGGAATCAACAAAATGGAGTCGTGGTCAGCTTTTCCGAAAGGGGGGCGGGGGAGGGCCTTATATGCGTCGCGGAAATTAGTATAACAATGATCTAGGGTTTTTCCAGCCCTGGTAGCACAATCGATATGCTGATAGAATTTAGGGAGTTTTGTTTTTAGATTAGCCTTGTTAAAATCCCCAGCTACGATGAATGCAGCCTCAGGGTGTGTGGTTTCCAGTTTACAAAGAGTCAGATAAAGTTCGTTCAGGGCCAACTTGATAGGTATAAGGGGTAGAATGAATGCACTTTGACGTCAATGTAACAGTATAGCTTCCGTCTCTCTTCTCGCCCCTACCTGGGCTCGAACCAGGGACCCTCTGCACACATAGACAACTGACACCCACGAAGCATCGTTACCCATCGCTCCACAAAAGCCGCTGCCCTTGCAGAGCAAGGAGAACAACTACTTCAAGGCCTCAGAGCGAGTGACGTCACCAATTGAAACGCTATTAGCGCGCACCACAGCTAACTAGCTAGCCATTTCACAACGGTTACATCAACTCTGTTAAAAGTACACTTAAGAAAATGATTTATTGATCAAAGGGATTCAGCAGTATCCTTACAACAGGTTAATATGCCCCGCCAACATTAGACAACTATGCAGAAAGCCCATCAATAGCTGAAGTTAGTAAATCAAATCAATGATGAGAGAAGAGTCAGCTTAACTAACACCTGACAAAGGACATGGTTGCGTAGCAGGAAGATGTGAGTATTGTGAACCAACAGGTTGTAAGTTCAAATCCCAGACGAGGAGATGTTGAATAATAATTACTGTATAAATGAACATGCACAATGTAATTGTGTGTCAAATCGGTGGCTTGATTTATTTATTTTTACACAAATGTTTTTGCAATGTTCCCATAAAACATGTCTTGAACATTAATATCTTATGTTCTGAGAACATGGCAAGCATGCTCTGTGTATGTTTTGGTGGGACGTTGATGGAATATTCTCCTAACCAACAGAAAACTGGACACTAGAATATTTTTTGCAATGTTCCCATTAAACGTGTCTAGATCACAAATATGTTAAGTTCTGAGAAGACGGGAACGTCGTCTTTGGTAAGTTCTACAGAAAGTATTCAGACCCTTGACCTTTTCCACATTTTGTTAGGTTACAGCCTTATCCTAAAATTGATTACATTGATTTTCCTCCTTATCAATCGACACACAACATGCCATACTGACAAAGCAAAAACAGGTTTTTAGAAATGTTGGCTAATTCATAAAAATAAAAATATCACATTTACATAAGTATTCAGACCCTTTACTTAGTACTTTGTTGAAGCACCTTTGGCAGTGATTACAGCATTGAGTCTTCTTGGGTATGACGCTACAAGCTTGGCACACCTTTATTTGGGGAGTTTCTCGCATTCTTCTCTGCAGATCCTTGTCCTGAAGCCACTCCTGCGCTGTCTTGGCTGTGTGCTTAGGGTCGTTGTCCTGTTGGAAGGTGAACCTTCACCCTAGTCTGAGGTCCTGAGCGCTCTGGAGCAGGTTTTCATCAAGGATCTCTCTCTGTACTTTGCTCCATTCCATTTTGCCTCGATCCTGACTGGTATCCCAGTCCCTGCCACTGAAAAACCTCCCCACAGCATGATGCTGCCACCACCATGCTTCACCGTAGGGATGGCGCCAGGTTTCCTTCTGACGTAATGCTTGGCATTCAGGCCAAAGAGTTCAATCTTGGTTTCATCAGACCAGAGAATATTGTTTGTGATGGTCTGAGATTCCTTTAGGTGCCTTTTGGCAAACTCCAAGCGAGCTGTCGTGTGCCTTTTACTGAGGAGTGGCTTCCGTCTGGCCATTCTACCAAAAAGGTCTGATTGGTAGAGTGCTGCAGAGATGGTTGTCCTTCTGGAAGGTTCTCCCATCTCCACAGAGGAACTGTAGAGCTCTGTCAGAGTGACCATTGGGTTCTTGGTCACCTCCCTGACCAAGGCCCTTCTCCCTGATTGCTCAGTTTGGCCGGGTGGCCAGCTCTAGGAAGAGTCTTGGTGGTTCCAAATTTCTTCCATTTAAGAATGATGGAGGCCACTGTGTTCTTGTGGACCTTCAATACTGCAGACATTTTTTGGTACCCTTCCCCAGATCTGTGCCTCGACAAAATACTGTCTCTGAGCTCTACGGACAATTCCTTCGACCTCGTGGCTTGGTTTTTGCTCTGACATGCACCGTCAACTGTGGGACCTTATATAGACAGGTGTGTGTCTTTCCAAATTATGTCCAATCAATTTAATTTACCACAGGTAGACTCCAATCAAGTTGTAGAAACATCTCAAGGATGATAAATGGAAACATGATGCACCTGATCTCAATTTCGAGCCTCATAGCAAAGGGTCTGAATACTTATGTAAATATTGTATTTCTGTTTTTTATTTTTAATACATTCGCAAAAAAAATCTAAAACCTGTTTATGCTTTGTCATTATGGGTTATTGTGTGTAAATTGATAAGGATGCCTTCAGAAAGTATTCACACCCCTTGACTTTTCCCACAATTGTTGTGTAACAGCCTGAATTTTAAATGGATTTAATTGAGATTTTGTGTCACTGGCCTACACACAATACCCCATCGTGTCAAAGTGAAATTAGGTTTTTAGAAATGTTTTTTTTTTTAAATTATTAAAGCTGAAATTTCTTAAGTTACTAAGTATTCAACTCCTTTTTTATGGCAAGCCTAAATAAGTTCAGGAGTAAAATGTGCTTAACAAGTCACAGAAGTTGCATGGACTCACTCTGTGTGCAATAATAGTGTTTAACATGATTTTTTTTTATGATTACCTCCTCAGTAGAGCAGTGAATTTCAAACACAGATTTAACCACAAAGACCAGGGATGTTTTCCAATGCCTCACAAAGAAGGGCATCTATTGGTAGATGTGTAAAAAAAAAAGCAGACATTGAATATCAGTTTGAGCATGGTGAGGTTACTATTTACACTTTGCATGGTGTATCAATACACCCAATCACTACAAAGATACAGGCATCCTTCGTAACTCATTTGCCGGAGAGGAAGGAAACCGCTCAGGCCATGCGGCGAATGGTGACTTTAAAACAGTTAGAGTTTAATGGCTGTGATGACAGAGTGAAAAGAAGAAAGCCTGTCCATAATACAAATATTCCAAAAGATGCATCCTGTTTGCAACAAGAAACTAATGTAAAACTGCAAAAAAATGTGGTGATGAACTTAACTTTATGTCATGAATACAAAGCATCATGTTTGGTGCAAATCCAGCACAACACATCACTGAGTACCACTCATCACTGAGTACCACTGAGTACCACGGTGGTGGCTATTTTCATGTTATGGGTTTGCTTGTCATCGGCAAGTACTAGGGAGTTTTTAAGGATAAAAAGAAGCTAAGCACAAGCAAAATCCTAGACGACATTGAATATTCTTGAGTGACCTAGTTACAGTTTTGTCTTCAGTTTTGACTTTGAAAATCTATGGTAAGTCTTGAAAATCACTGTCTAGCAATGATTAACAACCAACTTGACAGAGCTTGAAGAATTTAAAAAAGAATGATGTGCAAATATTGTACAATCCAGGTGTGCAAAGCTCTAAGAGACCTCCTCAGAAAGACTCACAGCTGTAATCACACAATCAGGGGATTCTAACATGTTTTGTTTCAGGGGTGTTAATTCACATGTCAATTAGCTATTTCTGTATTTCATTTACAATAAATACATAAAAAATCTAAACATGTTTTCACTGTCATTATGGGGTATTGTGTCTAGATGGGTGAGAACAAATATATATTTAATCAATTTTGAATTCAGGCTGTAACACAATAAAATGTGGAATAAGTCAAGGGGTTTGAATACTTTCTGAAGGCACTGTATATAGAAATAATTTACGCTCAAATTGACAATCATTAAAGAAAATCATAAGGATTCTATCAGTGTCACGCCTGCTCCCGCTCTCCCGCTCTGGCACTCGAGGGCGCCTGAATGCCCTGCATTACGCACTCCTGCCACCATCATTACGCACACCTGCCTTCCCTCGTCACACGCATCAGCGAATTATTGGACTCACCTGGACTCAATCACCTGTTTTATTACCTCCCCTATATCTGTCTGTTCCCCGGCTCCGTTCCCCGCTTCTGCATTAATTGTCTTCCGTCTGTGTATTACTCGGTTCTGACACTGTTTCTGTCCTGTTCCATGTCTGTTCCAATTAAATGTTGACTCCCCTTACCTGCTTCTCTACTCCAGCGTCGGTCCTTACAATCAGCCTAATCGAGCTGTAGATTATATTTCACATTCCAGTGTTCGAACTTGTAAACAAGGCTGCATGAGATTTCTCCTAATGCGACTCCATGCAGCCAATGGCAATGTCCGATTTAGGTATTATGCCTTGATTTGACAGATCTAACGCAGTTCCACATCCCACACTGCCAAAACAACCGCTCTGCGGATGCCGGCTAAAGCGGATCTGATTGAATAGATGCAACCAATGACTGTGCTGTGTAGGCCTATGGTGGCAGTTAAGGAGGAGAGGCAAAGGCTTCCCCGAAAATCTTTTTTGATTAGGCCTAGTGAATTTTTGGGACTATTTTACACTATGCTCTGTTCGAGAAGGAGAGCAAGAAGATGAGGAGGATTGGAGGTCAACTTTGATAGCTTGCTACTACTACAATTGATTTTATAAAAAATATATGTTTCTTGACCATGATATATTTATCCGAGTCATTGACCTCACAAAAAGCCTGATTCGAGTAACTTACATTGTGGTGCTAAAACTTGATGCAGCTGTCGAGGCACAATCAATCAGAAATGGACAGCTCATGGTGCTGAATGTAACCAAAATCGAGTAGGCATAATTTTAACCCTGTTCATTTTAATTAGACTTTACTAAACAACAAGAGGGCTTTGTGTTGGAGACTATTTCTTCCTATTTAAGAAATAAGAGGTAGTCCTACCTGTTTGACAGACGAAATTAGGCTATAGGCTGCTATATCCATAGATTTTGTCGGTCAATTCCTCTACCCACCGTGCACTCTTTAAATAGCCTACCTCTGTGCCAGTGAAGGGCTGTTAAGTTAAAACCAAGACTCAAATTGAAGGGGTACCCAGTGGGCAAAACCTGGTTGAAAAGATGTCAGTATGACATCTTTTTATGACATCTTATTTTGGTCGCAAACTGTATTTTTAACGTATTTTTACTGACTACAATATGACGTCTTTTTCTGTCCAATATATGACCAGTGGGTAAAACTTGAACGTTCTGTCTTATTCTGGTCGCAAACTGGTTGAAAAAAGACCTATTTATTTCATATTTTCACCGACCAGAATATAACGTATTTTTCTTACTGCCATACGATCAGTTGGTCATGATTCTGACCACTATATTATGTGCTATATTATGTAGCCTTCTTGTCATAGTTAAGACCTCAGCATAACCTGGTAATGACCTTTTATGAAAGAAAATGGCAAAAAGAACAGTCCTACCCCATATTAGCATTAGATTTTAATAGAAAAAGCTGTAAATTACCCGTGAAAGACGTGACTCCGAAGCATATGGGAATATCATTGTTTCGTGTCTTTGACATTCAGAGGCTGAGCTACAACCTTCCATAGCTGAGGAGACAAAAAAATTCCTTTGCTTGGGAAGTAATCAAATTCTGTCACTATCAATTGATTAAGGTATTAACTTTCTGTACAATAGAAGATGTTTAAACCCAGACAGCTTTAAGGAAAACACGTGTGACCTCGGGTTAAGCCACGGAAGAAGAGTAAGCCAGCAGCTGTTAAAGCTACATTTTTCTGTGTCAGTAGGCCTACTCTGTCTGAGGTGGATAGGCAGGCCTAACTTTTGAAAGTACCATGCTCAGATTCCCAATGATGTCTCAGATTTAATTATTTGCAAACAGTTTCGTTGCAAACAAGACACTGATTTGGCTTTGGACAAATATGATAAGATGAACACATAGGCCTCTCTCTCTCTGTCCATTCTTAGCTTGTCATTTCGGTAATTTGTGTGGTATTAAAAAAGACTCTGCTAATATTTAAATGTAATATCAGACCTTTATATATACGATGATACATTCATGCAATGCCTTTACTATAACGGAGATCTTTCCACTCCTACTCTTATCCACGGTGGTCTGCGAACCCACAACCTTCTGGCCCGCAGCCCTGTGCGCTTTCACTGCGCTATCGACATTCCTGCATTTCCGTGAATGATGAAAAGTTTATAAAATTGTGTATCTAAGACTCTGGTCTGTCCAATAAGTGAGGGTAAACGGTAGACATGTTCTCTGCTATCCACTTTATATTAATAGTTGTTTTCGGTATAGGCGAGGGTCACTAAGCGTTCAGGGAGGATTTAGGTCGAATCTATTTTGCTGAAGGGAGGGCCATCCATTTTCATTTCAGAGAGGTACGATTTTCTCCATGTAACCCTTATTATACATAACGTTCACTCCCTAAGCATTGTCATTCTTGCCTTTCCACCGGCACTGTAGACAGCCGAAATAAATCTGCACCGTTGGAAAGCTGGGATTCCCCTCTATTAAACAATAGCCATGCAATTGCGACAACGTAAAAAATATTCTAAGGGCAGACTAATTGACAAATAACTTGCTGTGCATAGATCTCGCATGAAACATTACTATTTGAGCCTTATATATAAACATGTCTAGTTAGATACCTTGCTTAGAAGTAGCCTACCTTATCCATTTAAACCCTGATTCATTGAATGGGGAAATAATTGTATAAAAACAAAAGTAGTTGGTTGTAACGTTGCAATATTTTATATCAAGTGTGGCAACCATCCTCCAGCTTTTATTCCAGCCCTGGTCTAACTACATTGTAGCCTAAACATCAGCTGCTCGACAGGATCATGATAAGCAGACTTGGGTGTTTCAGGGTTGGATCAAAAGCCAAGCCTGAACACCCAGGAGCTCTCCAGATGGAGGGTTGACCACATGTTGACAACATGTGACTAACAGTACAGTTCTGCTTTGTGGGATGGTAAAATGGTAGGCCTACATGGGATCAGGCACAGCAGCCTTCCAGTGTTAATAATGCTTACTTTTTCATATAGGCATTAATAATAGTGAATAGTGAATAGGGAATAATCAGAGGTCTCTGTAGCATAATGTCATTTGTGAATTTCGGTGAACATAGTCTAATGGACCGACAGCTCCTGCACTTCTTTCATCCAATGTCAAGCACTGGGTGTTTTTTTTTATCATGTTTGACTTTGGATTTATTAACTACAAAAAAGTAAGACGTGCTTTTTAATTCTGGTGCCTCTCTGCACACACAAGCTTGTTAGCTAGATAGCTCAAAGGACATTCACATTTCTTCCATAGAAGCCGCTCCTACTAATTCAAATTCTGTGGACCTAATTCAGATAATGCATGTCATAATAAGATTCCCAGTGCTTCAAGCCTCCTCCTCAACCCTCTCCCGCTCTCTCCCCACCTGCAAAACTTCAGTCGCATCTTGCGCCATAGGCTACACTTGTCTGTCCATCACACATATGAACAACTAGCTTGCCGGCTCTATCCGCACTGATTGGTGAAGGAATTTAACGATTTCACTGGTTATAAAATGAACAATAGAAACTGATACTTTGTTTGGGTTCGAACCGGTTCGGAACTTTATCTTGCTGGTCGGAACAGTGGAATGGAATAAAAAAAAATGGTGGTTCTGTTCAGAATGAAACGATTGGAAAATAATTCCGGTTCCAAAGCCTGGTTTGGTGTGAGTGACATTGATGAAATATTCTCCTAACCCTCAGAAAACTGGACACATGAATGTTCTTGCAACGTTCCCATGAAACATGTCTACAACATTAATATATTTGATTCTGAGAACAAGGAAACCATGTACTGTGTGTGGTTGGTGTGACGTTGATGGAATATTCTCCTAACCCTCAGAAAACTGGACACAGGAACGTTCTTGCAATGTTCCCATGAAATGTGTCTAGAACATTACTTTTGAATATTCTGAGAAAATGGTAACCACCATTTCAGATGAGGGAGGACAATTTTTTTTTTCATGAGCATGGCCTTCTATTACAGCATATTAGATGACTGTCATTCATATTCCATTCACTCGGTTAAATGTAACAGCGATAGGTTTTGGCTACTACATGATACTAGAATTTTCCCTATGCCCATCATGAGGTTGCTACAACCTAGCCTATGAATGAAAGTTTACAACTTAGGTGCACACAGGTCGAGAGACAAACTTGATGTGACAGACAGTGGCAGATGGACAGACAGTGACTTTCAATAGCGCCTTGCACACTCTTGCCTGAATCTAGCTGATAGTGGCTGTAATCATTAGTCCAACAGTTGCAAACGAGAGTTTCATTTGAACAAATTCAGTTATGTTTATCCCAGTTTTGTTCCGTTTACTTCTATTTAAGAATCAACAGAATCGGCAGAATGACTACACCCCTGATCACGCGTAAACACAGTTCACAGTTTCATAGCAGCCATGTTGTATTCCTTCTCGCATCTACCTTATGCGCTCTCCTCCTTTCACCTCTTCCCTTCGCTTGTGGACTTCAATGCTCAACACATCAGCTGTATGTGACCAGGCTAAAAAACCTTTCCAAGCCAAACTGCTACACACAGGCTTCTTCGTTGTCACCATATTAGCTAAAGTAACGTCAAAGTCGGCATAGCTAATAGAACTAATGCGTTAGTAAACACACTACAATCGTGCAGTAACGTTAAAGTGTACAGTCAGTAAGCAGTTACACCTGCGGGCCCCGGTGGCAATAAATTAGTAAAACCAAAATCTTACCTTGACTTGGAAGAGTTCCAGTGTTGTGTTGGATAGTCATAGCCAGCTAGCTAACATAGCATCCCTCTGTTTGAGCAGGGTGTTTCAGTAGGCTAAACTAGCTATCTGCATTTGCTAGCTAAGTAAGTGAAACTGGAAAAAATGACAGTCTCTCTCTCTTGCTTCTCCTTCAGTTAGAAAGAAATTAATTTGTTCAAAACTGTTCAACTATTTTCTTTCTCTCTCTTTGAGTCAACTACTCACCACATTTTATGCACTGCAGTGCTAGCTAGCTGTAGCTAGATTAATTATCTGATCCTTTGATTGGGGGGACAACATGTTGTTTCATGCTGCAAGAGCTTTGATAGCTTGGAGGACGTCCTCTGGAAGTTGTCATAATTACTGTGCAGGTTTGTGGAAGTGGGTGAGAACCATGAGCCTCCTAGGTTTTCTATTGAAGTCACTGTACTCAGAGGAGGACGAAAGCTAGCTGTCCTCCGGCTACAACATGGTGCTATCCTACAGAGTGCTGTTGAGGCTCAATTATTTGGTGACGTGACTATATTTAGTATTGTTCTATCTAAAAAAGGATCACTTTTGAAATGTTTTAAAATTTTACCTTATGAAATTCACTGAGGAGGATGGTCCTCCCCTTCCTCCTCTGAGGAGCCTCCACTCATAATCACGTTCTGGGTAAGTTCTTTTTGACATTAAGGGAATGGTCTCTTGGAGACAGTCCTTGCACATCACTGGAACATTCCTGTGAAAACTTTAGATAATGACCTAATGAGACTCTCAAGGAAACATTCTCTAAAGTTGTGGGAACGTTTGTTGTTAGCTAGGTAGATAATAACATTATGACCATGGCTTGAAGAATAGCTTTGCTTTATTATATACTATACTTTTTAAATGCATTGGCCCTTTGCATGATTACCAACACACACACACACACACACAACCATGCGCTTGCACACAGACACACACACAAACACACACATTCACACACGCACACACACACAGACACACAAACATTCACATATAGCTCACACATTTTCACAGACACACACACATGCACAAATATACATGCACATGCTGTCACACACACAAACACACATATCATTTTATTTAGGTAAACAAACAAGCAAACACTCATGCACACAAGTTCATGTGCACTCCCACACACAGACACTCTCACTCACTCACTCATACACACTCACACCCCCCCCCCCCCCCCCCCCCCCACACACACACACACACCCATACACAAATACCCCTCCCCCTCGCAGACACATAGTCACAAACACAGTTACACACACACACACACACAGGCAGCAGCAGCAGCAGCAGAATTGAATGCGATAGGGAAGTGAAAAATGATTAACCTAGGGTCAGCTCTCAGCCTCAATCTCGGCGGCGCTCAAAGAACATCCGCGGCTGATTTAGAGTCGTCATGTTCCACAGCACACATTTGCATATATTTATTAAATTCGCATTGGAGAATAAAATATAACAGAGGGGGAGGGAAGGATGGAGGGGTGAGAGCAGAGGGGAGAAAGGGAACGAATGGGGGGGTATTTAAAGGAGGCGTGTTTCTGATAGATTTGTCTTTCATTCATATTCTCTCTCTCAGCTATACCTCCATCCAATTTAGTTATGTTACATTTTTAGCAGGGAAACAATATCATGATGCACAAAGTATTTCATTGTAAAAGTGAAAAATATATTGATTAGAACACTGGAGTTTTAAACATGAAGATCCATATCAAGTTGTAATCTGTGTACCTATATATAATTTGTAACTCTCATGTGTCTGATGTGTCAAACTATGTCAGCTGAGATCTATAGGGCTGAGACCTGTCCGGAGCATCCATCTATCAGAGCTAATGTAGTAGAGGAAACCATTATTCAGACACAGCCCCAGGCCGCTATTCAATCAAAGCTAATAACCAGACTTCCGGTAAAAAGTCTCAAACAACATTCTTCTTCTGCTGCAAGAGAGCATCTCTGATTCATTAAAACTGAAACATTAACAAAGCGCCTGCCCCGCCTCTGTTTTGGTAAAAAGTTGAGGGATGGGCCTGGAGAAATGTAACCACTCAAACTCATAGACAGAGCTATGGATGCAAGGACTGAACATCCATGATATCAACATTTTAGTTTTAACCATGTTTGGTGGCTATACCGTGTAGGTCCATACTTAAAATCGTAATTGCACGTAATATAACGCTACATGTTAACTGTTCCCATCAGTTCTCATATCGAGGCAAAGTTGAGTTTTGATAACTGGACGCGTCGATACTTGTAAAAATGTCAATTCCAAAAACACTTACCTGTACATATGTTTGTCCTGTACAAGCGCGGTCATACTTTTAATAAAAACGTTTGTCAAAAACCACCGCACAAATTAGGCAAAAGTTGGTGGTTTTGCTCTATAAAAGTTTGTCTTAAAAAGTATGAATTTCAGTACCATGCAGAAGGACCACGGTTGTATAGGACAAACATGATAAGCGTTTGTCAAAATGTTTTCAAATTAATAAAAAATAAATGGCTTGAGTCAATAAGTATTCAACCACTTTGTTATGGCAAGCCTAAATAAGTTCAGGAGTAAAAATGTGTTCAAAAAGTCACATAATAAGTGGAATTGACTCAATCTGTGCAATAATAGTGTTTAACATGCTTTTTGAATGACTACCTCATCTCTGCGCCCCACAAATACAATTATCTGTAAGGTCCCTCAGTCGAGCAGTGAATTTCAAACATAGATTCAACCACAAAGTCCAGGGAGGTTTTCCAGTGCCTCGCAAAGAAGATCACCTATTGGTAGATGGGTAAAAGAAGTAGACATTGAATATCCCTTTGAGCATGGTGAAGTTATTAATGACACTTTGGATGGTGAATCAATACACCCAGTCACCACAAAGATACAAGCGTCCTTCCTAACTCAGTTGCCGGGGAGGAAGGAAACCGCTCAGGGATTTTACCATGAGGTCAATGGTGACTTTAAAACAGTTACTGAGTTTATTGGCTGTGATAGGAGAACTGAGGAGGGATCAACAACATTGTACTTACTCCACAAATACTAACCTAATTGACAGAGTGAAAAGAAGGAAGCCTGTACATAATGCAAATATTCCACAACATGCATCCTGTTTGTTACAAGACACAAAAGTAATACTGCAAAAAATATGGTAAAGCAATTCACTTTTTGTCCTGTTTTGGGTAAATCCAATAGAACACATTACTGAGTACCACTCTCGATACTTTCAAGCATAGTGGTGACTGCATTATGTTATGGCTATGCTTGTAATCGTTAAGGACTGGGGAGTTTTCAGGATAAAAAAGAAACGGAGTAGAGCTAAGCACAGACAAAATCCTAGAGGAAAACCTGGTTCAGTTAGACACTGGGAGATGAATTCACCTTTCAGCAGGACAGTAACCTAAAACACAAGGCCAAATCTACACTGGAGTTGCTTAAGAAGACAGTGAATGTTCCTGAGTGGCCAAGTTACAGTTTTGACAGAAATCTGCTTGAAAATCTATGGCAAGACTTGAAAATGGTTGTCTAGCAATGCTCAACAACCAATTTGAAAGAGCTTGAAGAATTTTGAAAAGAATAATGGGCCAATATTGTACAATCCAGGTGTGCAAAGCTCTTAGAGACATATCCATAAAGACATATCGCTGCCAAAGGTGATTCTAACATGTATGGTGGACTCAGGGGTGTGAATACCTATGTGTTTTAGATATTTATGTATTTAATTTTCAATAAATAAGCAGTCATTTCTAAAAACATGTTTTCACTTTGTCATTATGGGGTATTGTGTGTAGACGGGTGAGAAAAAAAAGATTGAATCAATTTTGAAATCAGTCTGTAACAACAATAAAATGTGAAATAAGTCAAGGGGTATAAATACTTTCTGAAGGCCCTGTAGGAGGACAGAGTTGAGTGTTCCTCAGCTAATAACCTGGGAGATTTATCCCTATGCTAACCTGACCAGCTGGACATGATTATTCCCGGTAACAAATTCCTTAACAGATGTTGACGTAGGTGGACGTGTCAGAGCACTTTTTCATGAAAACTTTCTTAAACAGAGGTCAAAATCGTGATGAATAGCTCATAGTGTTGTGAGCCTGTTAATTGTTGCAGTTTGTGGCAAGTTCAAATCCCAGGTGAGATATAGTTTTTTTCCCCTTTGAAATGTATAATTACACGTATTGTGATAGTGTTGCAAAGTGCAGCCAAAATGTTGTAAATTAAGATTACAAATATATTTAATGAGGAGCTTCTTGGAGTCCCTCTTGCAGACCGGCTACTGCTACAGAGGCGTAACATCAGTGCTGCTCCTCCACCTCTCAAAATGGTGCAGTACAAAATGTCTTACTTAACAAAATAGCTTGACACGAGGGGGCTTCAAACCAACGTTTTCTGTACCCCGCAAAGTCACAGTTAACAAGTTTAGCGGTATGCCACCTGGCATCCATTGTAATGGATGTACATGACAGCTATTTGACAAGACCATAAGGCCTAACTTAAATGTTACACTATAGACCTTATCTTTTTATCGTAGAAGCACATGGATGTGTGTGAAACGATAAGCAAAAACTTGGGATTTTGTCATACAGTTGAAGTTGGAAGTTTACATACACCTTAGCCAAATACATTTAAACTCAGTTTTTCACAATTCCTGACATTTAATCCTAGTAAAAATCCCCTGTCTTAGGTTAGGTAGGATCAGCACTTTATTTTAAGAATGTGAAATGTCAGATTAATAGCAGAGAGAATGATTTATTTCAGCTTTTATTTCTTTCATCACATTCCCAGTGGGTCAGAAGTTTATGTCCACTCAATTAGTATTTGGTAGCATTGCCTTTCAATTGTTTAACTTGGGTCAAACGTTTCAGGTAGCCTTCCACAAGTTTCCCACAATAAGTTGGGTGAATTTTGGCCCATTCCTCTTGACAGAGCTGGTGTAACTGAGTCAGGTTTGTAGGACACCTTGCTCGCACACGCTTTTTCAGTTCTGCCCACAAATTTTCTATGGGATTGAGGTCAGGGCTTGTGATGGCCACTCCAATACTTTGACTTTGTTGTTCTTAAGCCATTATCACAAGGTCCTTTGCTGTTGTTCTGGAATTTATTTGCACTTTTCGCACCAAAGTACGTTCATCTCTAGGAGACAGAACACGTCTCCTTCCTGGGCGGTATGACGGCTGCATGATCCCATGGTGTTTATACTTGCGTACTATTGTTTGTACAGATGAACGTGGTACCTTCAGGTGTTTGGAAATTGCTCCCAAGGATGAACCAGACTTGTGGTAGGTCTACCATTTTTTTCTGAGGTCTTGGCTGATTTCTTTTGATTTTCCCATGATATTAAGCAAAGAGGCACTGAGTTTGAAGGTAGGCCTTGAAATACATCCACATGTACACCTCCAATTGACTCAAATTATGTCAATTAGCCTATCAGAAGCTTCGAAAGCCATGACATCATTTTCTGGAATTTTCCAAGCTGTTTAAAGGCACAGTCAACTTAGTGATGTAAACTTCTGACCCACTGGAATTGTGATACAGTGAATTATAAGTGAAATAATCTGTCTGTAAACAATTGTTAGAACAATTACTTGTGTCATGCACAAAGTAGATGTCCTAACCGATTTGCCAAATCTATAGTTTGTTAACAAGAAATTTGTGGAGTGGTTGAAAAACGAGTTTTAATGACTCCAACCTAAGTGAATGTAAACTTCCGACTTCAACTGTATGTGAAAATGTGCCAACATTAGTAGCTAGTAGCCTTAGTAGCTAGTAGCCTAGTCAAGGATGCATCATGCAATATTGGCACACAACATTTGTGACAGACCAAGTAGAACAAAAGTAAACCTTGAATTTGGAGGTTTAAAATATCCCTCTGGTGGCCAAGTTGACCTATTTTAAGAAATGCCATTGGTTGGTGAATATAAAGTCTAAGATCCTTGATTGGCTGATGGAGAATTTGTTACAGGAAATAATCACTGGCCAGCTGGTCAGGTTTGCATAGGGATAAATGTTCATCTTATTTTATGGGATTCGCTGTACATGTAGCATTGTATCACGTGAAACTACGTCAACGATTTTAATTGGTTGATGCGCATCTTGAGACAGAGAAAAAGTTGAATCTTAGACCTTTTCTAATATTCGCAAGTATGGACCCAGTGATCAAAAGCTACATGTTGGCTGTTAGCTTTACATATTCTGGCAAATGTAGTTCTGTTCTAACCTCACCAGATGACTGTGATTATATCCGGTTCAAATTCCATGTCAGCCAATTAAAATTGTTGATGTAGTTGGACCTGATAGAACACTTTTTTCATGAGTGCATCCTTTACAGCAGTCAAATGGCACCCTCGGCTAATCAAAGTTAATAAAACACAGTCTTTTTTTACTGGACGTTTTACTCACAGTAGCTATGTTTCCATTAACGTGTCTGGGGATTTTTGGACAATTACAAAGTTTGCCTAGAAAATAGATGGGACAATTGCATGGTATGGTAAGTTTCCATTTAACCGTCTTGTGTCGATTTAAAAACAGCTGGACGTAATGATGTCACACCAAAAAGTTTACTTTTCCACAAAAAAACCTACAGTGTCGAATAAGAAAGAAGTGGTTGAGATTGAAGTGTTTTCATTACCCATTTAGGCTAATTGTGGATTAGGCGAAATAAGTTAGCGACAGCCTGTAGTCGATGACCTTCCACCTATCTGTTTCATGTCTCAGGTAGCCCGCGAAAGCCAGCATGGATAGAATTCAATCATTTACTGATATTTGGCATATTCTAATCATTCTCATGTGCCAGTGTATCGCCACGGAACGTGCCATGGTGAAACTTACACTCCTGTAGACCTTAAATAATTGAATGGGGAAATTGTCAGCCAACCAGAAAAGCAAGGCGAAGCATCTCAGGCGGGCATTAAAGTCAAGAGAATACTTGTCCTGCAAAGAAACACTATTTTTATAGTTGACCAAAGAATTATTATGCAAGCAGTAGACATTTAACATTAAATGTGGAGTGGAACTTTATAGTTACATGATGACATTGCGTACCCCACGTACATAAAAAAATATTTGCCATTATCATTTATTTGAAAAATAAAAACACTGTTTCCATCATCATCATTTGTCACGATAAAGAAAAATCCACCCCTGTCGAGCGGATAAAACTGTTGGCGATCTTTAGAAAAGTTATCATGTCTGCGTTTTCCATTACAATGATTTTGATTTACTAAACCTGGATCAATGGAAACCCGCCTAGTGTTCAAGCCTTGCTCCTGGTCATTTTCGCCATTTGCAAGTTTCAACCTCCTTTCAGAGACAACCAGGTTTTTGGCTCAAATGTTCTGGTACTGGGTTCATGATGCCGTTGACCTTAACAAGGGCCCGAGGACCAGTGTAAGCAAAATAGCCCCATAACATCAAAGATCCACCACCATATTGTACAGTAGGTATGGGGTTATTTTCTGCTTATGCATTCTCATTTTGGCGAATATCCCGTCACTGGTGTGGTGACCAAAGAGCTCTATTTTCATGTCATCTGATCAAAGCACCGGTTCCAATCCAAGTGCCAATGTTGTTTAGCCAACTCCAGACGTTTACATTTGTTGAATGACATGAAAATTGAGCTCTTTGGCCACGCACACCAGTAGTGGGTTTGGCGTTGAAATGTGAATATTAGTTTCTAACTTTGAGCTAGAAACGAATATGCCATCACCATCGAAACACCAGCCTCGAAAACTGGGACTCTCACGAAGACGAGGGTATCGGTTGTTTTGCTCTACGACAACCGTAAGCTGATGTCGCTGACGCGGACGTCCCAAGTCCGAACCGTTTGAGCTAGAAACTAACATGACACCAGCATCAAAGGGTAAGACTCTCACATACACGCGGCTGTCTGGTTCGCATGCTTCTCGGGAGCCTTCTGAAGGTCACCCAGTACCGGTCAGTAAAAAGTGCAATCCTGAGTTTCTCATGTCACTCAAAACATAGGACACACTTCAAAACATACTTCCTTTTGCTAATTATTTTTGACTATCTGTTTTACCATCTATGAATGTGTTATTCAATGCGTTGCAATGGCCTATACTAGTAAAGAACAAATGCAAATTTTCAGGAAATAATGTTTTTTATGCCTACAGGGGTCCTACAATTCTAAATCAAATAGCTAAATGATCCATGGTATGACCATCTGATAAGAGAATTTTGTTCTCCAGGTTCATAACCCAATGTAATTATATCCCTCAGTCTGCAAACCAGAATTTGTAAGATCCTGGTCGAATGAAACAGACGGAGGCCCAGCTAAATAGTCAAAAAGGTTTATTCACGGAACGTTCTAAAGTCAGGAATACAAAACAGTTCATTTTATACTGACTTCTCACGCCCACACATTCACACAACCATACGCACACACACACAAACACATGCATACAAACAGACGCACACACACACACACACACACACACACACACAGACACACACACATGTCCTGCTACCCAGCCGCCAGAGATTAGTGACCTTGTCCTTGAGACGTACTCCCTGTTCTCTCCCAAATCTCTAGTCAGGTCGTCACCAAGCTCAGACAGTCTGTGTTTAAAATACCATAAAGACATATTGTTTTACCCTAATTCTGACTAGGACTACACATTTATTGATTATGATGATATACATTCTAATCACTTCCATACAATTATATGTTTCAGGGGGCGGAATATTCTAATCATTCAATTAACCGATAATTCTCACCTAACACCATCTTAAAACAATGCCATATGTTAGTTTAGTAGAACATCGCCATCTAAGGGCTTAGACCTACAGGGGTTAAGTGACAAAGGAAGAAACACCCTCTCACACAAACACACACACACACACACACACACACACACACACACACACACACACACACACACACACACACACACACACACACACACACACACACACACACACACACACACACACACACACACACACACACACACACACACACACACACACACACACACACACACACATACAGCCACACTCCAGCACTCTCCTGGGCTGCATGCCATCCATTCTGTCTCTGTGGAAGGCACTGTTGGTGATAGGTGGCATATAGGATGCCAGGCGAGCTGTGTGTGCCACACAACACACACACACATAGGCGGGCTGCGATGGCATGGGACCAGTAGTGAGCTGCCAGCTGGGCGGGCTGTGACCAGTCTCTGGGGCAAGACTGGGTGAGATACAGCTGCAACCAACCCCACACACACACACACACACACACACATACACACATACACACACAAGCACACACACACAAATGCATGCACACACATGCACACCTCTCTCTCTCTGTCGCTCGCTCTCTCTCTCTCCAGTCTGGTTCTGTGCCATGTGTCTCAGCTGTGCCAGCCCTGCCGGACCCCTAGGCCCAGACCCCTGTACGCCTCTTCCCCTCTCCTCTCTTACACTCCTTTCCCTCCTCCCCCTTCCCCTCCTCCAACTCTCTCTTGTCCCACTGTCCCCCCTTCTCCCCCCACTGGTCGCCTTTGTAAGCTAATTTGCGGAGAAATTGGTGAATTGCAGGCTCGGGCACATACACGTGCGCACAAACACACACACACACAGTTGGTGAATTGCAGGATGTGGCACATTGGCAGAGACACTTCAGACTCTCCAAGCGCCACTCAGCCCCTGAAAGCCTCTGAAAGGCACACACTACACAAAGAGAGAAGGGAGAGAGGGATGGAGAAAAGGTAAAGAAGAAAGGAAAGAACCCTTTTCATCCCCTATACACCTTTACGTTACAATGTTGGTTTTGCATGGTTTAATATTGACACTTTTTTAGCTGTTCCTAAATGTGACTGTCTGTCTGTGCATCTACCACTGAGTGTGTCTATGTGTGATAGAGTGATGAGGATCGTGAGTTCCCAGTACTTAGTGATTTGTTTGATGGGAGGACACCCGTTCCATCATCCCTTCATCACCTGCTCCGTCCATCCTTCCATCCCCCACCCATACGTTAGCTCCCATATTAACGGTCTGTATTCAAATCATGCAAGGCGTTAAGGCCCTGATTTAAAATGAATAAGAGGTAATTATGGAGGACGAGAATCTGCTGGAAGGAAGGAGAGAGACCTGGCAGAGCTTTACTCTTACTGGAACAGAGGAGAGAATGAATAGAGAAAATCAGGTAGAGGTACAGTAAATAGGCATTCTGAATATATCAGTTCTCGGGTATATTTTTTTGGTGCAATTCAGCTTATGTACTTTGTGAAACCATGCCAAAGTAAAATATATCAGTACCTGTGGAGGTATTCACCTGTTTATGGTACTGTGGTACGGTGTTTAGAGTAAGAACACAACTGCATTCTTCTGGTGATTTTATGGTATCATTCTCACTCCTCCTCAATCCCAGAATCCCTCTGAAACTCATCTGTCTGTTAACGCTTTGTCATCATCACAAAGTAAATGAACCTTACCGCAGTCTTGAAAACAATACTAATCAATACACATACAAAGGGGGAGGGGTGGAGAGAGAGACAGGGAAAGACGGATAGAAAGAGAAAGAGAGAGAGAGACATGGAAAAAGGGATAGACAGAGGAAGAGAAAGAGAGAGAGAGACAGGGAAAGAGGGATAAACAGAGGAAGAGAAAGAGAGAGAGAGAGACAGGGAAAGAGGGATAGACAGAGAAAGAGAAAGAGAGAGAGAGACATGGAAAGAGGGATAGACAGAGGAAGAGAAAGAGAGAGAGAGACAGGGAAAGAGGGATAAACAGGGGAAGAGAAAGAGAGAGAGAGACAGGGAAAGAGGGATAAACAGAGGAAGAGAAAGAGAGAGAGAGAGAGAGAGAGAGAGAGAGAGAGAGAGAGAGAGAGAGAGAGAGAGAGAGAGAGAGAGAGAGAGAGAGAGAGAGAGGGAAAGAGGGAGACAGAGGAAGAGAAAGAGAGACGGGGAAAGAGGGATAGACAGAGGAAGAGGAAGAGAAAGAGAGAGAGAGACGGGGAAAGAGGGATAGACAGAGGAAGAGAGAGAGAGAGAGAGAGGGGAAGAGGGATAGACAGAGGAAGAGAAAGAGAGAGGGAGTAATACAGAGGGAAAGAGGGAGAGAGAAATAATGATAGAAGGATAGAGAGAGGGGAAGAGGGAGATAGAGAGAGAGACGATTGGAGAGAGAGACGGATATAGAGATGGATGGATAGAGAGATGGGATGGACAAAGAGAAAAAGTGTGTGCCTGTGCATACGTGAGTACCTCATGAGTTTGTCTCTGTGTGTGTGTGTGACAACAGAGACATCTGTGTCTTGGTTAACACTCTGCAGAAGTCAAACTTGTCACCAAAGCAGAGTCAAAGGGGGACAGTCAACATAAAACGCACGTGGGGGGTATTTAAAGGAGACGTGTTTCTGATAGATTTGCCTTTCATTCACATTAATTTACTCTCTCTCTCTCTCTCTCTCTCTCTCTCTCTCTCTCTCTCTCTCTCTCTCTCTGTCTAAACCTAGTCATCCCCCCCCAAGTCTCATTCCAATGTCTGGCACCTCTGTCCAAGCATAGAGGGGGAAGGAGGGATGTTAAGGAGGATGGAAAGAATGGAGGGAGGGGTGTGGAGAGTGGCAGTGGGTGATGAGAGGTGGAGAGGTAGAGCGGGAGAGAAGGGGAGGGAGGGAAGAAGGGATGAAGGAAGGTGCGGTAAAAAGTAGTAGAGGGTGATGACACTCTTCTCAACACCATGCAGGCCCTCAATCAGCCCTAACACAGGGAACCCGCTAATTAGAGAGAGGGTGGTGTGGGTGGGTATGTGTGTGGGAGTGTGTGTGTGTGTGTGTGTGTGTGTGTGTGTGTGTGTGTGTGTGTGTGTGTGTGTGTGTGTGTGTGTGTGTGTGTGTGTGTGTGTGTGTGTGTGTGTGTGTGTGTGTGTGTGTGTGTGTGTGTGTGTGTGTGTGTGTGTGTGTGTGTGTTTTATGTCATTCAGGGGATACCCTTTGCCATGTTGAGGTTGAAGACGAGACCGGTGGTGTTGGTTTTAACAAAGTATGGAACTGTAGTAATTGTTCTAGGCATAGTGCCCTTAGTCCTTAGTGCCCTTAGTCTAGACCTGCTCTCCTTCTCCCATGTACATGCATTGGTGAACGACAAAAAGCTGAACATGTACTGTTGCATCGCTGATATAGTTGTCTTATTCCAATGCTCCACTCCTTGATTTAAAGAAGCTGTGTTGTGTTTTAATTTAGTCCCAAGGACCTCACCTCGCGTATAACAGGAAGCATGAGTTTTTTTCTCACCAATGTAACAGCACAGTGTGGTCAAAGACTTAGTAACTTAGTTGTAGTCATGATCTGAGCTTGAGAAGATCTGCAGAGAATAATGTGAGAAACTCCCCAAGTACAGGCTCAATTGGCACAGCATCTCGTTAGCTGGTTAGCTAGCTTTCTGGATACGAGAGGTATATGCAGTTAACATTCTTTTGATAACTGGTAAGATGAGAAGAAAGAAGAAACCTGCACACTGCTCTTGCTAGTATCACTGCTCTTTAATAAGCTTTACGTATCGGCCTCAAGCAGTGATACTAAAATTAATAAAACAGAAAGCTTACCTCGACTTGGAAGTTTTGCAGTGTTGAATAACTTTAGCATGCTAGTTAACATAAATAGCATGCCTCTCTGTTTGGTGTCAGGTTGTTGAGTAGGCTAAAATAGTTGCATTAGCTTGTTATGGTAAGTAAGTGGGGAGAAGAATACAGCAAAATATAACTCTCTCTGCTGCTTCTCCTTAATTTTTGAAGAAACTAATTTGTTCAACTATTGTCTTTCTTTTAGTCAACTACTCACCACATTTTATGCAATGCAGTACCAGCTAGCTAGCTGTAGATTCATTATCTGATCCTTTGATTGGATGAACAACATGTCAGTTCATGCTGCATCAGCTTTGATAGGTTGGAGGACGTCCTCTGGAAGTCGTCATAATTACTGTGTAGGTCTATGGAAGGGGGTGAGAACCATGAGCCTCCTAGGTTTTGTATTGAAGTCAATGTACACAGAGGAGGATGGAAACTAGCTGTCCTCCGGCTACACCATGGTGCTGCCATACGGAGTGCTGTTGAGGCTACAGTATCAAGTATAATTTTCTCCCTCTCCATCTCGCTCTTTCTCTGACACTCTCTCTTTCTTTCTCTCACTATCTCTGCTCCCTCACTTCTATCATAGCGACAAAATCTTTTCATTTTCAATGCGTGTGCGTGAATTTATGTTGGGGGGGGTGAAATCCATGTTGATAAATCATGTGGTCAATGGCTCAGGCCTGTGTTTATCTCCCTCTGTCAGGGGAGTGTGAGGGGCTGAGATACCGCTCAAACACACACTGGTCCCTGGTACCTGAGATGCCTCAGTATTCCTAACACCGTTTTTCCTCCCTCCCTCCCTCCCTCCCTCCCTCCCTCCCTCCCTCCCTCGCTCCCTCGCTCCCTCGCTCCCTCCCTCCGACTCTCTCCCTTACTCCCTCTTCAATCTCTTAGTGAAATGTGCTGATTACCACTACAGCTGACTAATGGACATTAGGGTGGGACACAAACACACAAATTCCCACTCACATGCAGCCTTTCACACAGATAATGAAACGTTTCAGTATGTGTTTATTTGTCCTTCTGCTAGGTTTCACACATTATGCAGAGTGTGTGCATTTACATGTGTGTGTTGACACGTGATCATGAGTGTGTGCTTCAACGCTACTGGTGACAGTTGGGAGTGCCACCGCATGACATTGTGGCCTCATTGAAAAGAGTGTGCACATGCGTGCGTGTGTGTCACTGACTGAATGGGCCGGTGGGTAAGGAGACAGATTGTGTTTTAACAGCCATCACTGTCATCTAAAACACCTGTCCTCTTCCCGTTTCCTTTGAAAAGACTGCCTCTGCTTTGTCTCTCTTTCAAGACCAAGAGAGAGAGGGAGAGAGAGAGACGTTGAGGGGGGGGGGGGGGGGGGTGAGAGTGGGAGAGAGAAGGTAAGAGGAGAGAGAAACTGACTGTCTGACAGACGAAGGTGTTTGAGGGAGAATAGATAGAAAAATGCAAATAGAGGTTAAGGGAAGGGAGAGGTAGGAGAGGAGAGATAGATTGATAGATAACAAAGGAGCAAGACAAGCTCTACACACACTCTCCTCTCCTCTTCTTTCCTTGTCTCTTACCTTCCTGTCTCCTCTATATCCTCCCTCTAGCATCCCTGCTCCTCTATCCCCATCTCTTTCCTCTCTCCCTCACCCACCCTCTCTTCTCCCTCTCTTTCCCCTTTCTTCCCCTCTCCCTCCTCATCCCTCCTCTCTCCCCTCTCCCCCTGCCTCTCATCCCTCCTCCCTCCCCCTCTCTACCATGTTGGGTGTTATCAGTCAGAGAAGAGATAAGGCTGTTATCTCAGTGTGCCAGGGCTTTGACACCACGCTCTAATGCATATTAACGTCACTCATCTTCTCATCAATTCACACAAATTAAGAATTTGGTGAAGGGTTAACAGTCAGTCATTGGTTGGATTCAAACTGACAACACACAGAAAGTCTGCTACCAAAAGGTGGATGCTTAGATGATGTTCTTCTTCCAAAAGGCAGGTCTGCAAATCACATGTACAGTGCTGGCAGAAAGTATCCGTAGCCCTTCACTTTTTCCACATTTTGTTGTGTTGCAAAGTGGGATTCAAATGGATTTGTCATTTTTTTTGTCAAGGATCTACACGAAATACTGTAATGTAAAAGTGGAAGAAAAATTCGAACATTTGTTAAATAAAACAATGTGTACAACAAAACACAAATATATCTTGATTAGATAAGTATTAAACCCCCTGAGTCAATACACGTTAGAATCATCTTTGGCAGTGATTATAGATGTGAATCTTTCTGGGTAAGTCTCTAAGAGCTTTACATACCTGGATAGTAAAATATTTGCACATTGTTTTTTTTTTTCATTTGTCAAGCTCTGGTTTTCGATCATTGCTAGACAACCATTTAAGTCTTGCCATAGATTGTCAAGTCAAACTGTAACTAGGCCACTCAATGTTCAGTGTTGTCTTGGTAAGCAATTCCAGTGTATACTTTATTTGTGTTTTAAGTTATTGTCCTGCTGAAGGGTGAATTTGTCTTCCAGTGTCTGATGGAAAGCAGACTGAACCAGGTTTTCCACTAGGATTTTGCCTCTGCTTTGTTCTGTTCCGTTACTTTTTATCCCCAAAAACTCCCTAGTCCTTGCCAATGACAAACATACCCCTAACATGACGCACGCATGGCCTCATGGTGAAAACCCTGAGCAGTTCCCTTCCTCTCTGGCAAATTAGTTAAGAAGGACGCCTGCATCTTTGTAGTGACTGGGTGTATTGATACACTATCCAAACTGTAATTAATAACTTCACCACGCTCAAAGTAATATTGAATGTCTGCTTTTTTTTTACACACCTCTAAACCTCTGTGGTCTTTGTGGTTGAATCTGTGTTTGAAATGTTCTTCTCAACTGAGGGACCTTACAGATAATTGTATGTGTGGGGTACAGAGATGAGGTAGTCATTACAAAATCATGTTAAACACTATTGTTGCACAAAAGTTCATTCAACTTATGTGACTTCTTCAGATTTGTACTCCTGAACTTATTTTTGCCATGACGAAGAGGTTGAATATTTATTGACTCAAGACATTTCAGCTTAAAATAAAATATTAATTTGTAAAAATGTCAAAAAACTTTTTCCACTTTGACATTATGGGGTATTGTGTGTAGGCCAGTGACACAAAATCTCTATTTAATCGATTTTTAATTAATGTGATCAACAAAATGTGGGAAAAGTCAAGGGGTGTGAATACTTTCTGAAGACACTGTAGTTGTCAGATTTGTACAGTAGTTTTTTTCTGGTGTTTCTCACGAAATTGTAGGTTTAGACTCATTTCTATGGAACGCTGTTTGGGTCTTTGGTGTCAAAAAAGATACAGGTCAAATAACACAATTGGACGTGTGAAATACGCTTGTTGACCAATCAGGACCTGAATATGACTGCACGTCACATAATAATTTAGCGCGTACCAATTTTTTTTAGATAGTTATTACACATTGATTACACTATCACTCGTATTTCATATGTCACAACGATTAATCGATACGTTGCTATGATGCTGGTAAAGTTGTCTCGCGCACCTACAGTGCTGGTCATAAAAAAAGCTAGCTAACTGATGGATGCAAACAAAGTTCTTCCCAGAAAACATAGCAAAACGACATAATCTTGAAACAAATGTCGTTTTGCTATGTTTTTGGGGAATAACTTTGTTTGCATCCATCAGTTAACTAGCCGTTTTTATGACCAGCACTGTAGGTGCTCGAGACAAGTTTACCAGCATCATAGCAAGGTATCGATTAATCGATTACCAATGGATTGTGGATCAACGACATGAGGTATCAGTCTACTCAGTGACACCCAGAGAACATTAGCGTCGTAGCTCTTATTGCTAGACTCTGAAACAACTGTGAATTGAAACACATTTATTGTCAACCTGTGTATTGAACACTATTCCCGGGAAAAACAATACTTTTACATTTTTGTAATTTTATTTAACTAGGCAAGTCAGTTAAGAACAAATTCTTATTTACAATGACAGCCTACCGGGGAACAGTAGGTTATCTGCCTTGTTCAGGGGCAGAATGACAGATTTTACCTTGTCAGCCCGGGGATTCGATCCAGTTACTGGCCCAACGATCTAACCACTAGGCTACCTGCCGCCCCGGCAATACTGCGTGGATGTTTTGGAGTCTGATAACTCTGAGGAGGACGTTGGGGGAAAAATATTGAGTGATACCCCATTTCATTGATCCCCAATCCTTAGGTAAAGCTGCATAGCGCAATGTATCAATATACACAATAGGCTGACTGGGGAGGTGATTTCACACTGTCACAGTCCCACGATAAGAGCTACAATGCTAATATTTGCGTAAACTCTAAACAGTTGTGTTCTGTGGGTGTCACGGAGTAGACTGATCCCCCCATTTCATTGCTTCACATTCCAACCTTGTTAAACATTATCTAGTCTAAATATGGCATGATTCCACCAATTGTAACCTTCTGCATCACTTTCAAATAGGTACTTTTATTTTGAAGGCAAACCGCAAATTCCACTATTGTGCCTAATCCTTATTGTGGCTAGCTTCACAACACATAAGTCGAGCCTCACTAGCCAGATGAAGCTAGCTGGCTGCCTATAACGTTAGCTTTGGGCAACAGGGTTAAGTAGCTGGCTAGCTATTTATTTTCATAAACTGAAGTTCAATTCCAGTAGGCGAACAACAAGTGGATTCCTAGCTAATACTTACTCACAAGGATTCCTAAATCATTGCTAAGAATAATGAAAATGACTGCAGTTTCTACTGGTCATTGTTTTCAGGCTGATTGTATTGGTGCTAGCTAGGTACCAAGTTAAAGCTAACTAACTACCCCAGAAGTTTCTGTCGAACAAATAATGCCTTATTACAGACGCGGTATTGTAAACACATCTTTCACGGCTGGTGTGTGCTTGTTTGCAGACTGATTAAACAACCTACTGTTACACTGTAACTATGGTTACGGATCTGATTAAACAACCTACTGTTACACTGTAACTATGGTTACGGAACTGATTAAACAACCTACTGTTACACTGTAAGTATGGTTGAAAGTATGTGTACCTGGAGTCCATGTTAGGTGTGTATGTGTGGGGTCCATGTTGGGTGTGTGTGGGTCCATGTTGGGTGTGTGTGGGGTCCATGTTGGGTGTGTGCGCCTGGGGTCCATTTTGTGTGTGTTTGGGGTCCATGCTGGGTGTGTGTGCCTGGGGTCTGTGTTGGGTGTGTGTGCCTGGGGACAGTGGGTTCGCTTACCAGGGATCTAGGGGGACAGCTCTGGTGTGACTCCATGTTCGGGTCAGTAAAAGCGGGTTGTTGATGTTTAGTTGGTGAAAAACAATAAATAAAAACACAAAAACAAAACTCCAAAAGGGCAGGTCAAATGAAAGATACAAAATCATGAGCCCCGCTGTTCGGGAGATCATACTCGTTTAGCTGATCAGCTCGGTAATCCCTCCCACCTGTACAAACCACAGAACCTCTGACTAACTGTGGCCTACCTTACTTACCTATTTACTGCATAACAGTATGCATAATGCTTATTACAATCTATTGCTCTCCTCTAAAATCTAGACCTCAAGATCTACAGCATTGCTGATTTTCCTATTCCCCCGTTCCTGGGACTGATTCAGACCTGGGACAGCAGATGAGTGGACTCTATGGCCAATTAAATATGCTGTTTCGCATTTAAGCTGAGGTCCATGATAGATGCTTCTCATTTCTGAACACCTCAACCTCATTTGGCAAGGTCAAGTCCAAAGCACAGACCCAATGCACCAGAGGTGAGACAGACCACCTCTTCCTCATCCTTTCTATTCCTCCTCTACCCCTCTCTCTTTCTCCCTCTCTCCCTCCCTCTCTCTGTCTCTCCCCCCTGCCACCTCTCCTTCCCTCCCTATCTTTCTGTGGCTGGTTCATGGGTCAGCAGGCGACAGGGCCTGAGCGGGGAGATAAGAGGGGACAGAATAGCATTACTACACCCAGCCCTCAGTGGTTTGACACTGGGATGACGGACAGACAGGAGGCTGGATGGGGGCTGGAGGGATGGAGGAAGAGGGGGCTGGAGGGGGTACTAATCTGCCTTCGTTTGAAACTCATAATACAGCATTGATAATCATCTTTACACGCTCACACACACCCACACAGTACATTGCCCCCACACACACGCCACACACACACACACACACACACACACATACATACAGCCTCCTCCTCCCCTCCACCCCCATGTGGATATCAGGCCAGTGCAGAGGGGCTCAGCCCGCTGATAGCAGCTCCTTTGGGGGTTAGGGCTGGTGAGGAGAGCCCTGGGAGAGGCAGACATGGAGAGAAGCTTACCCTGCCTGTCCACCCTGATACAGAGGGCAGGGGTTACACAGGGCAGGGGGGGGGGGTCGCTGGGGGATTGGACAGGGGGTAAGGGGGACTGGGGGAGATTTGTAAAGTCTTACTGGCTGGATACTGAAGGAGTTGGGGACATGCTGTCGGAGTCCGTACAGCCAATGGGATTTTCAGTGCATCGCACAGACAGGAATTAACATCTCTCCGGTAAGAAGAAGGGTGGGGGTGTATGTTTCATGATTAACGACTCATGGTGTAATTGTAACAACATACAAGAACTCAAGTCCTTTTGGTCACCTGACCTAGAATTCCTCACAATCAAATGCTGACCGTATTATCTCCCAAGAGAACTCTCCTGGGTTATCGTCACAGCTGTGTATATCCCCCGCAAGCGGATACCAAGACGGCCATCAAGGCCAACTTCGCTGGACTTTATGCAAACTGGAAACCAAATATCCTGAGGCTGCATTTATTGTAGCTGGGGATTTTAACAAAGCTAATTTGAGAACAAGGCTACCTACATTCTATCAGCATATCAATTGCAGTACACGAGCGAGTAACACGCTCGACCATTGCTACTCTAACCTCCGCGGTGCATACAAGGCCCTCGCCCGCCCTCCTTTTGGCAAATCCAACCATGGCTCCATCTTGTTGCTCCCCTCCTATAGGCAGGAACTTAAACAGGCAGCGCCCGTGCTTAGGTCTATCCAACGCTGGTCTGACCAATCAGATTCCACGCTTCAAGAATGCTTCGATCACGTGGACTGGGATATGTTCTGAGTAGCCTTAGAGAATAACATTGACGTATATGCTGACTCGGTGAGCGAGTTTATAAGGAAGTGTATAGGAGACGTACCACCGCATTTAATCATGGCAAGGCGACTGGAAACATGGCTGAATACAAACAGTGTAGTTATTCCCTCCGTAAGGCAATCAAACAAGCAAAGCGTCAGTATAGAGACAAGTAGAGTCACAATTCAAAGGCTCAAACACGAGACGTATGTGGCAGGGTCTACAGACAATCACGGATTACAAAAAGAAAACCAGCCCCGTCGCGGACATTGACGTCTTGCTTCCAGACAAATTAAACAACTTCTTTGCACGCTTTGAGGACAATGCAGTGCCACCGACGCGGCCCACTACCAAAGACTGTGGGCTCTCCTTCTGGAAACATGGCCGAATACAGACAGTGTAGTTATTCCCTCCGTAAGGCAATCAAACAAGCAAAGCATCAGTATAGAGACAAAGTGGAGTCGCAATTCAACGGCTCAAACACGAGACATATGTAGCAGGGTCTACAGACAATCGTGGATTACAAAAAGAAAACAAGCCCCGTCGCGGACATCAACGTCTTGCTTCCAGACAAATTAAACAACTTCTTTGCGCGCTTTGAGGACAATAGAGTGCCACCCACACGGCCCACTACCAAAGACTGTGGGCTCTCCTTCTCCGTGGCCGACATGAGTAAAACATTTAAACATGTTAACCCTCGCAAGCCAGACGACATCCCGAGCCGCGTCCTCAGAGCATGTGCAGACCAGCTGGCTGGTTTGTTTACAGACATATTCAATCAATCCCCATCCCAGTCTGCTGTCCCCACATGCTTCAAGATGGCCACCTGTTACGGCTCTCGTTGGTGGTAGGAAGAGTGGACCAAAGCGCAGCGTGGAAAGTGTTCATGATTATTTATTTCAAAAAACACTCAAACAAAATAACAAACGTGAAAACGAAAGCGCACAGTTCTGTCAGGCAGAAACACTAAACAAAAAACAAGATCCCACAACCTAATGGTGGGAAAAAGGGCTGCCTAAGTATGATCCCCAATCAGAGACAACGATAGCCAGCTGCCTCTGATTGGGAACCACACTTGGCCAAAAACAAAGAAACAGAAAACATAGAATGCCCACCCAAATCACACCCTGACCTAACCAAATAGAGAAATAAAAAGGCTCTCCAAGGTCAGGGCGTGACAGTACCCCCCCCCCCCAAGGTGCGGACTCCGGCCGCAAAACCTGACTCTATAGGGGAGGGTCCAGGTGGGCATCTATCCTCGGTGGCGGCTCCGGTTCGGGACGTAGCCCCCGCTCCACACGCTGATCCCTCCGCTTCCGTGGAACCGGACCGTGGATCGTCGCCGGAGATTCCGGACCGTGAATCGTTGCCGGAGGAACCGGACCGTGGATCATCGCCGGAGGCTCTGGACTGCAGACCGCCGCTGGAGACTCTGGACTGCAGACCGCCGCTGGAGACTCTGGACTGCAGACCGCCGCTGGAGACTCTGGACACCAGACCGCCGCTGGAAACTCTGGACTGCAGACCGCCGCTGGAGACTCCGGACTGGGTACTGTCGCTGGAGGCTCCGGACTGGGGACCGTCGCTGCAGACTCCGAACTCCGAACCAAATAGAGAAATAGAAAGGCTCTCTAAGGTCAGGGCGTGACACCACCATTGTTCCTGTTACCAAGAAAGCTAAGGTAGCTGAACTAAAATACTATCGCCCCGTAGCACTCACTGTCATCATAAAGTGCTTTGAGAGACTAGTCAAGGATCATATCACCTCCACCCTACATGTCACCCTAGACCCACTCTAATTTGCTTACCGCCCCAATAGGGCCACAGACGATGCAATCGCCATCACACTGCCCTATTCCATATGGACAAGAGGATCCATCTGGACAAAATACCTATGTAAGAATGCTGCCTACAGAGAGGAAGTGAGGGTCCTCGGAGTGTGGTGTCAGGAAAATAACCTCTCACTCAATGTCAGCAAAACAAAAGAGATGATCGTGGACTTCAGGAAACAGCAAAGGGAGCACCCCCCTATCCACATCAGCCGGACAGCAGTGGAGAAGGTGGAAAGTTCCTCGGTGTACATATCACTGACAAACTGAAATGGTCCACACACACAGACAGTGTGGTGAAGAAGGCGCAACAGTGCCTCTTCAACCCTGTTGCCCAAATTTGGCTTGTCACCGAAATCCCTCACTAACTTTTACAGGTGCACAATTGAGAGCATCCTGTCGGGCTGTACCACCGCCTGTACGGCAACTGCACCACCCACAACCACAGGGCTCTACAGAGGGTGGTGCGGTCTGCACAACGCATCACCGGGGGCAAACTACCTGCCCTCCAGGACACCTACAACACTCGATGTCACAGGAAGACAAAAAAAGATCATCAAGGACAATAATCACCCAAGCCACTGTCTGTTCACCCCGCTTCCATCCAGAAGGCGCAGTCAGTACAGGTGCATCAAAGCTGGGACTAAGAGAGTGAAAAACAGCTTCTATCTCAAGGCCATCAGATTGTTAAACAGCCACCACTAGCACAGAGAGGCCTGTTACGCGGAGTGGAACAGGGGAACCCAAGAGTAGACTCAGACGAGGAAACTGGGATAAAGTAACCAAGGTATTTATTGAAACACAGGGGGAAGATGGAGTGCAGGCCAGGGAAACTCGGGTGGGTTGCAGGGAACCAGTTGCGGAGGCTGGGGCGAGAGGGGTGGGGACAGGGTAAGCAGGTCCGGAGGGGAATCCAAGAGAGTAGTAGAGTGGGGAATCCAGGACAGAGTAGCAGGATGACGAGACGTAGAACTGCAGACTGGGACCAGAGTCGAAGCGGGTGGAACTGCAGCGAAGACAAAAACAGTGTCAGGCAAGGAAAACAGGAAAAACAGGATAAGAGGTTCCAACAGTAACAAACGGCTAGAAGCGTGGACTGACTGAGCAGAGATTACAATGCGGCAGTGTGGAAGTGGCAGGGCTGAGTATTTGTAGAGGTCTTGACTATGGAACAGGTTGTAGCTGGTGGGGATCTGCTCTGACTCCAGCACACCTGTCTTCGCCCACACAATCATACACACAGAGAGAGATAGAGAGAGAGACAGGGGGAGGGAGAGAGTACTGGGGGGAGTGGCGGCAGGTCAAGGAGACAGAGGATGAGCAGTAGAGGGCGTTGCAGGAGCAGATGTGACACTGCCTACCTACAGACTTGATATTATTGGCCACTTTAATAAATGGAACACTAGTCACTTTAATAATGCCACTTTAAGAATGTTTACATTACTCATCTAATATGTATAAACTGTATACTGTATCCTTCACTATCTATTCTTTACTATCTATTGCATCTTAGCCGCTCTGTCACTGCTCATCCATATATTTTATACTTATATATTCTTATCCCATTCCTTTACTAGATTGTGTGTGTTTGGTTATGTTGTGGAATTTGTTAGATATTAGGTTTTGTTGTGGAATTTGTTAGATATTACCTGTTAGATACTGCTGCACTGTCAGATCTAGAGAATAAGCATTTCGCTACACTCGCAATAACATCTGCTAACCATGTGTATGTGACCAATACTATTTTATTTTATTTTATTTGGTCTGGGTGTGGGTTTTTTCTTGGTATGGGGTGTTTTGGGGTGTTACGGTGAGGACGGTTGTAGTTTTAATTGCAGATGGACATTTCAATAAATTAAAAGGGATTTGTGTGCAGAGGTGAAATTCTAATTGAAATTGAGGTTTGGGCCATTGATACGATTTCTGTTTTTAAGTAACCATAATAGAAAATCAACCAATTATGGAGACACTTTCATCATCAACCCAATCTCAATTTACACTCCTGCTGTTAGGTAATGTGGAGCATATGTGTGTGTGAAGGTATCACTGTGTTTAGAGAGAAACGTTGTGTGAGTGTGAGTGTGTGTGAGCTCTTCCTCAAACTAACTAGTCTTCAAGAATCACGTTTTTTCTCTATTTCTGCCGGCTCCTTCTTACCATGGCAGAAATCATTTATTTTATTTTCACTTAACTTTCCTGGTCCCACTCCCTCCCCTGACCAATCTCTCTATCACTCTCCCTTCCTCTCCTCCTGCCTCCTTCTCTCCTCTCTCCCTCCGTCCTTGTCTTATCCTCTTCCACCTCTCTCATTCCTTTTCCCTCTACCTTCTTTCTCCCCACTCGTCTCCCCTTTTTTCTCCCACCTTCCCCCTCTCCTTCCCCATTACCTCTTCCCTTCCTCCCCCTGCCTCCTCCCCCCTACTCTCCATCTCAGCTCCTGCCTTCTTATCTCAGCACCGCCTTTCTCAGTAATTATTATTACGTGCGGCAGAGATAATTTGAAAGCTGTGAGGAGAAAGAGGAGAGAAAAGAGAGGGATGAAAGAAAGAGTGGTGGAGGCTTCCTGGGCTGTGCAGCTCTTATCTGACCTTGGCCAGAACAACTTATTGTTAGGCAAATCTCATGTGTGGAAAAATGGAGCGGGAGAGGGAGAGGCACGTTGGGATAGCGACAGGGGAAACTGGGTGTTTTATGGAGCGATAGCAGAGACAGCGAGAGAAAGAGAGGGATAGAGGCATAAAAGAGAACGGAGGGGTGAAACCAGTCAGACAGAGAGCGAGGAAGGGAGGGAGCGAGGCGGGAGAGGACTAGGAAGAAAATAAGTGGGGGGGGCAAGAGTGAGGTATGGGGGAGGTGTATATTTTTTTAACAGCGTACTGGAGTAGACACTCTTTGCAGTGTGTCAATAAATCCCAGTGTTGAAGAGGGGTAATATAAAATCAATTCACACTGTCTGGGGAAAGGAGCGTGCTCAAATTCATCAATGCAACATTTGTCATTTTCTCCCTTCTGTGTGTGTGTGTTTGGTTTTGCTATTCTTGTGGGGACCAGAAGTCCTCACAAGGTTTGTAAAGCAAGGACAATTCGGACAAGTGGGGACATTTTGCTGGTCCCCACAAGGAAAAAGGCTATTTTAGGCTTTACGAGTTAGGATTTTGATCAGGAATCTTTTTAATTTAACCCTTGTTTTACCAGGTAAATTCATTCTCATCTACAGCAACAACCTGGGGAATAATTACAGGGGATGAATGAGCCTATTGGAAGCTGGGGATGATTAGGTGGCCATGGTGGTATGAGGGCCAGATCGGGAATTTAGCCAGGACACCAGGGCTAACACCCCTACTCTTACAATAAGTGCCATGGGATCTTTAGTGATCACAGAGAGTCAGGACACCCGTTTAACATCCCTTCCGAAAGACAGCACCCTACACGGGGCAGTCACTGTCCTGGGGCATTTTTTTTAGACCAGAGGAAAGAGTGCCTCCTACTAGCCCTCCAACACCACTTCCAGCAGCATCTGGTCTCCCATCCAGGAACTGACCAGGACCAACCCTGCTTAGCTTCAGAGGCAAAGCAGCAGTGGGATGCAGGGTGGTATGCTGCTGGCTGAATCAATTGTTTGGTCCCCACAAGGATAGTAAAACAACAGTAAAACAGAAATATAGCTAAATTCAAGTATTTTCTTTCAGTCACTGATCCGGAGAAGGTTATACATGATTTTAGTTCCTCACGCCTAGATTACTGTAACTCTTTGTACACGTCTCAGTCAGAAATCACTCCATCGCCTATAGTTAGTTCAAAATGCTGCATCTCGGCTTTCAACAGGCACCAGGAAAGGTAACATTATCACACCTATTTTAGCTTCTCAACGCTAGACACCAGTCACTTAATCACGTGTAAGGCTAGCCTTACACGTCCTATATATCGGATCCTATATATCGGATATTTTATCTCCCTACGAGCTGGGCCGCAGTCTGAGATCCTCTGGCAGGGCACTGTTGAAGATTCCAAAACCTAGGTTGAAAACGACAGGAGACCAGGCATTTGCCATTAGAGCCATTAGACTCAGGAATGGTCTGCCAGAGACGATCAGGCTTGGAAACTCAGTACCTTTTTAAACTCCTGCTAATGACACACTTACAAAGATGCTTCCAATGTACAGTATGATTTCAATGTATGATTTTAATTAGCTATCTGTTTTCATTCTCCTTCCTCCTCTCTTTGTTTTTTGAGTTAGTACTTTTATTTCATTATTTTATGATGTGAAGCACTTTGTTACCTGGATTGAAAAGCGTTATACAAATAAAGTTAGTATTATTAATATTATTATTAGTGTTATTCAATACAGCCCACAACTGTAATAAATAGGACACTTGTCCTTCAAAAAGTCTCTCTCCCTCTGTCTCCCTATTTCTCTCGCTCTCTTGTACGAGTTTGTATCTGTCTGTCTGTGTGTGTGTGTGTGTGTGTGTGTGTGTGTGTGTGTGTGTGTGTGTGTGTGTGTGTGTGTGTGTGTGTGTGTGTGTGTGTGTGTGTGTGTGTGTGTGTGTGTGTGTGTGTGTGTGTGTGTGTGTGTGTGTGTGTGTGTGTGTGTGTGTGTGTGTGTGTGTGTGTGTGTGTGTGTGTGTGTGTGTGACAACAGAAACATCTGTGTCCTGGTTAGCACTCTGCAGAAGTCAAACTTGTCACCAAAGCAGAGTCAGAGGGGGACAGTCAACACAACACACACATGAAGTAAACAAACTGAACTATGTCATTCACTGCTGTAGCTCTCTCTCTCTCCCTCTGTCCCTCTCCCCAATGTTCCTCTGTCACCACCAGAGCTCCTCAAACCCCCATGTGAATGGCCCAAGGCCCTGGCAGCCTACTAACCTCCAGGATAAAGGGCTTGCCCGGGCCCCCATTGAGCCAGAGCTCTGATGTTCTCAATGACACTGGTCTGGGCAGGTATTGAGCGCAGGCCTCATTGTGAGTCCAGAGACAAAAGCAGGAGGTGAATGGGCAAGCGGCAGGGCTGACACCAACCAACCTAATAGACCCAGGGTTCCTCGCTCTGGCGCCACACGCACGCACACGCACACACACACACACACACACAGTTGTATTCACAGGTTCTACACGCACACACACACACACAAACACAAACACACACACACACAGACATAAACACACACACACAATCACTCTCCCACACTCCTCATCAACCCTCTGAAACCCTCTGCCCTTTGATTGCTGCTCCATCCACTCAACTACCTTCTCAGGACCAAAAAACCCTGGGCCCTTACCCTCCTTCACCCCCTGGTTCACCCCCTGGCCCTCATTCCTCCACCTACCCCGCAGCCCACCATAGACCAGCCCACCCCAGCCCAGCCTTCCCCAGCCATAACACCACCCCAGCCCACCCCTGCCTCAAGCCCACCCACATGCTCCCCAGCCCTCCACCCAAGCCCGCCCCCCAGCCCAGTCCACCCCACCCTGCACCCAGCTCAGCCCACTCCAGCCCTCCACCCAAATATTGTCTTCTTCTTGAACTGCACTGTTGGTTAAGGGCTCGTAAGTAAGCATTTCAAGGTAAAGTCTACACTTGTTGTATTCGGCACGTGACAAATAAAGCTTGGTTTGATTTGAAGCCCTCCACCCACCCCCCAGCCCATCCCTGCCGCCCCAGTCTACCCCTTCTCAGCCCACCCCAGTCCACCCCAGTCACCCCCCCAACCCATCCCTTCCGCCCCCAGTCTACCCCTTTTCAGTCGACCCCAGCCCACCCCTGCCTCCTGCCCCATTCAGTTCCTTTCCACAGAGGGAACAAACAAACAGAGCTGCCAGGGGTAATGAAGATGCCCCTGGGAATGGACATGGTGAAAGGAGCCCTACTACTTATTGATGTGGGATTGACTGGTTATTGAGAGAAACACAGAGAGTGAGAGAAAGAGATGGAGTGAGAGCGAGAGCGAGAACAGAGAGAAGAGGTGTGATCTGATGCGATGTGCTGTCTGTCCAGCACTGCTCAAGCAAAAAGGTGCCAAACCCCCCATCAGATCAGTGAATCTTAGAGAGAACATGAAATTACCAACAGGATCTTTTGTTGTCTGAGTAGTGGTTCTTCACATTGATGTGTTAGACCTCTGGCTGGACTTTAGACTGGACTTTCCCACACTGTGGACTGAGGAGGACTGGTCAATAACCAATAGGTGCTATCACCAAGGTGACCTGTAGCCAAACAACATAGAACTCTCACATCACAGGGTCAACAGTGCTGATGGGTTAACTCAACGAATAACTATTTGTTTGCACATATAAGGAGATATAGAATGTAACAAGAATGAAGCATTGAATAAAAAAAGTGATAAGCCAGGAATGATGTACATTTCTTTCTGATTAGATTTGTGTATGCCACAAATGTGACAACTTGGTCTGTGATTTATCAATGAATTGCCTTTGTACAGTGGGGAGAACAAGTATTTGATACACTGCCGATTTTGCAGGTTTTCCTACTTACAAAGCATGTAGAGGTCTGTAATTTTTATCATAGGTACACTTCAACTGTGAGAGACGGAATCTAAAACAAAAATCCAGAAAATCACATTGTATGATTTTTAAATAATTAATTTGCATTTTATTGCATGACATAAGTATTTGATCACCTACCAACCAGTAAGAATTCCGGCTCTCACAGACCTGTTAGTTTTTCTTTAAGAAGCCCTCCTGTTCTCCACTCATTACCTGTATTAACTGCACCTGTTTGAACTCGTTACCTGTATAAAAGACACCTGTCCACACACTCAATCAAACAGATTCCAACCTCTCCACAATGGCCAAGACCAGAGAGCTGTGTAAGGACATCAGGGATAAAATTGTAGACGTGCACAAGGCTGGGATGGGCTACAGGACAATAGGCAAGCAGCTTGGTGAGAAGGAAACAACTGTTGGCGCAATTATTAGAAAATGGAAGAAGTTCAAGATGACGGTCAATCACCCTCGGTCTGGGGCTCCATGCAAGATTTCACCTCGTGGGGCATCAATGATCATGAGGAAGGTGAGGCATCAGCCCAGAACTACACGGCAGGACCTGGTCAATGACCTGAAGAGAGCTGGGACCACAGTCTCAAAGAAAACCATTAGTAACACACTACGCCGTCATGGATTAAAATCCTGCAGCGCACGCAAGGTCCCCCTGCTTAAGCCAGTGCATGTCCAGGCCTGTCTGAAGTTTGCCAATGACCATCTGGATGATCCAGAGGAGGAATGGGAGAAGGTCATGTGGTCTGATGAGACAAAAATTGAGCTTTTTGGTCTAACTCCACTCGCCGTGTTTGGAGGAAGAAGAAGTATGAGTACAACCCCAAGAACACCATCCCAACCATGAAGCATGGAGGTGGAAACATCATTCTTTGGGGATGCTTTTCTGCAAAGGGGACAGGACGACTGCAGCGTATTGAGGGGAGGATGGATGGGGCCATGTATCGCGAGATCTTGGCCAACAACCTCCTTCCCTCAGTAAGAGCATTGAAGATGGGTCGTGGCTGGGTCTTCCAGCATGACAACGACACGAAGCACACAGCCATGGCAACCAAGGAGTGGCTCCGTAAGAAGCATCTCAAGGTCCTGGAGTGGCCTAGCCAGTCTCCAGACCTGAACCCAATAGAAAATCTTTGGAGGGAGCTGAAAGTCCGTATTGCCCAGCGACAGCCCCGAAACCTGAAGGATCTGGAGAAGATCTGTAGGGAGGAGTGGGCCAAAATCCCTGCTGCAGTGTGTGCAAACCTAGTCAAGAACTACAGGAAACGTATGATCTCTGTAATTGCAAACAAAGGTTTCTGTACCAAATATTAAGTTCTGCTTTTCTGATGTATCAAATACTTATGTCATGCAATAAAATGCAAATTAATTACTTAAAAATCATACAATGTGATTTTCTGGATTTTTGTTTTAGATTCCGTCTCTCATAGTTGAAGTGTACCTATGATAAAAATTACAGACCTCTACATGCTTTGTAAGTAGGAAAACCTGCAAAATCGGCAGTGTATCAAATACTTGTTCTCCCCACTGTATGTACTGTAGGCTACATCCAATATATTTCAGATGTATGGCATTCTAAACCTGTCAAACATCTACAGTAGTCTGCACGTTGCTATTTTTAATCTAAAACAGTCTTTACTCTTTACATTGTAATTTATTTTTCAAAAACATACACTCTTTGGAATAGACATGTTGGTAATAGCATGTCTTAGTAATAGCATAGTCTTTGGCAGTCTTTGAAACAGGCAAACTATTGAATGTTGACCAGTTGAAGAATGCTGTCTTGAACTAGTGGGTAGCTTTAATATTGGCTTGACTTGGCTATTTTGTTACTACAAATACATATTCTGTAATGTTATATTGAACCTGTTTTGAGGTTACAAAATAACACAAACTATCAGGAATAGGCGACATGAGCAGTCGTTTAGGGCCCCCGGCCGCTAGAGGGCCCCGACTATTGAGAGTAAGAATAGTAGAATACACCAGGTGCAATTTTAAAATTTGGTTGTGCATCAGCAATTTTTTTCTTGTTATGTCACTCACTGACAATCACTCAATTAGCAATGTCAGCTCCAATTTTTAGATTGGTAAATTCGTCTAGCCAGCTATCTAAACTTGTAATCATGGCCAAATGCTGACTGGCCACGCAGGGCACGTGCCCAGGGGCCCAGACCTCCAGGGGGCTCCCATTGATTTTGTCAGTCATTCTCACTCAGATCATATTAGCACGGTATAAATCAATACAAAATGTGTAGAATTTCAGGAAATTATCTTTAAAATTGCAAAAATGTCTCTCCTCTCCTTGGCAAAAATGTGTAAATTTTTTTGCCCCACATTCAAATCTCGCTTAGGACCCCCAAAAGGCTAGAACAGGCCCTGCAAACCATAGAGCTACAATGGAGTGTTCTTGGTCCTTATTTCAAAGAACTGAACACAATCGACTCCAACCTGGCATCTTAATGGTGTTTGTTTTAATCCCCAAGAAACAAAAGAGTGATTATTAGGTTATTACCACGTAATTAAAATGTTTACCATGCCAGGCAGCTAGACGACTGTCAAGTGGGCCAACAGTAGGATAGCCACACCAGTGGCGGTCGGTGACGTTTAAGATGAGGGAGGACAATATTTTTCATGAGCACGGCCTTATTTCTATTACAGCATATTGGATGGCTGTCATTCATATTCCATTTACCCAGCTCAATGTAACATTGATAGGTTTAGGCTACTACGTGATACTCAAAATTTCCCTATACCTGTCATGAGGTTGCTATAGCCTAGCCTATGAATTACCGTTTAAAACAGGCCGAAAGAAAAAAAATTGTAATCAAGGTGACAGACAGTGACACATTTAATACCACCTTGCACACTCTTGCCTGCATCTAGCTGATCTAGGGCGTAATAATTAGTCCAACAGTTGCAAACGAGTTTCTACATTCAGTTATGTTTATCCCCGTTTGCTTCCATTTAAGAAACTTTTTCAACAGAATCGGCGGAATTAATGCACACATTCCTGATCACACGCAAACACAGTTCGCTTTCATAGCAGCCACATACAAACAACATGATCCCTTTGCTAATTTTATTCCTTTTTGCATCTACGAGCTCTCCTCCTTTCACCATTTCCCTTCGCTTGTGGACTTTAGTACACAACACATCAGCTGTCTGTGACCAGGCGAGAAAACCTTTCCAAACCAAACCTTCATATCATAACCGCAAACCGCTACATACAGCCTACATCATTGTCACTATATTAGCTAATGTCATAGCTAGTCAACATAGCTACTAGACCTAACGCATTAGTAAACCCGCTACAATCATGCAGTACAGTGTACAGTAAGCAAGCAGTTTAGCAGTTACACAGGTGGGCCCCGGTGGCAATAAATTAATAAAACTAAAAGCTTGCCTTAACTTGGAAGAGTTCTAGTGTTGGATAGCCATAGCCAGCTAGCTAACATAGCATCCCTGTCTGTTTGAGATGGTTGTTTGAGTAGGCTAAACTAGATAGCTGCATTTGCTAGCTAAGTAAGTGAAAGTGAAAAACAAGAAATATACAACAAGAAATATAGCTAGCTCTCTCTCTTGTTCAAAACTGTTGAACTATTGTTTTTCTCTCTCTTTGTGTCAACTACTCACCACATGTTATGCCCTCTGTAGTGATAGCTAGCTGTAGTTTATGCTTTCAGTACAATATTAATTCTCTGATCCTTGATTGGTTAGACAACATGTCAGTTCATGCTGCAAGAGCTCTGATAGGTTGGAGGACGTCCTCCGGAAGTTTACATAATTACTTTGTAAGTCTATGGAAGGGGGTGAGAACCATGAGCCTCCTAGGTTTTGTATTGAAGTCAATGTACACAGAGGAGGACAGAAACGAGCTGTTCTCTGGCTACACCATGGTGCTACCCTACAGAGTGCTGTTGAGGCTACTGTAGACCTTCATAGCAAAACAGTGTGTTTTAATAAATTCTTTGGTGTGATGTGAATATAGTTTTATCTAAAAATTATAACTTTTTAATGTTTCACTATTTTATTTTTAGGAAATTCACTGAGGTGGATGGTTCTTCCCTTCTGAGGAGCCTCCACTGCTCCACACCTACACACGTACAAACATACACACCTTCACAAATACACACCTACACACATACACACCTACGCAAACACAGACCAGAAAAAAATGACAGCTAGCGAGGCTTCATGATTTTGTCAGAATAATTTGTCACTATTGACTGTCTAAAAGCGTCGGGTGATAGTGAAGGGCAGCTGCCAGCGTTGGACCTCTCTGTCTCTCTGGTAAATGACTGTTCCGATCGGCTCCTCTGTAGTAATTACCTAAATGGGCTCATTCAAAACCTCTTCATTGTCGAATCAGTTAATTAATTAGATGTTTCACTGACAGGATAATGGTGAGAGCATGCTAAATAGATTAGTCTGGAACTTGATTTATTGTTGCAAGCCACCCCTTCTTTTTTTGTTTATCTCCCCCTCTCAATCTCCCTTTCCCTTTCTCTTATGCCTCTCTCTCTGTTCTCTCTCTGTCTCTCTCTCTTCCTTCCTTCTTTATGTCTTTCTCTCTCTCTTGTGTTTTACCATCTGTATGTATTTTACTATCTATCAGCCACACTCCTCTCTGAAACCACCCTCACAGACATGAAACTCGACATCTGATAAGACAAAGATATTTTCCTGCTTCAGATGCACCTACTCTGACTTTTAGAGAGACTATGAGGTACAGTGTGGGAGGTGTGCAGATTGCACTTATGACACTACTGTAGTCAGTTAAAAGTAATGTTTTCCTATGTAACGCTGTATCCTATAGGCTCTCTTATACTGTAGTTGTAACCAGGTGCAGGTGCATAAATGTAACTGTTAAATCAGGCCAAAGTAAGGAGAAACCTGCTTGTCATTTCAAAGGATCGAAAGAGTGTGTCAGAGACACGAAGATAGAGTGGTGTGTTATTGAGAGAACTGGAATCACTTGATTAATCAACAAAGAGAAACAGGTCTCCCCTCTCTCTCTCTCTCTTTCTCTCTTTCTCTCTTTCTCTCTCTCTCTCTCTCTCAAAGCCCAATCAAAAAAGTGGTGGTGGCTCAGGGCTGTAGCTCCGCAGGGCCAAATCCTCTTGTTGCTCTGGTGGGAGCATGAAAAGCCAGGAGGGGAGTCTCCTTTTGTCCCCACAGAACAAGCCTAACACGCTTTCACAGAGACAAGGAATGGGAGAGCTGTTTTGGGGGAGCTGAGAAACAGCCAACAAGAGGTGCGAATGAGACGTCCATTCATCTCCTGAGCTTTACACTAATTCCCCCACCGTCGCCTTTTCTTCCCTCTCGTCTGCGCCGCCACAAAACAACAAACAGGGATAAAGGAGTGAAAAGAGGGGGATCCGGGGGGCTTAGGGTCACGTTGTAATCCCTCGCCACTTCTGACCCCTCAACACCCTGTAAGTCCCTGACCTCTTCATTGAAGGGCTGAGGTTTGCGTCTATAGGACCGGTGAACCTCCCACACACACATTTACACACACACATAATCAGACACACACAATCACACACACACACTCCAAGTCCCCTTTAAAAAGCCTAGCCAAGGAATTTGTTCTTTGGAGGCGCTCGCGGGCGAAGGGAAGGAGGGTGGTGTAAAGAGGTATTCTGTGAGGAGTCTATAAGTAGGGCTAGCTCTGATCGTGTTTCTTTTCTCCCACCATTTAATTCGTCTTTAGAGGCCATCTCGTTAATATGATCTTCCCTCGCTTTTTTCCTCATCCCCTCCCCAACTCCAAGACTCGAGACCCCATCTCGCCCCCAAACTTCAAAGACCCTCGTCTGCCCGAAAGAGAAAGTCACCTCTTTCTTTCATTCTCTCTTCTCCTGCTCACTCCTTTTTTCTTACCAAGGCTTTCTTTCTCTCCTCCTCTCCTCCTCCCCTCCTCCCCTCCTCTCCTCCTCTCCTCCTCTCCTCCTCTCCCCTCCTCTAAGCAGCCATGAAGAAATCATCATCTCACTTTCTGAGGCTGCTTTGCATCTGAAAAAAATAATAATTCGCTGAATGCTGGGGAGGAACGGACCGAGAGAGGGAGGGAGGGAAATGATGGAGGGAGGACAGATCCTTCTCCCACACTGCGTTGCTGTCCCCCATCAGATCCAGAGGCCTGGCTCTGAACTGAACACAGCCTAATATATCACGTTATGCATCTAGAAGAGTAATCTCCATTGCAAGTTTATTTGTAATTCCTTGAAATTGATCATGTTAGATTTTTCCCAAATGCCCCTTGCGGGTGTGAGTGCACTCGTGCAGACACGCACGCACAAGCGCGCGCACACACATGCACGCCCACACACCCACAGGCACGCACGCACACACAAAACATAAAAATAATTAATTTGTTAATTCACTAAACAACTGATGGTTAACAATGGCTCCCATGCACGCTCACTTCCACTCAGTTTATTCCAGGTGAAATTATCAATTCTATCTCACTAATCTATGGCGGTGCACATAACCGGGAGGCGGAGACAGACAGGCTGAGCTATGACATGTCTGAAGGTGCAGTGTGTAATCCTGTAATATTCAGAGAGAGCAGTCGGGAGAATTCATTCCTCTCTCCCCCTCTGCTCCCTCACCCTCCAGGACCCCGGCCTTCGATACACAGATAACACTCCCCTGTTATCTCCATGGAACAGAGGCCTTTAATACACTGACCCACCACCAACGCACAAACACACGCAGAAACGCACACGCAGAAATGCACACACAGAGACGCACACAGAAACACAAACACACACAGAAACACAGACACACACAGAGAAATTGCTCACACACAAATACAGACACATACATACACACACAAACAGGCACACAGAAACGCAGACAAACATATTGAAACACGCAGAATAGCAGACACACATGAAAGTACCCCCTATAGACTGGAGGATGGCCCCTTTCGGACCACCACATTCAAATGCGTGCGTGTGAACGTATATAATTCTATTGGTTTAGTCTGCAGCAGCCTAGATTGTGTGTTTAGTCTGGTTCTGGAGGTGCTGTGTGCAGAGGAGGCAGACATTTGTTAGGTCTGGTGGGAATTAGGACAGGTTTTTGATTTGATCTTTGATTCAATTCTGGCTTGTATCATGACTTGATCTGGCTTGATGGCAATTCTTTATCCCTGTACATTTTGATTATAGTCTTGTTTCTGGTGTTGTGTCTATTGTTAGATACTGGTGTTAATTGTGGCCTGTTGTGCATACTGTAGCTGTAATGTTAATAATTCCGGTCTTGAGTTGATTCCTTGCCCCTGTGTACATCATATTCCACTAGCTGCACTGTGGATTTTGTTGTGTGATGATTGTTTGCTCTAGATTCTGACCTGTTGTACTGGAGATCTTGGCCATTGTGTTGATTCTGGTATTGTGTTGATTCTGGTATTGTGTTGATTCTGGTATTCTAGTCTTGATTCTGGTATTGTGTTGATTCTGGTATTGTGTTGATTCTGGTATTGTGTTGATTCTGGTATTGTGTTGATTCTGGTATTGTGTTGATTCTGGTATTGTGTTGATTCTGGTATTCTAGTGTTGATTCTGGTATTGTGTTGATTCTGGTATTCTAGTGTTGATTCTGTTATTGTGTTGATTCTGGTATTGTGTTGATTCTGGTATTCTAGTGTTGATTCTGGTATTGTGTTGATTCTGGTATTGTGTTGATTCTGGTATTCTAGTGTTGATTCTGGTATTGTGTTGATTCTGGTATTGTGTTGATTCTGGTATTGTGTTGATTCTGGTATTCTAGTGTTGATTCTGGTATTCTAGTGTTGATTCTGGTATTGTGTTGATTCTGGTATTCTAGTGTTGATTCTGGTATTCTAGTGTTGATTCTGGTATTGTGTTGATTCTGGTATTGTGTTGATTCTGGTATTGTGTTGATTCTGGTATTGTGTTGATTCTGGTATTGTGTTGATTCTGGTATTGTGTTGATTCTGGTATTGTGTTGATTCTGGTATTCTAGTGTTGATTCTGGTATTCTAGTGTTGATTCTGGTATTGTGTTGATTCTGGTATTGTGTTGATTCTGGTATTGTGTTGATTCTGGTATTGTGTTGATTCTGGTATTGTGTTGATTCTGGTATTGTGTTGATTCTGGTATTCTAGTGTTGATTCTGGTATTCTAGTGTTGATTCTGGTATTGTGTTGATTCTGTTACTGTGTTGATTCTGGTATTGTGTTGATTCTGGTATTCTAGTGTTGATTCTGGTATTGTGTTGATTCTGTTATTGTGTTGATTCTGTTATTGTGTTGATTCTGGTATTGTGTTGATTCTGGTATTCTAGTGTTGATTCTGGTATTGTGTTGATTCTGGTATTCTAGTGTTGATTCTGGTATTGTGTTGATTCTGGTATTCTAGTGTTGATTCTGGTATTCTAGTGTTGATTCTGGTATTGTGTTGATTCTGGTATTGTGTTGATTCTGGTATTGTGTTGATTCTGGTATTCTAGTGTTGACTGTGGATGCAGTGCTAGCGGATTCTGGTTTTGTTTTCCTTCTTTCTCAGCCCTGTATCTGTGCTGTTGATTCTGGTACAGTGTCTAGTGTTGACTCTGGTGAATGTCTAGCTGCTGCTAGCTGTTGATTCTGCTGTGTACATCTGCTGTCAGCTCTCCCAGCGGTCGCCTGCTAAACGGGAAGTGTCTGGCTGGCGAAGGAGGGCTGTTTGTCCTCTTCCAAACATATTGATCTCCTGCAGAAGGGAAAACGTTTGCAATGGCGTCTGACGCGACTAGGATGAGGGGAGAGGGGAGGCCGGCCCTGAGGTGGGTAAGTAGCTTTGTCAAGTCTGGCGAGGCAAACTTCCTCTCCTGCAGAGTAGAGAGAGAGAGAGAGAGTGTGTGTGTGTATGTATGTGTGTGTGTGTCGGGCGAGGCGAGGCGAGCCTCCTCTGCCGTGGAACAGAGGAATAGCAGTTGTATTTGCTGAGTGTTCAGAAAGAGGGAATCTCCTGCAAGGCCGACACGACAGACACAAACACACGACATCAGAGCCGCCTCAGCCTGACTATGCTCTGATGTGTCTGTGTGTGTGTGTGTTTGTGTGTGTGTGTGTGTGTGTGTGTGTGTGTGTGTGTGTGTGTGTGTGTGTGTGTGTGTGTGTGTGTGTGTGTGTGTGTGTGTGTGTGTGTGTGTGTGTGTGTGTGTGTGTGTGTGTGTGTGTGTGTGTGTGTGTGTGTGTGTGTGTGTGTGTGTGTGTGTGTGTGTGTGTGTGTGTGTGTGCCAGCCCCAGAAGCCTGTCCCTATTCGACTCGGCTGTGATATGTGCTCAAAGTAACAGATTTTGGACTGCTGTGTGTTGTGTGTGGAGAAGTCGGTGAGTTTGTTTGTTTGTTTGTGTGTGATTTCATCTTAACAGGAGGTGAAATTGCTGGGAATGGCCAAATTGCTTCAGTCCTTTCAGTTGGCCAATCACTAGTAGCTTTCTCAGAAAATGAACAAATATCCACATTTTGAGAGAGAGAGAGAGAGAGAGAGAGAGAGAGAGAGAGAGAGAGAGAGAGAGAGAGAGAGAGAGAGAGAGAGAGAGAGAGAGAGAGAGAGAGAGAGAGAGAGAGAGAGAGAGAGAGAGAGAGAGAGAGAGAGAGAGAGAGAGAGAGAGAGAGAGAGAGAGAGATGTGGCTGCCCTATATGGGAAAGGGGGTTATCTTATCCGTCAAATGTCCACCCCTATATTTCCCAGACACCACCTTTCCCCCACCCACCTCACACCTACTGACACACACACACACACAGACCCCACACAAGCACACACTCAAACACCCCACACAAACTCCACATACACACACACGTTACACAAACAACCTCGCAGCCTCACGGCCAGGATATGAATATTGAACAGTAGCCTCTGTCTTCATGGCGAGCCTGCCAGTCATTGTCAAATAGGACTTAATCTTTTCAATTTCTGGGTGCAAATATTCACACTGGCTGCTGTTTGTCCCTCAGATTAATGAGCCTCTCTCCCATAATCCTCGGCTGCTAATTCAAGTGGCTGCCGGACCGGTTAGCCAGGGGAGCAGGGGACGCTGGAGCACATACGCAACCAAGATTATTCACTCTCTGGTTTGGGATTCGGCATCCCACCACCCACCCACATGCACACACACACACCCATGCACACACACACCCATACACACACACACCCATGCACACACACACCCATACACACACACACCCATGCACACACACACCCATACACACACACACCCTGCCCCCCGACCGACTACTTTCCTCCCCAATTCTCTCTCTCTGGAAGTGTGAGGCTTGTCTGATACTCTGAGGTTGGTGTTGCTGAGGTGAATTAGAAAATATTGTGATGAGATTTTGGCTTGTAGTATGATTTTGTGAACACTGGTTAGAGGTGTTTCAGCTCTGTTGGTGGAGACTACCGCAGGACGATAATGAACTAGATTCATGTTACAGACCTGATGAAAACATGTACATCATGAGAAAGAGACAATCGACCTCTATCCTTATTTTTTTCTCTATCTCCTGTCTGTCGCTTTCTTTCTTTCACACACACGTCCTCTCTCACCTAAAGAAAATCTCTTTCAAACCCCACACACACCTACACACATTTTTCTCTCTCTCCCTCCTCTCTTTCTCTTAGCCCCCTCCCCGCCCTCTCTCTCGCTCTCGCTCTGTCCCTCCCTCTCTCTCTCTCTGGGAGATGGATGGTGGTGCCACTGTCCTTCATTCTGCCTGCCTATATAAATGCCTGTCATGGTCCCAACCTGCAGCTATAGATAGCCAGCTGAAGCCTGACCCCTCTCTACAGGGTCACTGTGAGGTCAAAGGTCACCCGGACACACTCAGAACACACCCCGTCATAAAGGAGGGAGGCTTACTTTCCTCATCGTTTCTGTTTTATCTGTTTTTCAGCAACATGGTTGTCTCCTCCCATCTTCTTTCTTTTTCTCTGCTTTCCTCTCTCGACGCTCTTCTGTCTTCTCTTCATTTACTCACCCCTCTCCTCTCTTCTCCTCTCCTCTCCTCACCTCCCCACACTAACCACGACAGAGCTCTTTAACTAAAAGCACCTTCCATCCCTCGGTCATTCCATTAGCACCACCAGATGGGGGAGGTTGTGTGGTGGCTGCTGTCTGTGACCCCAGCCTGATTAATGGAGTAGGTGAGGGCAGAGGTGCGGCGCACACCCCCGCTCATTAGCTCATTAGTATGGGCCGGTGGCGGGAGGTGATATCCCTCATTAGGGGTCAATAACAGGGGCGGAAACGCTGAGCCTTGCAGGGTGACATCCACTCACGCTCTTCCTCACACCTCCATCTCAGCCACTTTTCTTTTTATTTTCTTCTTATTTCATCCCTCTGCATCTCCCAGGTATTACTGAGGTGGAATGGCGAGGATTGTGTTTCTTTTCAAATCTTTATTTGGCCGCCAGGTACGTTATTGAGAACAAGCGATCTATCACAATAACAACATGGTTACTGATTGTTAGTGAACTATGACATACGAAACGTGTGATAGGCAAGATTGTTTAGCCTTGTTCCCTTCGCCTGTAACAGTAAAGCAAAGCTATCACAACACACATGGCTCAAGTACAACTGACTCAACTGAACTCCTGTTCTGTGCGTGCTCCTGTATGCATGTCAACGTGCGATTGTGTGTGCGTGCATATCGACATGTATATACTGTATGTGTGTGTGTCCTAATGTTTGAGTATCTGCGTGTGTGTGATGAGATTCCCCCAGGCGTGTGTGCGATGAGATTCCCCCAGGCGTGTGTGTGAGATTCCCCCTGTCGTGTGTGTGAGATTTCCCCTGTCGTGTGTGTGATGAGATTCCCCCAGGCATGTGTGCGATGAGATTCCCCCAGGTGTGTGTGCGATGAGATTCCCCCAGGCATGTGTGTGATGAGATTCCCCCAGGCGTGTGTGTGATGAGATTCCCCCAGGCGTGTGTGTGAGAGATTCCCCCAGGCGTGTGTGTGAGAGATTCCCCCAGGCGTGTGTGTGAGAGATTCCCCCAGGCGTGTGTGTGAGAGATTCCCCCAGGCGTGTGTATGAGATTCCCCCAGGTGTGTGTGTGAGATTCCCCCAGGTGTGTGTGTGAGATTCCCCCAGGCGTGTGTGTGAGTTTCCCCCAGGCGTGTGTACGATGAGGTTCCCCCAGGTGTATGTATGTGAGATTCCCCCAGGTGTGTGTGTGTGAGATTCCCCCAGGTGTGTGTGTGTGAGATTCCCCCAGGCGTGTGTGTGATGAGATTCCCCCAGGTGTGTGTGTGATGAGTTTCCCCCAGGTGTGTGTGTGTGATGAGTTTCCCCCAGGTGTGTGTGTGTGAGATTCCCCCAGGTGTGTGTGTGATGAGTTTCCCCCAGGTGTGTGTGTGTGATGAGTTTCCCCCAGGTGTGTGTGTGATGAGTTTCCCCCAGGTGTGTGTGTGTGAGATTTCCCCAGGTGTGTGTGTGATGAGTTTCCCCCAGGTGTGTGTGTGATGAGTTTCCCCCAGGTGTATGTATGTGAGATTCCCCGCAGGTGTGTGTGTGTGTGAGATTCCCCCAGGTGTGTGTGTGATGAGTTTCCCCCAGGTGTATGTGTTTACCCTGATGCTCCTTCCTAGCGAGACATCATTAATTTGTCCCAGTGCTTTCATATTATGGATGCATACATTTATTTAGACTTGTGCAAATATCTGCAGAGAGTGTGAGTGAGTGTTTATATGCGTGTAGTTATCTGTGGATAATAAATGTTTATATACTTTGGGCTAAATGCTGCGTATTCAAAGTAATCAATCAAATAAACGGATTACTGATTGGGTGGTCGTCACCTGGTTTTCACTTTACTCTGAGGATGGCATGTCATTTCAATAAAGATTTGTTTAATGTTGCAGTCAATATTTTGTTACTTTACCAGTGTCTTGACCTTTTGCATGAACCATGTCCACACAAGTTTAGCATTCTAAGTTCTGCCATTTTCATGTACTTTAAAAAATAACTTTTTTTTTTACAGCTGAACAAAAATATAAATACAATGTTTAAAGTGTTGGTGCCATGTTTCATGAGCTGAAATAAACGATCCCAGACACTTTCCATTCCCACAAAAAGCGCAAATTTGTTTACATCCCTGTTATTTCTTCTTTGCCAAGATAATCCATCAACCTGACAGGTGTGGCATATCAAGAAGCTGATTAAACAGCATGATCGTTACATAGTTGCACCTTGTGCTGGGGGGTAATAAAAGGCCACTCTAAAATGTGCAGTTTTGTCACAGAACACAATGCCACAGATCTCTAACGTTTTTGAGGGAGCGCGCAATTGACAGGCTGACTGCAGGAATGTCCACCAGAGCTGTTGCCAAAGAATTGAATGTTAATTTCTCTACCATAAACTGCATTCAATATCGTTTTAGAGAATTTGACAGTACGTCCAACTGGCCTAACAACCACAGACCACGTGTAATCACACCAGCCCAGGACCTTCACATCCGGCTTCCTCACCTGCGGGATCATCTGAGACCAGCCACCCGAACAGCTGCTGAAACTGTGGGTTTGCACAATCGAAGAACTTCTGTACAAACTGTCAGAAACCATCTCAGGGAAGGTCATATGCGTGCTCGTCGTCCTTACTAGGGTCTTGACCTGACTGCAGGTCGGCGTTGTCACAGACTTCAGTGGGTAAATGCTCACCTTCGATGGCCACTGCCACGCTGGAGAAGTGTGCTATTCACAGATTAATCTCGGTTTCAACATGTACCGGGCAGATGGCGAGCGGTTTGCTGATGTCAACGTTGTGAACAGAGTTCCCCATGGTGGCGTGGTGGTTATGGTATGCGTAGGCATAAGTTACTTTGCACAGTCATTGAAGAGGTGTAGGACAACATCAACAGCCTGATCAACAGGCCCCAATAAACAGCCTGATCAACAGGCCCCAATCAACAGCCGGATCAACTCTATCCAAAGGAGATGTCTCAAGCTACATGAGGCAAATGGTGGTCACACCAGATACTGACTGGTATTTTTTAAAGGTATCTGGGATTAACAGATGCATATCTGTATTCCCGGTCATGTGAAATGCATAGATGTATTTATTTAAATTGACTGATTTCCTTATATGAACTGTAACTTTTTTGCGTGTTGCGTTTATATATTTTTTCAGTGTATATTTCAGGGATTTAAAAAGGAACAGAAAGGAACGATATAAAATGGTACTTTGTTTTGGTTTGAACCGGTTCCCAACTTTCTTTTGCTGGCCAGAACAGTGGAACGGAACATGTGTTCTGTTCAGATCTAAAGAATTGGAAAATAATTTTGGTTCTAATCCAGGCTGTCGTTGCCATACCTCCAAAATCAAGTCGCTGTCACACCTCCCTTGGAGGCCTGGATAATTTTGTATTGCTAGCTCCCTGCGTCAAGATTTTGATTGGATGTTACATTTCAAGAACCCTCCCCCCCACATGCCCGTTGGTGCTACGTGTTATGTTCGACACATTTTTCAGAGACTTGTTCTGTATGGTAGTTTTGCAACATTGCAGAAAATGGAAGAAAACCTGCAGGAAAAACTGCATTCTGTTTTGTCAGAAATCTATACAAAACTAAAATCGACATACCGTGCCTTCAGAAAGTATTCACACCCTCTGACTTTTTTCACATTTTGTTGTGTTACAAAGTGGGATTCAAATGTATTTAATTATCTTTTTTTTTACTATCTACACAAAATACTCTGTCAAACTGCAAGAAAAAATTTAACAAAACATTTGTCAGTGATTACAGCTGTGAGGCTTTCTGGGTAAGTCTATAAGAGCTTTGCACTCCTGGATAATATTTGCCCATTATTCTTAAAACAATTATTCAAGCTCTAGTTGGTTGTTGATCATTGCTAGACAGCCATTTTCAAGTCTTGCCATAGGGGTTCAAGCCGATTTAAGTCAAAACTGTAACTAGGCCACTCAGGAACATTCAATATCATCTTGGTAAGCAACTCCAGTGTAGATTTGGCCTTGTGTTTTAGGTTATTGTCCTGCTGAAAGCTGAATTTGTCTCCTAGTGTCTGTTGGAAAGCAGACTGAACCAAGGTTTCCTCTAGGATTTTGCCTGTGCTTAGCTCTATTCCATTTCTTTTTATTCTAAAAAACTCCCTAGTCCTTGCCGATGACAAGCATACCCATAACATGATGCAGACATGCAGAGATATTTTTTAACAGTACAGGCTTTCTTCTTCTCACTCTGTAATATAAGTTAGTACTATGGAGTTATTACAATGTTGATGATTCATCCTCAGTTATCTCCTATCACAGCCATTAAACTCTGTAACTGTTTTAAAATCACCATTTGCCTCATTGTGAAATCCCTGAGCGGTTTCCTTCCTCTCCAACAACTGAGTTAAGAAGGACGCCTGAATTTTGTTACTTTACAGCCTTATTCTAAAATTGATTAAATTGTTTTTTTCCTCATCAATCTACTGTACACACAATACCCCATAATTACTATATTTATTTTAAAAAACGGAAATATCACATTTACATAAGTGTTCAGACCCTTTACTCAGTACTTTTTTGAGGCACCTTTGGCAGCAATTACAGCCTCAAGCCTTCTTGGGTATGATGCTACAAGCTTGGCACACCTGTATTTGGGAGTTTCTTCTATTCTTCTCTGCAGAAAAAACTCTGGAGCTCTGTCAGAGTTACCATCGGGTTCTTGGTCACCTCCTTGACCAAGGCCCTCCTCCCTCGATTGCTCAGTTTCGCCAGGCGGCCAGCTCTAGGAAGTATCTTGGTGGTTCCAAACTTATTCTATTTAATAATTATGGTGGCCACTGTGTTCGTGGGGACCTGCAATGCTGCAGACATTTTTTGGTACCCTTCCCCAACTGGTGCCTCGACACAATCCTGTCTCGGACCTCTACGGACAACTCCTTCAACCTCATGGCTTGGTTTTTGCTCTGACATGCATTGCCAACTGTGGGACCTTATATAGACAGGTGTGTGCTTTTCCAAATCATGTCCAATCAATTGAATTTACCACAGGTGGATTCCAATGAAGTTGTACAAACATGTCAAGGATGGTCAATGGAAACAGGATGCACCTGAGCTCAATTTAGATTTTTATAGCAAAGGGTCTAAATACTTATGTAAATAAGGTATTTCTGTTTTAAAACATTTTAAAAAACAACTGTTTTGTGTTATTGTTAGCAGATTGATGAGAAAAATACTTTTAGAATAAGGGTGTAACTTAACAAAATGTGGAAAAAGTCAAGGTGTCTGAATACTTTTCCGAATGCACTGTATGCAAATAACCTCATACTTGGTGGATCTTTGATGTTATGAGGCTGTTTTGTTTCCACTGGTCCTGGGGCCATTGTTAAGGCCAACAGCATCATGAACCAGGACGTTTTAGTCAAAAACCTTGTTGCCTTTGCCAGGAGGCTGAAACTTGGCCATAAGTGGATCTTCCAGCAAGACAATGACCCCAAGCATACATCAAAATCCACAAAGAAATTGTTAATTGACCACAAAATCAACATTTTACAAAAGCCATCTCAGTCTCCAGACTTGAACCCTGTTAAAAAACTGCTGTTTGAATTGAAGAGGACAGTCCATAAGCGCAGGCCGAGGGATATTAAGGATCTGGAAAGATTATGTATGGAGGAATGGTATAAGATCCTTCCCACTGTGTTCTCCAATCTCATGAAACATTAAAGAAAAAGGCTAAGCACCATTATCCTCGCAAGGGGAGGGTGCACAAAGTATTGAAAACAGGGGTGCCAATCATTTGTACACCTATCTTTCTTAGATTTGTTTCATTATACTTGCTAAACAAAACATTTTTCTCTGAGCAATTGTACTACTATAAAATAGAATGTTCAATAGCTCAGTTCTTTTATATGGTCTTTTTTTGCTCATCTTTATAAAGGGTGCTTGTCATTTGGGAGGTGACTGTACAGTGGGCAGGCCTTTCTGTTCTCTTCGAGAAGGCTGGAACTCCTCAGCAAGAAAGGTGTCACCACTACAAGCCCAAAAGACGTATGGCGAAACCAAGTATCCGTTTTTTTCTGACTTCCATTCAGTCTATTTAAGCAGGTCTTAAACGCTGAGTGGACAAATCATTAAGAACGCCTGCTCTTTCTACGACATAGACCGACCAGGTGAATCCAGGTGAAAGATATGATCCCTTATTGATGTCACTGGTTAAATCCACTTCAGTCAGTGTAGATGAAGGGGAGGAGACGGGTTAAATAAGGATTTGTAAGCTTTGAGACAGTTGAGACATGGATTGCGTATGTGTGCCATTCAGAGAGTGAATGGGCAAGACAAAAGATTGAAGTGCCTTTGAACGGGGAATGGTAGTAGATGCCGACACTGCTGAGGTTTTCATGCTCGACAGTTTCCCATGTGCATCAAGAATGGTCACCCACCCAAAGGACGTCCAGCCCAACTTCACAAAACTGCATTGGAGTCAACATGGGCCAGCATCCCTGTGAAACGCTTTCAACACCTTGTAGAGTCCATGCCCCCGACGAATTGAGGCTGTTCTGAGGGCAAAAGGGGATGCAACTCAATATTAGGAAGATGTTCCTAATGTTTTGTACACTCAGTGTATGTGTTCTCTTATTTATGTAGATGTGTTTTTCTCCATGTCATTTCAATTTCAATTCAATAAATCTTTGTCCCCGAAGGCCAATTTAATTTAAAATAATAAAATAAAACACTTAAATGCAGGACATTGTGAAGCAGTAGACACACAATACACTGAAGGGAGCATACTAAATAGAGACTGGGGGAGTGTAACATAATATAGAATTTCTCTTTGTATCTTTCAAATTGGTAGGCTTTTTATGTGCCTCAATGGAAAGAGTGGGTGTATTTTCTGCTTGTGAATAAAATGTGAAGAAGTTGCTACGCTTTGTGTGTAGGTTTATGAAGACGGCAAGTCTGCAGGCTATGTCAAGACAGGCATGTTTATGTTTTATATTGCTGTCTATATCTACGGTGATAGCAAGACTATTTTTATGTTGGTGTGTGTATAAGGTTTGAAAGTCTCTCTCCCTCCCTCCCTCCATCCATCCATGGTGAAACATGGTGAAGCCCCAAAATTGCCCTCGCTAGAAGCCTGTGTTTCAGACATAAGGAAGTGGATGGCTGAAAACTTTCTACTTTTAAACTCGGACAAAACAGAGATGCTTGTTCTAGGTCCCAAGAAACAAAGAGATCTTCTGTTAAATCTGACAATTCATCTTGATGGTTGTAAAGTCGTCTCAAATAAAACTGAGAAGGACCTCGGCGTTACTCTTGACCCTGATCTCTCTTTTGACGAACATATCAAGACTGTTTCAAGGACAGCTTTTTTCCATCTACGTAACATTGCAAAAATCAGAAATTTTCTGTCCAAAAATGATGCAGAAAAATTAATCCATGCATTTGTTACTTCTAGGTTAGACTACTGCAATGCTCTACTTTCCGGCTACCCGGATAAAGCACTAAATAAACTTCAGTTAGTGCTAAATACGGCTGCTAGAATCCTGACTAGAACCAAGAAATTTGATCATATTACTCCAGTGCTAGCTTCCCTACACTGGCTTCCTGTTAAGGCAAGGGCTGATTTCAAGGTTTTACTGTTAACCTATAAAGCGTTACATGGGCTTGCTCCTACCTATCTTTCCGAGTTGGTCCTGCCGTACATACCAATACGTACGCTACGGTCACAAGACGCAGGCCTCCTAATTGTCCCTAGAATTTCTAAGCAAACAGCGGGAGGCAGGGCTTTCTCCTATAGATCTCCATTTTTATGGAACAGTCTGCCTACCCATGTGAGAGACGCAGACTCGGTCTCAACCTTTAAGTCTTTACTGAAGACTTATCTCTTCAGTAGGTCATATGATTGAGTGTAGTCTGGCCCAGGAGTGTGAAGGTGAACGGAAAGGCTCTGGAGCAACGAACCGCCCTTGCTGTCTCTGCCAGGCCGGTTCCCCTCTCTCCACTGGGATTCTCTGCCTCTAACCCTGTTACAGGGGCTGAGTCACTGGCTTGCTGGTGCTCTTTCATGCCGTCCCTAGGAGGGGTGCATCACTTGAGTGGGTTGAGTTACTGACGTGATCTTCCTGTCTGGGTTGGCGCCCCCCCTTGGTTTGTGCTGTGGTGGAGACCTTTGTGGGCTATACTCGGCCTTGTCTCAGGATTGTAAGTTGGTGGTTGAGGATATCCCTCTAGTGGTGCGGGGGCTGTGCTTTGGCAAAGTGGGTGGGGTTATATCCTTCCTGTTTGGCCCTGTCCGGGGGTTTCTTCGGATGGGGCCACAGTGTCTCCTGACCGCTCCTGTCTCAGCCTCCAGTATTTATGCTGCAGTAGTTTATGTGTCGGGGGGCTAGGGTCAGTTGGTTACCTGGAGTACTTCTCCTGTCTTATCCAGTGTCCTGTGTGAATTTAAGTATGCTCTCTCTAATTCTCTCGTTCTCTCTTTCTCTCTGAGAACCTGAGCCCTAGGACCATACGTCAGGACTACAGGGCATGATGACACCTTGCTGTCCCCAGTCCGCCTGGCCTTGCTGCTATTCCAGTTTCAACTGTTCTGCCTGCGGTTACGGAACCCCTACCTGTCCCAGACCTGCTGTTTTCAACTCTTAATGATCGGCTATGAAAAGCCAACTGAGATTTATTCCTGATTATTATTTGACCATGCTTGTCATTTATGAACATTTTGAAAATCTTGGCTCTCTCTAATTTTCTCCTTCTCTCTTTCTTTCTCTCGGAGGACCTGAGCCCTAGGACCATACGTCGGGACTACCGGCCGTGGTGACTCCTTGCTGTCCCCAGTCTGCCTGGCCTTGCTGCTATTCCAGTTTCAACTGTTCTGCCTGCGGTTATGGAACCCCTACCTGTCCCAGACCTGCTGTTTTCAACTCTTAATGATCGGCTATGAAAAGCCAACTGAGATTTATTCCTGATTATTATTTGACCATGCTTGTCATTTATGAACATTTTGAAAATCTTGGCTCTCTCTAATTTTCTCCTTCTCTCTTTCTTTCTCTCGGAGGACCTGTGTCCTGGGACCATGCGTCGGGACTGCCGCCCGTGGTGACTCCTTGCTGTCCCCAGTCCGCCTGGCCTTGCTGCTATTCCAGTTTCAGCTGTTCTGCCTGCGGTTATGGAACCGCCACCTGTCCCAGACCTGTTGTTTTTCAACTCTTGATGATCGGCTATGAAAAGCCAACTGAAAATGATTCATGATTATTATTTGACCATGCTTGTCACTTATGAACATTTTTGAACATCTTGGCATAGTTCTGTTATAATCTCCACCCGGCACAGCCAGAAGAGGACTGGCCACCCCTCATAGCCTGGTTCCTCTCTAGGTTTCTTCCTAGGTTTTGGCCTTTCTAGGGAGTTTTTCCTAGCCACCGTGCTTCTACACCTGCATTACTAGCTGTTTGGGGTTTTAGGCTGGGTTTCTGTACAGCACTTCGAGATATTAGCTGATGTACGAAGGGCTATATAAAATAAAATTGATTGATTGATTGATCCCTCCCTCCAGAGCTCCAGTAGTGGGTTCAGGAAGCCAAAACAAGGCTCGGTAAAGGAAAGCAAGTGAGGGAACGGAGAGAGAGGCAAGGGAAAGAGAGTGAGAGGGAAGGGAATGGAAAGCAAGGGAAGGCAAGGGAAGGTAGAGAGGCAGCCCCTCAGGCGTGTCCACGTGGTGATGGCTCCCCTGACAGCCTCCCCAGTAATGGCCTCCCTCTCTCTGAGTGCTGTGAAATTGCAGGCCTGGTCTGTGCAGCTGAGGACTCGCAGGAGACAAACGGCCTTTTAATTCAGAGCGTGGAGGGGTGGAGGGAGAGGTGGAGAGGTGACGGAGAGAGAGGCCCTAAGGGAGGGCTACCAATCACACATCCATCACACTAACCTCTCCCCTGAGAGCCACCCTGATGGAGAGGGTACCTGGGGGGCTGGAGGGATGTATGGGGTATGGGGTATGGGAAGGGGGGTTCGGGGACATGCATATACCTGCCAGAGAGGGAACCTGCCTGGGGTGGGGGGCTGGAGGGATGCTGAGTGTGTGATGGTGGTGTGTGTGGGGTGTGTTGTGTGTATTCTGCTGTGTGTGATGTGTGTGGTTGGAGGGGAGGTGTTTTTCCCCTCAGGTGTCTCGGCTGTCGCGCCGTGAGGTATAGGGAGCAGAAGGGAGAGAGAGAGAGAGAGGGAGGGAAATTAAAGAGTAAAGGTGCTCTGCTCAGTACTGCCCCCCGGGAGACAGAGAGACGTCTGAATCAGGCCTTCCGTCACCTCCCTGTGTTATTCTCTCGCTCACTCCATTTCCATCCCCCGCTTTCTCTCTCCCCCTCAATCTCCATCTTTCCCTTCTCTCTGCTTTCTCTCTACCTCCATCAATAGCCGCAGGAAATAGTTCGGGGGTGGGGGTGGGGGGGGGGGGGGGGGGGGGTGAGGGGTGAGGGGGGGTTAGTATGGCAAAGTGGGGTGTGTAGAAATATACCCGCCAGTTCAAGCTGATTTACTGTATTTCTACACCATTTTAAAACTCCAAAATGCTATTTGGAGAACAGCAAAAACAAACAATAACGTCCCCCGGACATTATCACCTCAATATTACGTTTATATTAGGTTTGGAGTGTACAATGTAGAATGGCTGTACAATGAACTCCTCAACCTCATCATACATGGGCTACATTGACTCATTTAGCCTACCTGTGGAGCAGCGCATACAGTGCTCCATATAATAGATGCATAATGCACGCTATCAAGGCCGACTTCAAATACCAACATCAATGTGAAAGTAACAGGAGCATAAAACAGCTAACTGCAAAATGCAAACTATGCCAGATAAATCCTACACATGCATTTAAATCAAATGAATACATCAAAGGAATGACTTAGGCCTACAATCGGCTAGGACCCATAAAGACAAACAAACTCCACCAGGGAATGAAGACAAATCGACACTTTAGGGCCGCGCCAGTTAGACATTGTCTGGGCACAGTTGAGATAGCCTATAATGCTTATATGAAAATCATAATTCGCATGCAGCTCTTCGCATGCAGATCAATTGTAAATTGTCACTCATATGAAAAAGGTTGCCGACTCCATGCTATAGGCTATATGAAGTCACCCTTGTGGCTCAATATAGTGTCATTGTCTCGTGCTCTTCCTTCATTCAGAGATGTTCCCTATAATGTGTGAGCCCAGCTCTCTTTTGTATTTGACTGTGCATTATTCACCAGGGATGGGAAACATTCTGCGAATATTCAAGCATTGCATCAACAACGAAAGAGGCGGCTCGTAAAATGTTGACAAATGTTGTATCAACAAGACCGCTTAGAGAATATTCATATTGCAGCGTAGTAGCCAACACTATAGCTAAATAATTTAGGAATATTTAAAGAAGCAAGATTGCCAGCCAGATTGATCCATTAGGATATCTCATTTTAATTCAGGAAGATGGACACGCAAGTCTGATAGAGTGAGAGGTGGAAATGCAATATACCAGAGTCAGGTAGGCTACAGGTAGGGATGCAGGCCGAGGATGATGATGATGAAGGCCTACAGCAAGAAGTTAAAAAAGTTAGCCCAACTAGGTAATCATTCATTATTTCCATGATCTCAATTATCATTATGTCACTGCATGACAATGCACATTTCTTAAAGCCTCCAAGTGTTATTGTCTTTGAAGCCAAAAACAAGACGTATTTTGGGAAATGTTTGACTGTTTACCAGCATCTGTAACCTGAGTCTGATAATTATCTGTAGAAAACAGTTAATCTAATAATACTTGTGGATTATACAAATAGTAGCTTGACATGTTTTCCAGTTTCTTGAAATACTTTGCAAATGCAACTTATTTTTATGTGAAAACTGAAACGGTCCATTTTAGTAGACACTCTTGCCCGGAGCAACTTACAAATCAAATCAAATCAAACTTTATTTGCCACATGCGCCGAATACAACAAGTGTAGACTTTACTGTGAGATGCGTACTTACAAGCCCTTAACCAACAGTGCAGTTCAAGAAGAAGAAAGTACTTACCAAGTAGACTAAAATAAAAAGGAAAAATAAAAAGTAACACAATAAGAATAACAATAACGAGGCTATATACAGCGGGCACCGGTACCGAGCCAGTGTGCAGGGGTACAGGCTAGTTGAGGTAATCTGTACATGTAGGTGGGGGTGAAGTGACTATGCATAGGTAACAAACAAACAGCGAGTAACAGCAGTGTACAAGAGGGGGGGGGTCAATGTAAATTGTCTGGTGGCGATTTTTATGAATTGTTCAGCAGTCTAATGTCTTGGGGGTAAAAGCTGTTGAGGTGCCTTTTGGTCCTAGACTTGGCGCTCCGGTGCCGCTTGCCATGCGGTAGCAGAGAAAACAGTCTATGACTTGGGTGACTGGAGTCCCTGATCATTTTATGAGCTTTCCCCTGACACTGCCTATTATATAGGTCCTGGATGGCAGGAAGCTTGGCTCCAGTGATGTACTGGGCCGTTCACACTACCTTCTGTAGCGCCTTTACGGTCAGATGCCGAGCAGTTGCCATACCAGGCGGTGATGCAACCTGGTCAGGATGCTCTCGATGGTGCAGCCGTAGAACCTTTTGAGGATCTGGGGGCCCATACCAAATTGTTTCAGTCTCCTGAGGGGGAAACGGTTTTGTCGTGCCCTCTTCACGACTGTCTTGGTATGTTTGGACCATGATAGTTCGTTGGTGATGTGGACACCAAGGAACTTGAAACTCTCGACCCGCTCCATTACAGCCCCATCAATGTTAATGGAGGCCTGTTCGGCCCGCCTTTTCCTGTAGTCCACGATCAGCTCCTTTGTCTTGCTCACATTGAGGGAGAGGTTGTTGTCCTGGCACCACACTGCCAGTTCTCTGACCTCCTCCCTATAGGCTGTCTCATCATTGTCGATGATTAGGCCTACCACTGTTGTGTTGTCAACAAACTTATTGATGGTGTTGGAGTCGTGTTTGGCCACGCAGTCGTGGGTGAACAGAGAATATAGGAGGGGACTAAGTACACAACCCTGAGGGGCCCCAGTGTTAAGGATCAGCATGGCAGACGTATTGTTGCTTACTCTTACCACCTGGGGGCGGCCCGTCAGGAAGTCCAGGATCCAGTTGCAGAGGGAGGTGTTAAGTCCTAGTCCTTAGCTTAGTGATGAGCTTTGTGGGCACTATGGTGTTGAACGCTGAGCTGTAGTCGATGAACAGCATTCTCACATAGGTGTTCCTTTTGTCCAGGTGAGAAAGTGCGGTGTGGAGTCCGATTGAGATTGCGTAATCTGTGGATCTGTTGGGGCAGTTTGCGAATTGGAGTGTGTCTAGGGTGTCCGGGAGGATGCTGTTGATGTGAGCCATGACCAGCCTTTCAAAGCACTTCATGGCTTCCAACGTGAGTGCTACGTGATGTTAATAATGTAGGCAGGTTACCTTTGCTTCCTTGGGCACAGGGACTATGGTGGTCTGCTTGAAACATGTAGGTATTACAGACTCGGTCAGAGAGAGGTTGAAAATGTCAGTGAAGACACTTGACAGTTGGTCCGCGCTGCTTTCAGTACACATCCTGGTAATCCATCTGGTCCAGCGGCTTTGTGAATGTTGACCTGTTTAAAGGTTTTCTTCACATCGGCTACCGAAAGCGTTATCCCACAGGCATCCAGAACAGCTGGTGCTCTCATGCATGCTTCATTGTTGCTTGCCTCGAAGCGAGCATAAAAGCCATTTAGCTCGTCTGGTAGGCTTGCGTCACTGGGCAGCTCGCGTCTGGGTTTCCCTTTGTAGTCCGTAATAGTTTTCGAGCCAAGCCACATCCGACGAGCGTCAGAGCTGGTGTAGTAGGATTCAATCTTAATCCTGTCATGACGCTTTGCTTGTTTGATGATTCGTCTGAGGGCATAGTGGGATTTCTTATAAGTGTCCAGATTAGTCTCCCCATCCTTGAAAGCGGCAGCTCTAGCCTTTAGCTCGATGCAGATGTTGCCTGTAATCCATCGCTTCTGGTTGGGATATGGACGTACAGTCACTGTGGGAACGATGTCATCGATGCACTTATTGATATAACTGAGGTGGTGTATTCCTCAATGCCATTGGATGAATTGCGGAACATATTACGGTCTGTGCTAGCAAAACAGTCCTGTAGTGTAGCATCCACGTCATCTGACCACTTCCGTATTGAGCGAGTCACTGGTAATTCCTGCTTTAGTTTTTGCTTGTAAGCAGGAGTCAGGAGAATAGAATTGTGGTCAGATTTGCCAAATGGAGGCCGGGGGAGAGATTTGTATGCATCTCTGTGTATGGAGTAAAGGGGTCCAGGATTTCCCCCCCCCCCTGGTTGCACATGTGACATGCTCGTAAAAATTTGATAAAACTGATTTAAGTTTGCCTGCATTAAAGGCCCCAGCCATTAGGAGCTCCTCTTCTGGGTGAGCATTTTCTTCTTTGCTTATGGCCTTATAGAGTTGGTTGAGAGCGGTCTTAGTGCCAGCTTCATTTTGTGGTGGTAAATAGATGGCTACGAAAAATGCAGATGAGAACTCTCTTGGTAGATAGTGTGGTCGACAACCTATCATACGGTACTCTACCTCAGGCAAGCAATACCTCGAGACTTCTTTAATATTAGACATCGCGCACCAGCAGTTATTGACAAAAAGACACACACCCCCACCCCTTCATCTTACCAGAGGTAGCGTCTCTGTTCTGCTGGTGCATGGAAAATCCCGCCAGCTCTATATTGTTCATTTCTTCGTTCAGCCACGTCTCGGTGAAACATAAGATGTTACCGTTTTTAATGTCCTGTTTGTAGGATAATCTTAATAATAAGTTGTCAATTTTATTTTCTAACGATTGCACGTTAGCAAGGAGAATGGAAGGCATTGGGAGTTTACTCGCTCGCCTACGGATTCTCAGAAGAATCCCCAATCTGCGTCCCCTTTTCCGGTGTCTTTTCTTCACGCAAAAGATGTGGATCTGGGCCTGTTCCAGTGAAAACAGGATATCCTTCTCGTCGGACTCGTTAATAAATCTTCTTCGGGATCGGTGTCCCTTCCAAGGGACGGTTGAGCCAACATAGGCTAATGCGATTAGCATGAGGTTGTAAGTAACAAGAACATTTCCCAGGACATAGAAATATCTGATATTGGCTTAAATTCTTGTTAATCTAACTGCACTGTCCCATTTACAGTAGCTATTACAGTGAAATAATACCATGCTATTGTTTAAAGAGATTGCAGTTTTGAACATGAAAGGTTATTAATAAACAAATTAGGCACATTTGGGCAGTCTTGATACAACATTTAGAACAGAAATGCAATGGTTCATTGGAGCAGTCTAAAACTTTGCACATACATTGCTGCCATCTAGTGGCCATCTAAATTGCAGCTGGGCTGGAATAATACATTATGGATTTCAAAGATGATGGTACAAAAAAATACAAAAGAATGGTTGGTTTTTTCTTTGTATTATCTTTTACCAGATCTATTGTGTTATATTCTCCTACATTCCTTTCACATTTACACAAACTCCAAAGTGTTTCCTTTCAAATGTTACCAAGAATATGCATATCCTTGCTTCAGGGCCTGAGTTACAGGCAGTTAGATTTGGGTATCGCTTTTCTGATGTCCAGAAGTTATTTTCGGTCATAAGAGACGGTAGCAGCAACATTATGTACACAATAAGTTAAAAAATAAGTTACACAAAACGTAAACAAATAACAAAATTGCACAATTGATTGGGAGAATGTAAAACGTCAGCGACGCTCTTCGGCACCATCTTAAGTCAGTAGTGAGAGCATACATTTTAATATTTTTTTGTACTGGTCCCCCATGGGAATTGAACCCACAACCCTAGCATTGCAAGCACCATGCTCTACTAACTGAGCCACATCATCACAAACCACTTGAGATCTCAACGCACTCACTGACTTTATTGTGCATTGTTTTCCTTCATAGTGATGGAAAGTCTACAGGTACAAACCTAGATGACCAGCCTATGTAAAATAAAATAATGTACATTTACATTAAGTGGTTAGTTCTTTCTAGATTCCATTAGAATTACAATCACAGAGAAAGGGACAGGGCAACAACTCTTACAATTCCAACTATTGAATCCTGCAAGATACTGTTCTGAATTATACAATTACCTTTTTTGCCAAAGTGGAGATGCTGAAAACATATTTTGCCCGCTGTACAGACTTCTATATTGGTCCGCTAATACTAGTAAAATGCCCAGTGCAGCACCCCCTGAAATATATACTTTTTTAAATTCAGATTTTTCAGGGGATGCTGCAGCACCCTCTGCACCCCTTGTTCCCGTGGATATGCCTGCATCTCCATCCCTCCCTCTTGTCACTTCCTCTCCTTACTTCCTTCCTTTTTAATCATAGTTTTCTTTATCTGCAACAGTTACAATACACAAGTCAGCAGCAAGGTGTAAATATTCATTAAAAATGTACTGTATCTAATTACATTCACATCTGCTTGGCCCTGTGAACAAAAAGTGTTTTCCATTTGATGTTTTGATTAGTGAATGACAATTAAACCACAGCAGTTTCAACAGTAATATTCACACAGACATTCTACTATTCTACCTCAGTTGTAGGTATCTCAAAAAGACTTTGGCACAATATCCTCTCTTCTCATGACTCAAATAAAATCAAACTTTATTTGAGTTCATATTAACAAAGGAAATAAAGGAACTCATGGTGCAGATAGATAGCAATAAATACTGTACCATATGGGCACAGAATAAGTTAAAGAAAAAACAAACATAATTGGAGGGATTTATTCAAGAAAGATCAAGTGTAATATATTTTTATGAATAAATTAAGTGAACTGGATGGAATATGGGGGAAAATGCGCCAAATTATTTTTTAATCTTCAACATAGAAATGCTACCAAAAATGATTTACTGAAACTTGATACAAATGACGGAGTCATCCATAATTCACCAAACTATATTTTTAAAGAAGAAGCATATGTTTTCGTTTCAGTCACCTCCATCTCCACTAACCAAAATTAATTGTAAGGATTCTTTTTATATTAATAATGTAAAATTAACAGCTGTACAGAAATACTTACAGAAGAGGAACATATTGATGAAATGAAAGCCTTAAAGTCTGGGAAAACTCCAGGGCTGGATGACATATCAGTTGAGGTATACCAAACCTTTTTTGATGTACTCAGAGGACCGTTATTAGCATGTTTTAACCACTCCTATAAAAATAGTTGATTATCAGATACTCAACAAGAAGGTCTGATTTCATTATTACTGAAACAGGACCCAAGTGGTAAATATAAAGATTGAGTCAATTTTTTTTTAAATTGGAGGCCCCTTACACTTCAGTGTTGTGATGCAAAAATTCTAGCAAAATGCATAGTGCATAGAATTTTAAAAAATATAGTTGGATATTATTCATCCTAATCAGACAGTTTTTTTAAACTTGGAACGATACATTGGAGATAATATAAGACAAGTTCTGGAAACAATAGAATACTATGAAAAATCTGGCAAACCAGGCCTGGTATTCATAGCTGACTTTGAAAAGGTTTTTATATATAAACGCCTGGAATATTTCAATTTTGGAGAATCTCTTATACAATGGGTTAAAGTTATGTATAGTAACCCTAGGTGTAAAATAGTAAATAATGGCTACTTCTGAGAAAGTATTAAACTGTCAAGAGGACTAAAACAAGGTTGTCCACTATCGGCATATCTATTTATTATTGACATCGAAATGTTAGCTATTAAAATCAGATCTAACAATAATATTAAGGGCTTAAAAACAAGGGCTTAAAAACAAAGGTGTCTTTGTACATTGATGATTCATGTTTTCTTTTAAATCCACAATTTCGATCCCTCCTAAGCCTCATAAAGGATCTAGATCATTTTTCTAACCTCTCTGATTTACAACCAAATTATGTGTACTATATAGTGTACTATATTATGTATTGGATCACAAAAAAAATTACTTTTACTTTACCGTGTAGTAAACCAATAAAATGGTCTGGCGGTGAAGTGGACATACTCGGTAATCATATCCTGAAAGAAAGTAAGTATCTCACTACAATACATTTTAATAGAAAGATAGCAAAAATAGATAAGATCTTGCTACCATGGAAAGGAAAATACATGGCTATTTGTGGAAAAATCACCATGATTAACTCTTTAGTCATATCCCAGTTTACTTATTTGCTTATGGCCTAGCGATTTGTTTTATAAATTACATGAGCAAAAAATATTCAATTTTAATTGTAACGGCAAGCCAGACAAAATTCAACGGGCCTATTTATATAATAAATATGAATTCGGACGACAGAAATGATTAAATATTAAAGCATTAGACATCTCACTAAAGGCTTCTCTAGCAGATTAGTAAGAATGTCTCACCCCATGTTCAGGAATGGCCTTCATCCCTTTATTCAGACTGCAAAACTCTCACTTTCGGTTATTTGAAAATGAAATAATCTCCAAAATATCGTTCTTTTTCAAACAAGCCTTAGAAAGTTGATTGCAATTTCAATTTAATCCACCAGAAAAGACAAACAATATTACAACAAACATGGTTAAACTCAAATATACTAATAAAAGACATACAGTACCAGTTTGGACACACCTACTGTACTCATTCAAGGGTTTTTCATTATTTTATCACATGGAATGTATTTCAACTAACAGGTGTGCCTTGTTAAAAGTTAATTTGTGGAATTTCTTTCCTTCTTAATGCGTTTGAGCCAATCTGTTGTGTTGTGACAAGGTAAGGGTGGTATACAGAACATAGCCCTATTTGGTAAAATACCAAGTCCATATTATGGCAAGAACAGCTCAAATAAGCAAAGAGAAACGACAGTCTATCATTACTTTAAGATATGAAGGTCAGTCAATCCGGAAAATTGTGCAGTCGCAAAAATTATCAAGGGCTATGAAGAAACTGGCTCTCATGAGGACCACCACAGGAAAGGAAGACCTAGAGTTATCACTGCTGCAGCCTCAGAAATTGCAGCCCAAATAAATGCTTCACAGAGTTCAAATAACAGACTCATCTCAACATCAACTGTTCAGAGGAGACTGTGTGAATCAGGCCTTCATGGTCGAATTGCTGCAAAGAAGAAGAGACTTGCTTGGACCAAGAAATACAAGCAATGGACATTAGACCGTTGGAAATGTGTCCTTTGTTCTGGAGTACAAATTTGTGAGACGCGGTGTGAGTGAACGGATGATCTCCGAATGTCTATTTTTCACCGTAAAGCATGGAGGAGGTGTTATGGTGTGGGGGTGCTTTTCTGGTGACACTGTCCGTGATTTGTTTTGAATTCAAGGCACATTTAACCAGCATGGCTACCACAGCATTCTGCAGCGATACACCATCCCATGGTTTGGGCTTAGTGGGACTATCATTTGTTTTTCAACAGGACAATGACCCAACACACCTCCAGGCTGTGTAAGGGCTATTTTACCAAGAAGGAGAGTGATGGATTGCTACATCAGATGACCTGGACTCCACAATCCCCCAACCTCAACCGAATTGAGTGCTCAGCATATGTGGGAACTCCTTCAAGACTGTTGAAAAAGAATTCCAGGTGAAGCTGGTTGAGAGGATGCCAAGAGTGTGCAAAGCTGTCATCAAGGCAAAGGGTGGCTACTTTGAAGAATCTCAAATATAAAATGCATTTTATTTATGATTCCATAGCTGTTATTTCATAGTTTTAATGTCTTCAATATTATTCTACAATGTAGAAAATAGTAAAAATAAATAAAAACCCTTGAATGAGTAGGTGTTCTAAAACTTTTGACCGGTAGTATATGTATAAGCTGGAAGTAGAAGACTAAGTGTGCTTCTACATCTGCATTGCTTGCTGTTTGGTATTTTAGGATGGGTTTCTGTACAGCACTTTGTGACATCGGCTGATATAATAAGGGATTTATAAATACATTTGATTGATTCATTGTTTTCCATTAGTTTACTCCAATTAGGGGAGGTACGGTTAGGGAAAAATAATAAAGGAAAATATGTATATTTTTTTAATTATATATATACTGTATATGTATTTACAAAACATTATATGGGGGATTGGAAATTATGCAGACAATTACCTTGATGGAAGCCACAATCTATCTGCATTATTAAAGCTGATCTACCCGATAAAAATAAAAAATGTACTTGATTTGACACCTGCACAGGATACAGCAGGTACTGAGCTACAGAAATAGGGCTGAAGGATGAAGGCTAGAGAGGTCAGAGTGGCTCTGAAAGAGATGCAATTTTCCCTCCAACTCCTTACAACACAACAGAAAAGAGGAGAGTGGACACAGACACAGAGTAAAGCTTGGGTTGTGTGTTGTGTAGGACTAAGGCCACATTGGACAAAGGGGACGGCTGCTCAAACTGCCATGGATGGGAGGTTGCAGCTGGAGGAATAAAGTCCTAGAAAAGTGTGTGTGTGTGTGTGTGTGTGTGTGTGTGTGTGTGTGTGTGTGTGTGTGTGTGTGTGTGTGTGTGTGTGTGTGTGTGTGTGTGTGTGTGTGTGTGTGTGTGTGTGTGTGTGTGTGTGTATTTGCACGCTTGTGTACAGTATGTGCAGTATTTTGTACTGTGTAATACCACCTGTCATGTAAATACATTGGTATTAGGGACAAAATGTAAAATGTTTCTAGAGTTTTGTTCCCATTGTGTAGTCCAGTGAGTAGCTGACAGTTAAATCGTTCCTCTCTCACATAGAATACTTTTGTTTTTAAAGATACAGTTTATTTTACACATAATTTATCTTGTAAAGATAACCTATTGCATTTCATTTGGCCATAAGCGCCTCTTTAAGAAATATTGGTGCATGACGCCTCACCAGATTCAGAGTATGACGCCTCAACAGCGTTGTAGGAATGTGTTGGTGTTGCACAGATATACAGCCCATGAATCATCATACCACACCTGGAAAATCATACTAGAAGAGCATAATGACAGAGCAACCCCTGTAAGTTGTTTACTTCTGTCAAGTCATTACCACACCTAATCACATGTTGATATTCCGAAAATTGCCATAAAAGAATCTTGTGCAAGCCAATGCGTTTTTGATTGATGATGAAAACAAAGTGTGACTGTACAGGCCTATTCAGAATCAACGCGTAGCCTACTGTTTTTAGAACAGTACTATGCTGAACAAGAAATCGGAAGGCATGTATGTTCAGGGCCGCATTAATTTAGCTTGTAGGCTTTGAACCACAACCCCCATTCATAAGACCACAGGGTTTCAAATAGTGGCGTTATGGCTTAATAAACAGACTTGTTCCTGTATAATGTCTGCAATGTGTGTTGTTTCTCTGTTGCATGGGTGCTTTCTAATGTACATATAGATGTAGGATTTTAATTTGAGCCAGTTTGCTACAACAGGAAAATATTCCAGGAAATGTGAATTATTATGTGTATTATAATCAATATACATTTTTTGTAGGGGTTTATATTTTTCGTTAGGGCAAATCAAGTCTGACATTTTAAAGTGGAATCTACAAACTTTAGAAGCCTTTTTAAACCTTGAATACACTACAATTTACCAAAATTCCCAGCGACAAAAGAGTGATCAAATTAAGATCCTACATCTGTATATTCAATTAGGCTAGCAAGAGCGAAGAAGACATAAAAACCCGGCCCCTGCAGCGAGTTGTCTAGTTTCAGCACCTTGATCACTTCCGCTCTCTTCGGTAGTTCCTAGTAGCAGGTGCGTCCCGCACTCTGTGTGGCTCTGCTAGGCACGGCGCTGGACTGTTTGGCTTGCAGCAGAAAGCTGGGTACAGGCAGAACAGTAAAGGTGGTGGGATAAACGAGAGAACACAGCTACCCAATGAAATGTTTCCCTATACAATGAAATATGGGACTCAAACAAGAGGCGAGAAGCTGTAGCCAGAGGTCTCTTTACACAACATGTTCTCTTCCCACGTACAGGGTGATAACGCTTTGTCCCCAAAATAGATAATATTCTCTAAAAGCACCGTTTGTATCATTATTTGGAAAGGCCTATATGACTCTACGCACACCCTTATCATAGTATACGTGAATGCTACCTGGTTGTATTAATAATAGGGTATTATCATAGGCCTAAAGAAAAATATGAGGCAGGCAAGTACTATAGGCTACAACCCCATGTTGACTACCCATCAACAGTTGGCAGGTTGAATTTGAGCAATTTAACAGTTTCAGATATGTAAATTAGTAGGCACACCAAGTGCGCGTGTCGTCTATTTTCGCGCCTTATTTACTTGTTGTTGACGGGGAGTAGCCTATATGTCTATGTTCATTGGTGCTAACGACATACGAACTGAAATGTTTAGGAGTTCTTAAACGGAGAGTCAAGAAAATAAGATTTGGTGAGAAAAATAAATAGCAAGCCCCGATAGCTTTGGGATTAAGACCGAGAACGAGTCCAAGCTTTGCTGCCACTTTCGCCTGCCAAGAGCGGCGGGGGTCCCCTTGGTGGCCCGGGCTCTCCCCCTTTCTCTCCCAACAAGCTGAACGGCCTCCCCTGGCTACATAAATTGCTGCTTTATTATCATGTAGAGTCACCATTTAATACCAACCATTTCACATTCTACAATCTACGGTTGGATATGGATGGATAATCCTACTGCTCCAAAATTGATGCATGCATGCACGCGCTACAACCTCACTCTGGTTATCACATGTTTTTTTGTTGCTCTATGTAAGGTTAGCTAATTGCTACAGGCCTTGTTTTATCCGTGCAAGTATGCTTTTGGTTGAAAACATTGATTAGGATGATGGTGGCGGTGGTGGTAATGGTGAAAGATGGTAAGGAGTAGGATATAATAATAACAATACATAATACATATTAATACATCATTCGTAAGACAGAATGATAAATAATAATAATATTGATAGGCCTATAAAACTCAAACAAACTCATACAAATATGACAGTCGTGTATTTTAGTAAAACTTGAAATATTGTCAGTTTCTTGCCATAAAGCAGGCTATTTTCACATTTATCATAAACAACACGTTTCTTAGTTATTTATGTTGGCCCACAGCAACAATGTGCAATTGAAATGATAATATTATGAATGCATAAAGTTGCCAATCCATGTTGTTGATGAGGTTGTTGTTGTTCTGATTAAAACGTTATCTTAAATGAGAATGCGTAATGGGCCCAAATTAACACCTGCTTAACCAACTCATTATAGCCCTATACTACAAATGCTCAAACGCAGTTTTAAACCAGCCTCACATTTCCACTAACAACCATTAGCGTCTGCATGATGTTTGCAATGCCGCAACTAACTAAATGATGATCTGGGTAAATATTGAAATTCCCTTCGATTGGTGGCTACTCTGTTAAAGCGGCGGGCGACTCAGCTTTCCCTATTGATGAGGCCCCGCTATCTTAATCCTGTGCATTTCCCTGTAAATAGCTTTCTGCATGAGAAAGGGCCTGCCTAGGTCCCCCTACCCTCCCGTCCCCTCCACTCCACACACACACAGAGGGAGAGACAGATGATAATGCAGGGAGGGTTTTGTAGCATTAGCTCTTGTTCAGCTACTCCCATCGCATCCCATTCAGGGTCATTTAAGGCGGGTATCATGTCATGTAAAGACGGCCCCCTCACTTTGTAGGCCGCTTTAGAAAGGTGTTGGCTAATAGGCATCAACTCCATTAGGTCATCTTGTCAAAGACCGAAGACGAAGAAGAGGTGAAAAGAAGAAAGAAAATGGAAGATGATCCGCAGGTTTTTGTTTTGTGCCTTGGTGTCTATAGAAGCTTCATTTAGCTTTAAATTTGTGGGGATTCAATTAAACCAATCAAAACTTGAATTTCCTCTAAATAACATGTCTTAATTGGCCCAATTGTAACAGAGAAAGATCTTGTTGATTGGTGATATTAGACAAAATGCATGTTTTTTTTTTTTATATGGCCCAGGTAGTTTAGTCTATGTAATTCGTCGGCTGGTGCTCCATTTCTTGAAGCGTCGGGTGGGGATAGTCCCTAAAATCCATTCACCCCAAGAGCTTGATCGTTGAGCTACAGTTGACAAATAGAAAATGGCAGATTGTAGACCTATTTACACCGTTTAGGTCCATTCTATAACAGGGCAGTAACAAAACAAGTGACCAGTGAGTGATATGTTTGCCAAAATATCATGTCCCTCTCCGCAAAGTTACAGTTTATTAGCCTATTTCTGCAAGCATGGTTTATGTTTTGGGTCAACCTGAAGGTAGGCTACCGACCATTATTTAAAGGGGTAACCATGACAACTTGAGTCCTGATTGGCCACCCAGGCACGGGAATTAAGGAGAGCGTCACCCAATCTGAATACGGATGCGCCTGGCGCCCGCAGAGCCGGGCACAGTGATGCGAAAAGTGTCGACGTGAGGTGAGCGGAGGCGAAGAAGTGGAACCTAAAAACAAAAAATGACAACAACAACAAAATAATAATAATAGGCTACAGCCCATGTAACATATTCTCTACAGCGGGGACGAACAGGCTTTCCACGTGTCAATTTTTACGCAGCCCGTCAATGAAGAAGAGGACTATAGGTGCTTTTTAAATTCATATTTTTTCTTTTGGATTCTGGATTGTGACAAGTGCTAGGACAGAACAGGACAGGGGCTTCCAGACCCAGGAGTACAGTAGAGGAACTTCGGGGAGTGTTCGCCTATAGCCTGCCTTTAAACGGTAGTGGAAAGGGGCTTCTCCCCACCCATCCACCCACCTGACAGAACATTCGCGCCTGCTTTGTCCACAACCCCGGAGCCAAGACGTTGCTGCGCGGAGAGCCGCGTGGCCCCAGACCCAGCACCGGAGTCCGCGTGGGAAGGTCGGCCCTCGTTATCCTCCAGACGGGTGGGATGATGGTCCACTGCGCGGGGTGCGACAGGCCCATCCTGGACCGGTTCCTGCTCAACGTGTTGGACCGAGCCTGGCACGCCAAGTGCGTCCAATGCTGCGAGTGCCACTGTAACCTGACCGAGAAGTGCTTCTCGCGTGATGGGAAGCTTTATTGTAAAATTGACTTTTTCAGGTAAGGAGTCAGATTGGGGATTTATGCGAAAAAGCAGGTATGCCAAAAACTCTGTGAACTCACCAGGGAGAATTATAACCCTGCTGCTTCTGAAGATTTGTTTGTCTGTTTTTTGTTAGTAAGTGTCTTAAAATGCTGAAATTGATTGCATGTCACACAATGATCAAAATAGCGCTCGTTATAGCGTCACTCACATAATGAATTAACCATCATGATATTATTCTGTAGGCCTACACATTGTTTCGTGGAAATGGATATGGTTCGCCAAGGCCTACTTCACATGATGGCCTATAATTCACCTATAGGCGAGATAGCCTATCAGTTATTAGAATTGTTTTAGAATGTCACTTCAAATTATTCAATTTCAAGCCTTGCAGAAATAATATTGTAACCACAAAAATCATATAATTATTAGGCCTATATAAATGTATATCATTTCAGAGTTATAAGTTCATTCTAGAGCTCTGAATATCACAAATATATTTAGCATGTTGACAGAACTAATTAATCATAGCCTGAGATGTCCACGTTATCACTCTTTGTCCGCTTGAGTTTTACATGAAGAGGGTGTTTTTTAGAGACACAAAGTGTGTTTTCTGACAATATGAATCATAACCTTTATTCCTAATATTTATTATGACAAATAATATCACTTTTATTTATAAATCAATATTATTGGTGAGGTTGAATATTATGTCGGCTTGAATATTCACTTCTCTTAATTCTCTTCTCTCCATGCACACGGAGGCAGTTGAAATCTATTTATAATATGCATTTTCCTCTCACCTGTACTCTCTGTTTCCACTATTGTTTGGTCCAATAGATTTTAAAACTTAACCATTAGGCCTACACCAGCCGCTCAGTTCTTCAAAGTGGTAATTCAGTGATAAGTGTAGGCCCTTGTTTGTGTACGCGCACTCTCATAGCATCATACCAATTAGTTATGTGTCAGCTTTTTTCCCCCTCCTGTACAAATTGTTTAATGACATGTGAGGCCCAGTATTTAAGCTTTTGTGAAGGCAATGTTGGCCTCAAACGGCCTTGACCATCATATTAGCCGGCTTCCATCCGTGGATTTAAATGGCCGAACAATTAGCCAGGCGAAACAGTAATCACCCTAATGTGGCCATTTGTTGTGTAAGTAGTGCTGTGTCCTCGCCGAGCCGTGCATGTGAAAGGGTACAGTGGAGCGATACTATTGCAAATGGCTGGAGAGAGAGACAGAGAAAGAGAGAGGGATTCTGATAAAAAATAAAGGGGGCTTGCCTCGACCGCTCGCCCCCGTCCTCCCACCCCCCACACACACCCTCAAACACACACTACCTCCAATAATCGTATTATAATTGAAATATTTTCAATTCCTGTATTTGTTTCGTCCTGAGGCGACGCCATGTTGATGAGAGAGATTACCAAATCACCATGAGAGGCGCGTGATGAGGTTTCTGGCTCGTGATGAGGTGGATTAGGCCTATTTATTTCACATCGGAGAGGGAAACACTAAAGTACAATGCATGGTGGGAGAAAAACATAATAAGGTTTCCCATTCCCCATCACTATATGTAGCACACATTTTTTCTTCCAGTGAAACACTTCATTTTCAACTGATTTACCTTGTCGACTTATCCCCGGAAACGATGAGACGTTGAGTTAGGCTGTTATATACTCGCCTGTCTATCCAAATAATACAAGTATATCCACTATGCTTTTTTTTGCACGTGAAGAGGGTGAATGTGGATTAACAGGAGATTTCACGCTAAAATGTTCCTAGTCCGTTTAATCCTCGGATATCTCTGTAGTCTCAATGTGATGACTGTCACTAATACGTTCTGCGTGGGTTTATTGTTAAAAACAAGAATTATGGTATTTCTCAGTCTAGCGCAGGTGCTACATTTTAGGCTATATTATGTATCAAGAGTAGTCTGTTAGATTTTAACGAAAATTATTTCGAAATAGCCTACCCCTTCTTCAATCATGGCAAATATGTAATACAATGAAACAAATGTATAAAATAAAAACAATAAATTATAACTACTATAGAATATATTTAGTCATTGTTGTAAGTGTTTTGTCATTGCGATTTCGTAATTTTCTTGGAACAAACGCTTCAAATCAGGCTACGCGCCAAACCTTCTGCATTGCCCACAGTTGCAAAATTCGTTGTCTAATAGGCATATACATTATTTAAAAAAAAAAGTTAGAACAGTAAAATGTCCATCTCAAATTCATATTTTTTTTGTATGTATTTCTGTGTCGTGGGGATTTCACATCAACCCCCCTCTCCTCTCTCCCTTTATTTTCAGGAGGTTTGGGACGAAGTGCGCGGGCTGCCTCCAAGGCATCTCTCCCAGCGATCTTGTGCGCAAGGCGCGCAGCAAGGTGTTCCATCTCAACTGCTTCACGTGCATGGTGTGCAACAAGCAGCTGTCCACGGGCGAGGAGCTCTATGTCATCGACGAAAATAAGTTTGTGTGCAAAGAAGACTACCTAAGCTCAGGGGCTATCAAGGAAGTCAATTTGAATTCAGGTAGCCTAATTATAGCTAAGGGTTTCAAAAGTGCGTCTACAGTAGACATTCTAGACGGTCTACTAATGTTAGGCTAGTCTAGTGCATGGATACGAAAATATCAATGGTCTGTTGGTCTTGTTCTTGGAAAAATTCTACACGGTTGTCTGAAAATAATGGACCTTTCTTTCTTAGTAGCCTAAGCCTATTTTTCCCCCCTCAAAAATATAAGTGGTATATTATAGTCTGCATTTGTATTTGAAAGCAACGAGCATCATTTAAAGTGGGTTGTTTTTTGGAAGACTGTTTTGGCCACCTACGTTAACTGATTAATTTGTGTGTATTTATTTACTGATCGTTTCAACGTGGGATCCCATCCCATACACGGGGGAATGGTGGAGCATTAAGACTATTTGTGCACGATGAGAAACGCCTTAAACTACTACACGGTTGTATTTGTTGGATTCCTAAAATAGGATAAGCCTAAACCACATATTCACATATGATTTACCGAACTAAAATGCATGAATTCGAAATCATATTGTGTTACTATGCCATTTAAATTGTTTTATCCAGAGCCATAACCTAGGCCTATATCAAGTCCTACAATAGGCCTCCGTCAGGTAATTCAAAACCATGGACATGCATGTCTGCGTGTTAGCTCTGGCTCTGCATTCGTTGGAGTATCGTCTGCGTCCAATCTGAAGTAGCCTAGTCTTGTAGATGTATATGAATTTGGGGATTCTATTCTATATTCTAGCTTACTTTCCCATTTTAGCTGCAGTGCCGTAGGCCTACATGGTACAACATGTGTAGCCTATGGATAATTCGGCTGCAAGTTACTTCCTCGCCTAATAAATAAATATCTCTAAAATGTCGTTATTCAACATGGCCTTGATATTGTTAAAATATTAGGCCTACACTTTGGGGTGTTTGGAACTAAAATGTGCATGTCAACAACTTTCAGAAAAGCTTGTGTTTATGGGGTTCTCAGGCTCCCATCACTGCCATTCGATTTTGTCTTTAGATCAACAAGGTGAGGAATAACATTTGTATCCTGGAAAGACGTGACATTGAATTTGACCCCTCGTTGGGTGTCTGTAGCTGCAAATGTGAACATACTGACATTCTCGCCGCCGCAATGGGCCGTGTATAGGGCATGTGTAGCCTAGCGTTTGATGATGTTCCCCAACAAAGCATCTCCGCTTCGCTGAATGCATCTGACCATAGCTCAGTCTTATCAATGCTATAAATTCCTGTCAGATGAATGGCTCAAACAGCCCTCCCCTCGGACAATGACATGCTGTTATCGTGCGACGCAGCGGGTCCTTGGGGATCAGCCTAGCCCCCTTTTTTTGTTTCACATTACATGCATAATTTCTCTTTCATTATCTCGATCGCTTAGGTCACACGCGGGCAGTGTCGAGATGGTTACACCTGTTTTATTTGTGAAGATTTAAACTGGTAAATCCAGGTATTTAGTCTGTTTCATATTGGTTACATTGGCAAAGTGTAGGCTATTTTATATATGTATATATATATATATTATATATATATAAGGAAGTGAAAAGGGCTTCCATATTTGTATTTTGTGAGGCGTCATTGTTCCACATATTCTAGTTTATTTGTGATTAGATAAGCTACAGCAATAATCTAGTAGTAGGCCCCATGACACCTCCGATTGAAACCTTTCCATTCTTTCCCGTCCCCCAGTGTCATCATGCACAGACAGAAGTTTATCGCCGGACCTCCAGGACCCGATACAGGACGACACAAAAGAGACGGACAATTCCATGTCCTCAGATAAGGACATGAACAATAACGAGAATGAGGAGCAGAATTCGGGCACGAAGCGGCGAGGACCGCGGACCACCATCAAAGCCAAGCAGCTGGAGACGCTGAAGGCTGCCTTCGTGGCCACGCCGAAACCCACACGACACATTCGGGAACAGTTGGCCCAGGAGACGGGACTCAACATGCGGGTTATACAGGTAGGAGAGCAGGCTAACTTGAGCATATTCATTGCTGGTTGATGCAGAGCCTGGTTTTTATTTGGACAAGTTAGAATTCCTATTATAAATAGAACAGAACTCGATCAAATAGAATAGATTAGAAGCTCTGGGTTGATAATGTTGAGTTTTCAGGTCAAATTGAGAAATAACGTTCTGTGGTTTTTCTCTTTGCTTGTTTGATGAGCACTGCTGAGTTTTGGTAGGCTACATGGTGTAGACAACATTCGTGATGAATTAGTTAGAATAGATCGAGATTTAATTAAAGACGTACTTGACAAAGTGAGAGTGAAAAGAATGTCACAACACAATGTAGGTTAATAACAGTTCGGAAGCCAAAGGTTATTTGAATGAAGTAGACCTATCTTTGGAGGGAAAACGTCTTTGGTAAAAATAAATATGAGAAAAATAACAAGACACGTTCAAGTGAAATGCTGATTGATAAATCCATAAAATCAGCTCGAGAGTTAATGGACCTCCCTCCCCGGGAAATGGAATTGGGTCTAGAAACTACATTATGTATTTTTTGTTTGTGATATTTTTTGTAATAGTTTGCTGCACTATCAACTGATCAATTAATATCATTAAGGTTACTATTTCTTAAGATTGAGTTGTGGTTTTCTTTATCTCTTATCAATTTAAGATTTTGAATAATCAGACATTAAATTGGCAATTTGACCAGTCTATTTATAGTCTATTGTAGCCTATTTGGACTCCTGTTTGATAGGTTTGGTTTTTTTAATTAAAGCAAAAGATAAATTATGATTTGAATGAATTTGAATGAAAGATGGAAGACATTCGTTTCTTAATATGACATATTGTATTTGCTGTTGATTTCTCATTTATTATTGAAGCAAGTATAGTACCCGGATTGCCTGCACAGTATGTGCATGTTTAAATATGTAGCATATCTGTAGCCATAGGCCTTCACATTTTAGAAATATAATGCACTGTTAATGCTTTTAACAGCCAATAATTGAACAATAGTGTCATTACAAAAAAAGCCCACAGCACTGCACACAAATACTGTAAACAGTTGTATGTTAACAGGTGCACATGCCAACCAAGACAATTTAGAGGTTTAAATGAGCAGTTCTGGTCAGTCAAGGAAGTATCAGGATTTTTCACTTCCTGAATTGACAAATTAAAACTGAATTGACCTCAAACCCTGTTAGGGAGATCTGATGGTCCTGTGACAACATGTGAGATCATAGTCATTGCTAATGAGAGAGTAATAACATTACTGTTTACCTTCTTGAAGTGGAATATATCCTCACTGCTACCAACCACACTCAGATCTCTAGCCTTTATGTCATAACCACACACATGCACACACACAAACACACACTCTCGGTGTCTGGGTTTAGACTGTGTTAGGGTGATTAGCACCGTCACTGCCAGCTGAGATGTGGCTTTTTGTGTGCTTACAGTAATTACCACTGATTTCACAGATTTACATGCTGTATACCGTACACCCCCCTCGCTCCTCTGTCCTCACTCGTTTACTGCCAGACAATCTCTCCTCTCAGACCAGGCCTTGTAGCATCTTCTCACTTTCATGTCTCCACAACACTGTATCGATCCCATTTATCTCTGATTAGCAACAACATAATGCACTGTGGTATACTGTACAGTGCATTCGGAAAGTATTCGGACCCCTAGACTTTTTCCATACTTTGTTACGTTTACAACTTTATTCTAAAATGTATTCAATTGTTTTCTCCCCCCTTATCAATCTACACACAATACCTCATAATGACAAAGCAAAAACAGGTTTTGATTTTTTTGCAGATGTATAAAAAAAATATATATTACATTTACATAAGTATTCAGACCCTTTACTTAGTACTTTGTTGAAGCACCTTTGGCAGCGATTACAGCCTTGAGTCTTCTTGGGTATGACGCTACAAGCTTGGCACACCTGTATTTGGGGAGTTTCTCTCATTCCTCTCTGCAGATCCTCTCAAGCTCTGTCAATTCGCTGCACAGCTATTTTCAGGGCTCTGGCTGGATCACTCAAGCACATTCAGAGACTTGTCCCGAAGCCACTCCTGCGTTGTCTTGGCTGTGTGCTTAGGGTCACTGTCCTGTTGGAAGGTGAACCTTTGCCCCAGTCTGAGGCCCTGAGAGCTCTGGAGCAGGTTTTCATCAAGGATATCTCTGTACTTTGCTCCGTTCATCTTTGCCTCGACTAGTCTCCCAGTCCCTGCCTGGTACCAGGTTTCCTCCTCAGGCCAAAGAGTTCTATCTTGGTTTCCTCAGAACAGAGAATTTTGTTTCTCATGGTCTGAGAGTCTTTAGGTGTCAACTGGCAAACTCCAAGCGGGCTGTCATGTCCCTTTTACTGAGTCACTCTACCATAAAGGCCTAATTGGTGGAGTGCTGCAGAGATGGTTGTCCTTCTGGAAGGTTCTCCCATCTCCACAGAGGAACTCTAGAGCCGTGTCAAGGGCCTTGGTCACCTCCCTGACCAAGGCCCTTCTCCCCCGATTACTCAGTTTGGCCGGGCGGCCAGCTCTAGGAAGAGTCTTGGTGGTTCCAAACTTCTTCCATTTAAGAATGATGGAGGCCACTATGTTCTTGGGGACCTTCAATGCTGCAGAAATTATTTGGTACCCTTCCCCAGATCTGTGCCTCGACACAATCCTGTCTCGGGGCTCTACGGACAATTCCTTCGATCTTATGGCTTGGTATTTGCTCTGACATGCATTGCCAACTGTGGGACCTTATATATTTTTGCTTTGTCATTATGGGGTATTGTGTGTAGATATCTGAGGAAATGTTTGTATTTAATCAATTTTAGAATAAGGCTGTAACGTAACAAAATGTGGAAAAAGTCAAGGGGTCTGAATACTTTCCGAAGGCACTGTATATAGAACCAAGATGGTGGACAGTTACATCACCCCCCCAAATGTTTGTTTTTTTGTTTTTTGAATTCTCTAAATACTTTCAATATTATTAATTTCCATGTCGGCTCTATGCCTGGAAATGCCCTTGTTCGGAGCAAAAGTATACCGTATTTCAAAATTTCCAAAAAAGTATTTGAAATTCTGGAAATTCTGGATATTGTTGTTAATTTAAATGTAGTGATATCTGACACTTCTGTCTATAAAAATACACATTTCATATTTTGTTAATATTAATAAGATAAATATTCTTTAAGCCTCAAGGCAAAATATGTTAAAAAAAAGCATGAGATTAGCTATAAAACTGCAAGGGGCCCCTGTGAAACTCCTCTACGCCACTGACAACCGCAAGTCAACATTTGCTGCAACCAGCTACTGTCAACAACAAGGTGGAACTCTCAGAATCAAATTATTACATCAGTTCTCAATGCGTATGAAGACAAGCTTGACACACTGCCTGTCACCAAGCTATCCATGCATGAGTATGTCCTTTCTGATGCTATGGACATCCAGTTGAGCTTCAGTTAGTTTTCAGACTTGATTTACTCGTTTTTATTTCGTTCGAATTTTATCAAATCATTTCTATTTCGTTTCAGTTTTAGTTTTCGTGTTAGAGACAGAAAGTAGCCTATGTGTGGGAGGTTAGGAGCCATTTATGTCATGAGGCCTATAGTTTGCGTTATTGTGGAATGTTACTTCTTGCCACTGGGGGGCAGTAATACCTAAAGTGAGGGGTCAGGTCATAGGTTTGGTTATGTTTAAGTTATAAATCAATCTTAATGTGACTTAGATTAAAAAATATAATTATTGGTTGTCTGACTCAGATTCAGACATTTCTGCCGCACCGTTCAAAGCTATGGCCATCTCTGGTTGTTGTTGGTCAAGGGTATTCACTTGCCTGTTCTGTAATAACTTGATAGTCTTGACTATGTTCGCCCCATTGACAGTTACGACGAGTAGGATCTTCTCCTCTGGTATGTCCCATGCTTCCAATGTCCAGTCAATTACCTCTCTGGTGTGTGGATGCTAAATCCAATGGAGCTTGAGCAACGCATGCTGTGCCTTCTTGGAGGAGGGGTGATAGAAGCAGGTGATAGAAGCAGGTTGATATGTACAGAAGCAAAAGCCGGCAATCCTTTCTTTATCCATCCGTCTACACACAGGGTTATTTTCTATGCCTCTTTCAGAATCTCCTTCACTTTCTGGGTTGCTGTATCCATTTGCAAAGCAATCAACACGTTTACTCTAGCAGCGCCAGGAGTTCTAAATTTGGGATCAAGTGTTTGGTTGAACTTTCTGAAGGCTGGCTCATCGTACAGTCTCATGGACGTGCCAGACTGGATCAATAAACTAACCAGTGCTTCTTTCTTTTTTTTACTCCTTTGAATTCGGTTGCCATGTTTCTGCTCTTTTTTATTCCAACTGCTAAAGTTGATTGTCCTACCGTTGCAATTTGCGTGCAGCTACTAAGAGCTGGTGGCTGTCTCACGTTGTCTTAATCCTGAAATGGTTTGTGTGATTCTTTGTGGCCGCTGTTCAGTTTAACTTTGAGGTTGGGTTTTCCTTTTTACACTGCACAACAATATAAATGCAACAATTTGAATGATTTTACTGAGCTACAGTTCATATAAGGAAATCAGTCAATTTAAATAACTTCATTGGGGCCTAATCTATGGATTTCACATGACTGGGAATACAAATATGCATCTGTGGGTCACTGATAGCTTAAAAAAAAGTAGGGGTGTGGATCAGAAAACCAGTCAGTATCTGGTGTGACAAAATTGATTGTGTCCTGTGAAATGTTGTTCCACTCCTCTTCCATGGCTGTGCAAAGTTGCTGGACATTGGAGGGAACTGGAACATAGTTTCGTACACGTCGATCCAGAGCATCCCAAACATGCTCCATGGGTGACATGTCTGGTGAGTATGCAGGCCAGAACTGGGACATGTTCAGCTTCCAGGAATTGTGTATAGATCCTTGCGACATGGGACCGGCCATTATCATGCTGAAACGTGAGGTGATGGCGGTTGATGAATGGATCTCACCAACTGTACATTTTAGAGTGGACTTTTATTGTCCCCAGCACAAGGTGCACCTGTGTAATGATCATACTGTTTAATCAGATTCTTAATATGCCACACTTGTCAGGTGAATGGATTATCTTGTCAAAGGAGAAATGCTTGCTAACAGGGATGTAAACAAATTTGTGCACATCATTTGAGAGAAATAAGCTTTTTGTGTGTATGGAAAATTTCTGTGACCTTTTATTTATTTCAGCTCATGAAACATGGGAACAGCTACATGTTGCATTTATATTTTTGTTCCGTGTATCTCTGTTCCACACACGCTGCTGACACTACAATACACTTACTTTTGTCCTTTCCAGCAATGTACTCAAGACAATCCCATACAGGGCTTTACCTTTTGCTGTCGCCAATGTTCACGCACACGCTCCACGCTCGCCCTCTTATTTCTTCCCTGTTAGCTATTGATAGCTAGTGATAGTGATGCACAAGCTAGTCCTATTTGAAACCGGCATCTCCTGGCAGCATTAACCCACCAGTTTCAGAAGCATGAAAACCCCATTAGAAAAAAAGCTTGAAAAACCCATTACCTTTTTTAGCCCGAAGTTTAGAATTTAAAAAACTAAAACTAAACGTAATTTGATGTTTTTTATTTTAGTTAGTTTTGCAATCAAAGATAATAGTTTCAGTGTAGTTTTTGTTTTTTAAATGTTTGTTTTAGTTTCAGTTTTAGTTTACTATAATAACCTTGAGTACCTCATCACCCCATATCTTCCACCAACTACTGATCCTCTGACATTCTGCAAGAAACACAGTCACACATATCCAACACCGCACATAGTTGCTGCTGAGTACCTATATACATGTCCCAGCATCCTCCGCAGCTGTGGAGCAGCTTTTCAGCATTGCAGGGCATATCTTCAGACCAGATCGCTGCTCAATGTCTGACGAGCATTTTGAAACCCTGATGTTTTATTATTAAATGTAACATGGCATCTTGTCATCTTTCATGAGGCACCGATGTAAAGCTTAGGCTGCATATTTGGAATTAAAAAGTGAAATGATATGTTTGGTAATTCAAATTAAACGAATAAGTACATTCAAAACTTTTTTCAAATACGCCCAAATAATACTACTTTTTTTGTTGTTGAAAATACTGTCTTTCAAATACTTCCAAGGATATGTATTTGTAGTACTGGCAATTACATGCTAATGCTTTCCAAATGGTATTTTCAAATACATTCCAATATTCAACTACTTTTTTCCCCTAAAAAAATCTAAATACTTGTTGTGAAATGTATTGAAATACCTGAAACAGTATTTGAACCCAGGCCTGGTATGTGTGTGTGTAGTAATCCCTAAGCAACGCTCTCTCAAGGGGAGCGAAAGCATTTCCATAAAAATGTACCCTACAGTTAGACTATTGTTCTCAATAGGCAGGTGTCGTCTTTGCTAGGAAAAGCATGGAGAGGAATGCCTAAGTGGTTTTAGGTGTTTTTCTCTGTGTTTTTTTGTTAATCTCCGACACAGTGGGAATTGTGCCTCTGGTGTAGCCTAGCTGGTGTTAACATGTATTATTATGCAGCGCCGATGCAGAGACAACGAGCAATGTGTTATGTTTTTAGAATGCAAAGTAAGTCCTCCATATGTTGACATATTTCCTCTTCTCCTTTGTTCCTGTACAAAGACAGTTTATTTGACTCCAAGGAGGAGTGACGACTGTGTTTAATGTCTCTGCTGTCTCAGTTGTGTTGTTGTACTGAGGCCTGTTGAGGCACATGGGAAATAGGGACCTATAGAAATGAATGTGTTGCTCTGTGCGTGTTCCTTTGTGTTGCTGACTGATTCCTTGATTTTATTGGACCATTTCAACATATACTGGCATCCATATCACTGGTTACAAAACAGCTCCAGTGTGATTTCTGTTTCTTGGACATGGCTGGGTGTTTGTTGATGGCTATGGTGTCTCTCTAACGCCTGAGTCCTGGTTGGAAGTGAACCTCCACTCTGCCTCTCACATTCAGCCATAGTCCTCAAAGTGGAGAGGCTGAATATCTTATTTGAATGTGTCTGGGTTGGACGTTGAGGTAGAGACAGTGTCCATCCACATTTGTTAGTTTACCCCCACTGCCTCCACCCCACATGATCCATATTCCTTATATCTAAGCAGAGCCTTTTAATTCTATTAAGTTATTTCTACAGGCGATGTGCCTAAGAAGAGCTCTTTTCTATACCGGTCTCAAGACAGCAAAAATAATATATATATATTTTTTTTTTTAATGTTGTGGCAGAGCATCGGGGACTACTTTTGAGATAGAAAATTCATCAGGGACCGACCGGTCATAATATCAGAACACAACTCCTACTTTACAGTGCGATACAAAAAGCTGACACGCAGTTTTACTATGACTTCTGTGGTGCATGGCCGAACTAATCAAGTTCGGTGCACTGGGAAACATTTTAAAGGCCTCCCTCTTGTCATCAAAGTGAACATTTTGCAGTTTTATTAGCCAATTTCCTGCAACTCTACACATTTTGCCTTTGGGCAGAGAGAAGATTCTGTAGTTTTAAATCTTAAAATTACAGTGCATTATGTTCAAAAGAAACATTTTGAGGAGTACAAGAAGAATTGAGTTGAAAAAAATGTATCATTGATGTTGTACAGTCCCTGTGAAATGCATTTGGCACATCCAAGGGCTAAGAACACACTGTGAATGATTAACATTACATTGTATTGCACTCCCTAAACTTTTCCCACAGATCCCTTGTCCAAAATTCATTTCATCTGTTGTAGCTAGCAATACTCATTACACTACAGAATTCAAACTCCTATATGAGCATAACAAGCCCAGTTAAATAGCACTCCAAGTCTGTGAAATGAACAAAAACAATTAAGGTCTGAAATGAAGGTGGATTTAATTTGATGGTGATTTGATTTAGATGATGATTAGGAGTGGGCCTTGTCATTTTAACTACCTTGTAGTTTTTCCATTTTCTTTTTGTGTTGTAACGCTTAATGTGAAATGGATAAGGAATACATCTGGTGATCGTTACTGTCCATTCTAGACAAGTAATGGACTAGAAATGAAGTTAGATTAGATATGACTTTGATTGCGACACTCTGTGTGCTTGACAAGCTTGTGTAAAAATGTATTTTTTTTTCGTCCATCATTAAAATAGTTTCACTTACTTTGATCTGATAACAATCTTAGATGCTTCTCTGGGTCCTAGGTCCTTATAGACGTGATGTGATCTGATAACTCACTATCTCTTTCTCTATAGGTATGGTTCCAGAACCGTCGGTCTAAGGAGAGGAGGATGAAGCAGCTGAGTGCTTTGGGGGCCCGGCGGCACGCCTTCTTCAGAGGGCCCCGGAGGATGAGGCCCCTGGGAGGACGACTGGAGGACCCAGACATACTGGGGCCTGGGGCCTATGGATACTACACAGGTAAGATACACTCACTGTTTGATTATATAGTGGTAAAATACACTCGCCGTCAATTGCCTTACGTCAGATAGCACGAGGACTCGGTTGAGGACTGTGCAATGCGTAGTAACGCCGTCACCTGTCGCTACGCACCGCTGACTGTTAAAGCTCACAAGTGATCTCTGGTGAAGATTTTAGTGACATGGTTTTCGTCAGGTCATTGCTCGCCTCTGTGCTGCCCAGCTCTGTCTAAACTGCAGGGAGACAAGGGTGTTGACTGCTCGTCAAGTGGCCTACTGGAACAACATAGACGATTCTGAAATATAGAAAAGTCAAATGTTGAAATCAAGACATAGAGCATTCCGGAATGGGCTGAAGTGAACAACCACAGAATTCTAAAAACAAAAAGCATTTGTCAGTTGATTACCCCAGTAGTACAAAGCTGAAGAGAGATGTTGCTGAGGAATCAGTCATACACTGGACCATAGCAGCCTCCATCCACAGTAATAAAAGGGAGCCTTGAAGGATAGAACGGGGAGGGAGGGAACGAGGGGAGAGGAGGACAAAACCTTAATCTCTTGCTTCTGGCTCCCTCCGTTCTCAGCATGCCTCTTCACACCCTTTTGTGCCTTGGTGGAGCCGGGGAGCCTGCTCTACTGTATTAGCAGGACTACTCCTTCCATCCTTCTGTTCCTCTACCACTGCTGCTGCTTAGAGAGGAGGCTGTGTGTGTGTGTGTGTGTGTGTGTGTGTGTGTGTGTGTGTGTGTGTGTGTGTGTGTGTGTGTGTGTGTGTGTGTGTGTGTGTGTGTGTGTGTGTGTGTCTATGCGTGTGCATGCGTACACATGTGTGTCTCTCTCTGCCCCTCCCCGTTCCTTCCCCCGGCCGCCCCAGGAGCAGGTTGATTCTCAAGGTCTGTCGTAGCTAGCAGGGTTCTGTTTGTGCGACTCAATAATTAGCTTGTTTATTGTTTTGTTTTTTTTTTGTTGAATTTTTTTTGGATTTCATTGCATTGAAAGTGGATTTATCCTTCCCCTCATTAGCACAATTTGTAACATAAGGTTGGCGCACTGCTGATTTAGTTATGTAGAGGGGAAACGTTTCTTTGTCAAGTTAGGAACAAAGCATGATGAAATATTGATTGTCTGTCTGACTACATTTAGCTGATCTTGAAACAACGTGTGTGCTTCCCAGATTGTTGATTTGGGTTGGATTAGTAAGAATGGTTGTTTAACATCAAACCGTACACTAAACAAGACATTATTGAATTTGTGTTTGCTTAGTTATTTTTGCTCTTTCCCTCTGTAGTACTGAAATAAGAACCCGCTCACACTTAAAGCTAAAGTGTGTGGCGTATAACTGAAATGTAGACTCGAAAGTGTGATTTTCATTTCCTTTTTAAAAGTTTAGGCGCTTTGAACAATAAAATAAGAAAAACTATTCAAATTAACGGATGAGTGTCAGGACTCAAAATTGTATAAATGTGGGACAAAAAAAGGAGTTCCCGGGTGAATGTTAGAAATTTAGCTGTGTTTTGCTCTTTCACTTTTCAGCTATAACAGGGAACTAAACCATTCTCCTCCCCTCCTTGAAATGTTACTTAAGCTACTCAATACTGCAATTCTATTAAAAATCTTGAGTCTTTATGCAGGTCCGTTTTTTAAAAGTGTGTGAAATTCCATTTCAGTGATTTTGAATGTAGCTGTATAGATTGTTTTGTCTGTGTGCTGCACAATGAATTAGATGATTTGTTTTCTATTTGAATAATCGTATCTCCCCCCCACCCCCCCACAGAGTACCAGGGCGACTACTACGGAGGAGGGGGAAACTATGACTTCTTCCCCCACGGCCCTCCCTCCTCTCAGGCTCAGTCTCCAGCAGAATCCCCCTACATCCATGGAGGTGCCATGGAGGGCTCTGTGTCAGCCCACCACCCCTCTGATGACCAGAGGTTCACAGACATGATCTCCCATGCAGACACCCCCAGCCCCGAGCCCGGCCTGCCCAGCTCCCTGCAGCCCGTCCCTGGGGAGGTGTATGGAGGAGGGCCCAGCCCACCCTTCTCCCTGGCTAGTAACTCTAGCTACAGCGCCCCCATGTCCCACCCCGGACAGGAGATGGGAGAGACCACCGTCTGGTAGACTAGAGGGGGGGCGTCTGGATCTGGGATCAGGGTTTGGGGGGTGGGGTGGGTGGGTGGGTGGGTGTGAACTTCCCAGTCAATTCAGGAGATGAATTTGAAGACGTTATGAATGAGTTATTATGAATTGAAAAGTGCCGTTTATGTATTTGTTCATTGGGATTTTGAATTGGCTTGCTGAATTGATGGAATGTCCCCCCCCCCCCCCCCCCCTCGACTCTGATCCTGAAGGACTGAGGATCCGGGAAGGTCGGCTTTGCTGGAAAAATATGAACTTTGTGGTACTATTCGCCGCCCCATTCAGCCCTGGATTGTAGTAGAAATACACCCCCACCCACCTCTGGGAACCATGAACTGGGATTGAAAAGAAAAAAAAACATGCTTAGGCGGTTCCTCTCGCCCCCGTATCTTCCCCTCTCACTCCGAGAAGCAGTGGAGGTATCCATTGCTGGAGACTAAGGACACTTGATATTGAAGAGAGAGATCCAGAAAGAATACAAGCCAAAAGGGACGTTTGATGTATTTTATTTTTTGGTTTCAGAACTGTCTTGGTTTTTCATTCTACTGTTTCTTAAAAGGCACAATGTTGTAGGCCTAACTGGTCAGTTCCTCTTCTGCGTAATGTTTGACTCGTTCTCCTATTGTAATATTGCTTCCAATACAATGCTCAAATACAGACAAATACAATTTTCTGTGTTTTAACTGTTGCTATGTACAACCTCCTTTGCTTTTAGCTTCACTGCCACTAAAATAGAGCAAAGCCGATATCGTCAGGGGATTCATTTGTGGCAGCCATGAAACATTCTGTTATTAGATAAAGAAATGCTCATTGACAACATTTATGGTGACCCTCCGGTAGACTCTGAGCCACTGTACTGCAGATCTAAAAGCCTCATGGTGATATACATTACTCCTTCTGGAATTCTACCCAATACACACGGCACATTTTCACCCACACATTCGTCATCATTTTGACCGTCAGTTCTAGTGATGTGTTCTCGATAGATGCTCTTGCTGTTCTCGTACATGGTTATTCAGAACACACACATACACAAACCACTCATACATATACACACACAAACCTCTCTAAATCAAGGCCCCCTTTATATCCCTCACTCCCATCCAGGCACCCCTTGTCAGTCCCTCTCTCCTCCTCTACTTTTCCTGGCCTTCCCTTTGTTACTGTCCCTTTAAAAAAAAAAAGAAGCATGTTTTAATGGAAATTATTTTTAAAAGAACATTGATGCCATAATGGAGAATGTCCTTCAGCAGCTGAGGTCTCCTTCTTCAATAGGCAGAAAACAAAAGGAGGGGCCAGACAACATCTGTGACTTGCTACCGTGTCTGTCTGCTTGGCAGCCTGGCAACCATCGCCACCTAGTGGCCAGATAGGAACACAGTGTCTCCGCCAGCCGTGTGTATGTGTTTGTGTTTGTGTTTGTGAGAGAGAGAGAGAGAGAGAGAGAGAGAGAGAGAGAGCGAGAGCGAGAGCGAGAGCGAGAGCGAGAGAGAGAGAGAGAGAGAGAGAGAGAGAGAGAGAGAGAGAGATCCTTAGCACTTGGTTTCAGGCACACATGCAGCCAAAATGAAGGACAACAACTTTGCCAAAAATGACAAGTACACTATCTGGGCAAATACCACACACACACACACACACACACACACACACACACACACACACACACACACACACACACACACACACACACACACACACACACACACACACACACATACACATACACACACACACACACACAGAGAGAGTAGAGATATCAACAAATGAAGTTATTTTCTAACTGTTTCTATACAGTAGGTGAGCCTAGTTGGCAATGCAAGGCTAAGTATGAGGAGGATAGATAATAATACAATGCCGTTATATTTCAGGAATACCTTTCACAACCTGTGTTTTAAAGATTAAATGCTAAAAGTTTGTATGCAGGGCCATGATGTTTACCACTTCAGCATCTACCTGAATACTGTGTTTCTGTCTAGGTCTCTCACTGAAGAACATGCCCTTGTAGGAGTAGGAGTTTTACCGCTGTAAAGACTTCACGGTCATACCACGCTATTCCAACATGGCCTTTGGTACAATCAGAGAAACACAGTCAAGGTCAGTTCATTCCATTCAGGCATGACAGTCAGATGTATTCGCCTGTTATTATTTCCTGAATTCAGCTCTGTACCCATCCAGCTATCTCTTGGCTTTGCAGAGGTACAGACCGCACCGTTACGGACTTCCAACAACGTAACGCATACCATCTGTTCCCTACGAGCTATCACTCCTATCCTGTTACTGAAGTCATATTTTAGTCGCCCTCTCCCTTTGGACTTTGTATGGGACGAAAAACAAGGAGGGAGTGTCTTGTTTCTGTGAGAGAGAGCGAGAGTGACAGCGTTGGGTTGGGGGGGTTTTGTGCCAATGTAAATACTACTGATAATAAAACACATCTTCTCTTGCACTATGTTCTCTCTTGCTTTATCAAACCTCTGTTTGATACAAGGAATGGAGTCGCCCAAGTATTACTCACTGACCCGAGGGGATTTGATTCTGTTTGGCCCATGGATTCTACCATTCCCATTGAAAGAATAGTAGCCCCACCTTTGCCCTATTACTAACACCTATCCAATCCTTTCGGATCCACACAACTGCATAGGGGGTAGGGGGTAGTTTGTGGACAGGGCCTGAGTCTTACCAGATTTATCATCAACCGAATTCTCTTCCACCTGCTCAGGGTACAATTTGTTCCTAAAGGTACAGGTCTAGTAGGATCGGTGTACCCTCCCCAAATCGTCACCTGATCTATTAGGGGGAAAACCACAAACCTGGCCTAAGTCAGCATCTAGAGGGTATTCCATCCCACTCTTAATGGGCTCCGATCTTATCCTCCTCCCCCTCCTTCCTCTCTTCCACATCTTTATCCCTTCCTCCGGCTTCATCCCTCTCTCCATGGGCCCAGGTGGACAGGGTGGCCCAGGTCTGCAGTAATTTTCCCCCTGACTGGTTTTAATGTAAGGGGTAATGTGAGAGGAGACAGGCTCCGCACACACACATATACACACACATATACACACACACACAACTCCCCCCTGTGGGAGTCTGGAGCAAGCCGCGATCTACACACACACACACGCCACAGCAGTGAACGTGGTCCTCACCCTCCGCTGGTACATTACCAGCATCCCTCCGTTCTCTTTATTTATTCCTCCTTCACTCCTCTGTTTTCTCCCCTGAGCCTCTCCCCTCCTCTGCCTAGAACACAGGCCTGTATCACTCCATCTCTCAGAAAGGGAGGGGGAGAGAGAGAGCTGAGGGGGGAGTGTGGGAGAGAGCAGAGGGGGGTGGGGTCGTGTGAGAGAACTAGAGAGGAGAGAGGGGGGATGGAGAGAAAAGAGATGGATAGAGGGTGCATAGGAGCTAATAGGAAGCAGCTGATTATATAGGAGCACAAACACAAACAGTGCTGTATATACACACACACACACACACACACACACACACACACACACACACACACACACACACACACACACACACACACACACACACACACACACACACACACACACACACAGGGCGTAGAGGCTGACCTGCTGCACAGAAACAAACACCTCGAATAACCTTCACCTTTCTTTCACCCAAACATCAATTGTTTACCATGAACAGACACACACACACACACACACCAAAGCCCATTAACACAGTACTTCATTTGTAATGGATTTCCTTGCTCTGCTGTTTTGGGAGAGAGCAGAGGAGGTGGCCTGGTGGAACTGCTATAAATCACCTGCTTGTTCCCTTCCTCCACCCAACTTTCCCTCCCACCCCTCCCCCTCTTCAGCCCCCATCAACACGGCTACACTGGGGTTCCCTGTCCCTAACCCCTCTCTCCCATCATCATACACACACGCCGGTGGATGTACCCTTCTCTTACTCCCCTCTCTCATCTCTGCCGCCTGGAATGGGGAAATCCAATTACCCTATGAAGAGAGACACATCATTAATTACACACACAACTTATACACACACACACACACACACACACACACACACACACACACACACACACACACACATACAATAAAAATGTGTCTCACTGAAACACAAATATGTGTAAACAAACAAACCAACACTACTTCCTCATACACAGACAACAAAATGTAGATTCAAAGTAACGGTCAGTGTAAAGTCTGATGGTGTATCTAGCACCATCGTTCTGAGACCTGTCCAACCCTTTCAGGAGACTGATCATGAAGTCACAAAGGTACAGAAAGTTCAGATAGAAATATATTGTGTGGAATGATTGTCATGTAAAATAGGCAAATGTGTTGGCTACCGCATCTGCAATGTTCTGAACGTTTTATCTCATTGAATACTCCCTAGATCTACATAATATGCTTAGGGGGATAGGGGCTAGCTAGCGGTGCATTTGGGATGGGGTGTAAGCAGGGATGGACCGCAGCTGGTACTTTTCAGAATGGGCTAGTAGAAAATGTGTTTAGCTAAAGTTTGGCTTTGACAAAATCGCATGACACAGAATACCAGCCGGGCTAGTAGATATTGCGGTCTATGAGCCCGGCTGGCCACTGCCCAAAATCTTTACATTCCATCCCTGGGTGTAAGTGGGCTGGATGATTGGGCAGTGGCACGCCCCATGATTGTAGTGTGCCTTCAGTTCCCCCTGGAGGCCACAGAAAAAACAACAACTTAGAGACATCAGTAAATGCTTGAATCTCTCCCCGAGAGAGAGAAGGTAACACACTGGCTTCCATTGTCACACCACGCCAGCCGTCAAGGACAATAAGGTCATAAGGTCACCACGTATCTTACAGTCTTAACTCAATAACAGGCTGTGTTCTGCGGCATTGAACAGACACATGAAACAGACAATGTCGAACTGGCAAAGTCCTTTTTACAGTCAAATAGTCGATGAACAGTTTGCATACTGCCCCATTGAAAGGCTGGTTATGGCACACAACTCCATCACCTCAGACACCCTAGACCCATTACAATTTGCATACCGCCCCAACAGATCCATCTTAATTGCACTCCATACTGCCCTGACCCATTTAGATAAGAGGAAAACCAGCTCAGTCGTTCAACACCATTGTCCCCTCTGAGCTCATCACCGAGCTAGGGACCCTGGGACCGAACTCCTCCCTCTGCAACTGGATCCTGGACTTCCTGACGAGCCGATCCCAGGTGGTGAGGTTAGGCAACATCACCTCCGCCACGCTGACCTTGAACACGGGGGCCTCACAGAGGTGTGTACTTAGTCCACTCCTGTACTCCCTGTTCACCCGCGACTGCGTCGCCAACCACGACTCCAACACCGTCATCAAGTTTGCTGACGACACGACGGGGGTAGGCCTGATCACCGGCGACGATGAGCCAGCCTACAGGGAGGAGGTCAGTGACTTGGCAGTATGGTGCCAGGACAACAACCTCTCACTCAATGTCAGTAAGACCATGGAGCTGATCGTGGACTACAGGAAATGGTGGGGAGGGGGGCGAGCACGTCCCCCATTGACATCGACGAGGCAGAAGTGGAGCAGGTAGTAGATAGCTTCAAGTTCCTCTGTGTCCAAATCACCAAGGACTTCAAATAGTCCACACGCGCGACAGCGCCTCTTGGCCCTCCGGAGGTTGAAATGATTTGGCATGAGCCCTCAAATCATCAAAAAGTTTTACAGCTGCACCATTGAGAGCATCTTGACTGGCTGCATCACTGCTTGGTATGGCAACTGCACCGCCCTCGATCCCATGGTGCTACAGAGGGTGGTGCGGACAGTCCAGCACATCACTGGGGCCGAGCTCCTTGCCATCCAGGACCTCTATATCAGGCGGTGTGAAAGGAAAGCCTGGAAAATTGTAAAAGACTCCAGCCACCCAAGCCATTGACTGCGACCTCTGCGACCTCTGCTTTCCGCACTGTACCAGAGCTACAAGTCTGACACCTACAAGCTCCTGAACAGCTTCTGTCCCCAAGCCATAAGAGCGCTAAATAGCTACACAAACTATCTGCATTATCACACACACACACACTCATACTGACTATACAAACATACCATATACGCTGCTGCTACTCTGTTTATCATATATCCTGATGCTTAGCCACCTGACCCCTGTACAGATCTACCCCCATCCCTCCAGTAAGCCTACACATTGTATATATGGTATTGGAACTGACCCTGTATATAGCTTACTTACTTACTTTCTCGTGTTCTTCTCATTTCTACTTCTCGTTTGTTTTTGTTAGACTTGACTTAAAGAATATAATTATAATTATAGTACTAGTGATATTGATTACTGTATTGCTGGGAAAGAGTAAGCAAGAAAGGCATTTCACTGTACTTGTGCACGTGACAAAAACTGTAGGGTGCTCTGCTCTGTCTCTTCACAGCTGAAGCATCACTGTAGACAGGACAAGGAATGAACTCACTCAAAGCCCACCACTCCAATGTACTTTACTCACGATCTCCTAGGAACACACATACTGTAATGAAACAGTATTATGTTCACACCATATTGTGTTGATTTCAATATGGCGGACAGAGAAAATAACCCGCAACAGCTTGTAGAGCTCTCAAGTGTTACTGTGACAATATTTTGGAACAAGAGACTGCAGCCTAGGCTCCTTCACTCACTTTTTTCCTCTTTGGCATCAGGCAGAATAAACAGCAGACTACACTGAGTGTACAAAACATTTCGAACATCTTCCTAATATTTAGTTGCACCGCCTTTTTCTCTCAGAACAGCCTCAGTTCTTCAGGGGGATGGGACTCTACAAGGTGTCGAAAGCGTTCCACAGGGATGCAGGCCCATGTTGACTCCAATGCTTCCCACAGTTGTGTCAAGTTGGCTGGGTGTCCTTTGGGTGGTGGCCCATTCTTGATACACAGCGCGAAGCTGTTGAATGTGGAAAAACCCTGCAGCGTTGCAGTTCATCCCACACTCAAACCGGTGCGCCTGGCACCGACTACCCCTCCCCGTTCAAAGGCACTTCGCTCAAAGGCACATCTTGTCTTACCCATTCACCCTCTGAATGGCACACATACACAATCCATGTCTTAATTGTTACTTAAAAATCACTCTTTAACTGTTCTCCCAACCCTTCATCTACACTGATTGAAGTGGATTTAACAGGTGACATCAATAAGGGATCATAGCTTTCACCTGGATTCACCTGGTCAGTCTATGTCACGGAAAGAGCAGGTGTTCCTAATGTCTTGAACTCATAGTGTATATTGTGTTGGATTTCAACATGATTGACAAGAGAGAAAACCGAATTGGCTGTACTCTAGTAACTCTCTCCAAGCCAAAAGAATAGGAAACACACAAAGGACACAGTATTGTGTTGGATTTCAGCATGGTGGACATAAACAACCAACACACACACACAGCTTTTATGGACGTCCCAAAAGAGAGTGCAAACATTTCTGGTTTCACAAGTGCTGTGATGGTGAGCACTTCAGACCACTCCTTGTTGCTGTGTTCATGGTATAAAACAACTATTTCAATACTGTTAGTTGAAAATTATCTGTATTAAATTGGGTTATGTACCTGGAGAACATAATTCTATCAAATACATATCAATATTATACATTAATATTAGCAGATGACAGCCCTGGTTTATACCCTGTCTAAAGTACGAGCGCATGGTACTGTTCTAGGATCAGTTTCTGGTGACCCAAAACCTAAACTCAACCTTTATACTCTAACATATCCCAACTGACTCTGGACCAGTTCTAACAGGCAATTCTCCCAGCCTTTTGGCAGGTCGAAAATCAGCACTGGTGACCAAGAGGTAAGCATTAGTGGTCAAACGGATAGGAATCAGAATCTCAATACTGTGGTTTAAACAAGGTACCTCCTCTCCTCATTTGCACTGATGTGGAAGCATAGTAGAGGTGAAAGCCACATGGCGGACTAGGTACATACTTTCACTCTTATATTCATTCACCTTTATTCAACTGAGTAGGAGAGGAGATGAATTAGCCATCAATGCAGATGAAGGAAAGAAGACGAGTTGAGGAAGCATCTTAAGACTTGCCAGGTGGCCCCTCAGTCCTTAGTCTTGTATGGGTCTAGTTAGTGGTAGTTGGGGTGATCTGTGAGAAGGAACTGCTGCTTTCTGCCCCCTGGTGGCGCTGGGCTGGAATGGCACCCTCTGGCTGGAACCCTCTCTGCTCTTCTCTCTGCCCGCTTTTCTACACACTGCACATACAGAGAAGGGTGAGAGGGATGGCAGGCAGTGTGTGTGTGTGTGTGTGTGTGTGTGTGTGTGTGTGTGTGTGTGTGTGTGTGTGTGTGTGTGTGTGTGTGTGTGTGTGTGTGTGTGTGTGTGTGTGTGTGTGTGTGTGTGTGTGTGTGTGTGTGTGTGTGTGTGTGTGTGTGTGTGTAGCTGTCATGCAAGACAAAAAGGCAGTGTTTGGGGCAGGATAAGAACATGCAGATGAGGGACCAATGAGACACTTATGAGAGCATGACTGACAGCAATGAAGATGGAACACAGTATTCAGTTCCCCTACAGGGTAAATCCCTTCCCCTCAACTAGGGCTGGGCGATATGACCTAAAACTCACATTTACATTTTTTATGGTGTAATTCACAATATACATCTCGATTTTTTGCCGTTTTCTTGAAATAAGCTTTGTTGCGCAATTAAAAAGGTCTATACACTGCATTTCAAAAAGTCAGGAATAATCTAATGAATTCAGGGCTTATAAAATTATACCTAAGCTAAATATAAGCCTTCCACAACCTGAAGACCCACTAATAATTGACAAAAATATAAACGCAACATGCGACAATTTCAACGATTTTACTGAGTTACAGTTCATATAAAGAAATAAGTCAATTGAAATAAATTCATTAGGCCCTAATCTATGGATTTCACTTAACTGGGCAGGGGCGGAGCCATGGGTGGGCCTGGGAGGGCATAGTCCCACCCACTGGGGAGCCAGGCCCAGCCAATCAGAATTACTCCTCAGCATCTTGTCTTGTTGAATCAACTAGTAGAACTTTAGGTTGGGATTTTGCGTTGCAATGAGGACGCTGGCATTCAACGTTTGAATTTGACTGGCTTTGAGTAGAAATTACATTCCCCTCAGTTGTCTGTCTCTCCCTTTTCCTACCCTATCAGACAACGTTTTTGTAGCCTATACATCTTATGCATGCAGGCTTGTTGCAAGTTGGAACATTTTTCTGAAACACAACCTCTGTTTGGAGCTCCACCCATGCTAAATATTTCATATGGTGTCAATATAATCCATACTCGGCCCTTTTTCATTGTCTTCCTGAGAGGAACTTCCCCAGATTTCTTTTTAGAAGATCGTGAGAAGCCTAGGCTTCCGAGGCTGTAAAAACATTAACCCTCTTCTCTGTCTGTCCCTACCCGAGAGACATGTACTGTTATGGTAGAGGAAACAATAACCTATATACTCTGGCTGGACTACCAGTGAGAAAGCAGTATTGTTGAGGAAAGGGAAACCACAAACTCTCTTCTCTAGCTCCCTCAGCCCCTGATATTGGACATTGACAGACCTCTGGGTTCTGTGGAGGCTGAGGAGGCTGTGGTGGTGGTGTCGGGGTAGGAGGCTGTGGAGGAGTCTCCCATGGAGGTGTCAGCTGTCCTCTGGCCAGCACACACGGCCTTCAGGTTCTGGAACACAGCCAGTGGAGCCACGTTCATCTACAACAGGCCCACAATGATCCTATAGGAGAAGACAGGACAGGGATTAAACTAAGAGTACAGTGTACACTCAGGCAGAAAGACAGGGGATTGTGTTATCAGAGAAGAAGGAGAGGAGGGATGAAGAAAGGAAGCTCCAACCTCTCTGTGTATGTCTGTGTGTCTCGGAGGGGTTTGGATAAAGCAACAACAAAAAAACGAATCACTGTCTTCATGGAGAATGACCTTCTAATTGCCAGTTCATCTTCTACTAAAAACGGGACCAACTGCAATATAACATCACAAACATATACTTCATAGCAAAAAGAAGACCAGCATGCACTTTAAGAAGGTATAATTATACCCTGAACAAAACATCAACACATAACACAACACATGTGAGCAGGCAGGACAATGGAGGAGATCGCTTCCACAAAACGTGTCTATTTCAAACCGCCCATACATCCACTCGAGGAATGCCTTCTGGAATGTGTCGCCACATATCTTTCTACTCTAATAACATGCTAAACATACAGGGGTAGGGTACAATTTTTATATTAGGGACAAATATTAACCACTAATTAATTGAAATGATCATGTGATTAGTATATACACACTTACCCTGCCAAAGTGCTTTGTTCTTCCATCAAGCATTCCCACAAAGGCTTGAGGGCAGCTTCCTGGGGCCAACACCTTCATGTCTTCAAAGGACCTGAAGAGGTCCACTGTGAAGATGGTCTGGTGAGTCACGGTGGCTGGCCAGTAGCCACTCTTTACAAGTTCCTCCAGCCCAACTCTCCAATGTCTCAGACACCCGGAGCAGTTCAGAACAGGAACGGACAGGTTTTAGCACCCTGAGTCAGGAGTAATTACTAGGAAGTAATTCATTACTTTCCTTAAAAACATGTGAATAGAAGTAAAGTCCTTAAAAACCACATATTTACTTTTTATTCCAATAAGGCCTGCCTCTCTGCCCAAGTCACTATTGTAGGTCCTGTAGGTCCTGCATCAGGTAGTCTTGTGGAGGTAAAAAAATTGAAATTAAATGACAGAATTCATGAAAGGAAATGTTATACAGCCAAGCTATTTTTAAGTTTGGCATGGAATTTGTTTCGCATTCTGTACCTGTATCTTGTGGGGATAGGTGCAGGAGCATGGCTACTGCAGGAGGATGGGTACAGGTAATGGAAACTTTTAAATCAAATTGTGTGTTCTATATATAATGTAACCTAAAGGCATTAGTATAACTGTGTTTTTGGGGAGTAGAAACGAGAATCCACTATGACAGATATACATTGCATTCGGAAACAATTCAGACCCATTCCCTTTTTTCACATTTTTGATATGTTACCGCCTAATTTTAAAATGGATTAAATGCATTTTTCCCCTCAACAACCGACACACAATATCCCATAATGACAAAGCGAAAACAGGTTTTTCAACATTTTTGCAAATATATTAAAAATAAAAAACAGAAATACCTTATTTACATAAGTATTGCTATGAGACTCGAAATTGAGATCAGGTGCATCCTGTTTCCATTGATTATCGTTGAGATGTTTCTACAACTTGATTGGAGTCCACCTGTGGTAAATTCCATTCATTGGATCTATAAGTCTCTATAAGGCCCCACAGTTGACAGTGCATGTCAGACCAAAAACCAAGCCATGAGGTCGAAGGAATTGTCCGTGGAGCTCCGACACAGGATTGTGTCGGGGCATAGATCTGGGTAAGGATACAAAACATTTCTGCAGCATTGAAGGTCCCCAAGAACACAGTGGCCTCGTTCTTAAACTGAAGAAGTTTGGAACCACCAAGACTCTTCCTAAAGCTGGCCGCCCAGCCAAACTGAGCAATCGGGGGAGAAGGTCTTTGGTCAGGGAGGTGACCAAGAACCCGATGGTCATTCTGACAGAGCTCCAGAGTGGAAATGGGAGAACCTTCCAGAAGGACAACCATCTCTCCAGCACTCCTAATCAGGCCTTTATGGTAGAGTGGCCAGAAGGAAGCCACTCCTCAGCCCGCTTGGAGATTGCCAAAAGACACCTAAATGACTCAGACCATGAGAAACAAGATTCTCTGGTCTGATGAAACCAAGATTGAAGTCTTTGGCCTGAATGCCAAGCGTCATGGCCGAAAGAAACCTGGCACCATCTCTACAGTGAAGCATGGTGGTGGCAGCATCATGCTGTGGGGATGTTTTTCAGTGGCAGGGACTGGGAGACTAGTCAGGATCGAGGGAAACACGAGGGAAACATGAACGGAGAAAAGTACAGAAAGATCCTTGATGAAAACCTGCTCCAGAGCTCTCAGGACTTCAGACTGGGGTGAAGGTTCACCTTTCAACAGGATAATGACCATAAGCACAGAGCCAAGACAACGCAGGAGTGGATTTGGGACAAGTCTCTGAATGTCCTTGAGTGCCCCAGCCAGAGCCCCGGACTTGAACCCGATCTAATATTTCTGGAGAGACCTAACAATAGCTGTGCAGCGACGCTACCCATCCAACCTGACAGAGCTTGAGAGGATCTACAGAGAAGAACTGTAGAAACTCCCCAAATACAGGTGTGCCAAGCTTGTAGCATCATACCCAAGAAGACTCATAGCTGTAATTGCTGCCAATTGTGCTTCAACAAAGTACTTGAGTAAAGGGTCTGAATACTTATGTAAATGTGATATTTTTAATTTTCATAAATTTGTCATTATGGTATATTGTGTGTAGATTGATGAGGGGAAAAAACTATTGAATCAATTTTAGAAAACGTCTGTAATGTAACGTGGAAAAAGTCAAGGGGTTTGAATACATTCCGAATGCACTGTATGTCATAAAATGATGATCTACTGTAGGTCATTATATTAGATATGTCATTCAATTACATGTACATAACTATGTGGTTTTAATGTACATTCGCAGTGTTTTTTCTTAATTTCGGAGTAATATAACACTTCATCTATATTCAATACATGCAGCCTAAGAGTTCATGCCTGCAAGACAGAGGCTTAGGTTACAATCGGTCTGAGGATTTGAATGTTTTATAGCACCACTTTGTATTTAATCCAACATTGAAATGAAAACCAGTGAGACAGCTAAAACTGCATTTAGTACTAGTTAGAAATGTCCTAACAAGGTAGTCATGCTGCCTGACAAGTTGAACGATGCTAGCCTTGATGAGGCCCTTACTCTCTTGGGGTTGTTGTTTGTAGCGTGATTTCCGTAGGGCGACTTGGCTTCAAGCCTACCTCTGGTCAATACCCCCTCCTACCATTTGCTACTCTGATGTGCAGAAGTAGGATAGTGCATGGTGGTCAAAAGCATGTCCTGTTAATTAAGGCGTGAGGGATTTGTGATAGAGAAGCACAGGTTGTGTTTTCTGAACCGAGGGAGTAGTGTAACGATCCTATCATTGATAAGTCTGTTAAGAAATCCCCCAAGGGAGATCTCACTCTGGACATCTCCCTTGGGGTACATTGTGGATGACTGATTTTCATTACTGTGGGGACTGCGTTATATTGTGCAAAAGCAAAAAGCAAAGCCTCCACAGTTAACACTCAAACGTTTTTGAGACGCTTTAATTCATTAATCACAGGTGAGTAATGCTGATATTACTATTTATGAAGTGTACTTGAATATTCACATGTACACAATTGGTATACAAACAGCAAAAAGAGAATTACAGTTTAACATGTGCAGACACCAGCGTAGCTAGTTTATTTATGGCCTGTATGTGTCCCATAGAAATATGATTCATATTTCTATGGATCACATACAGGCAATAAATGAACTAACTACACCATCGAAGATCTAATTAAAATGCTAAATAGTTTCTTCTGTTTATTATATGTTATGTATTATATGCAGAGTAATTGCTTATTTTAAGTTGTGTGAGGTATCAACAGAACCACTGAGGTATACTAAGAACAAACACAACACGGTCAGTTACCGTACCCTGCAAATCATTATCTGAAGAAACTCAAAAAATACAATAACATTAACTGTAGTTTTTCCATTGAGCAAACAGAAACAGTTTTACATTTATTTTGGCATTGTCTACATGGAAAGAAATTGTGGCAAGATATTTATAGTTTTATAATTGTTAATATTCTAGATGACTTTTGTCTATTATGTGAGAATGTGCTGCTTGGTTTCCTTAACTATGATAAGCACAAGGAAAACATTTTACCTCTTAAATCTAATTATGCTAATGAAAATGTAATATTCATAAATGTAAATTCACTAACAAAAAAACACTCCATGTTTTCTATAAGGAGTTTGAGCAGTACATTAAGACCATACTGCATTCTTCCAATAAGAAACATGTTAAAACAAGGCCTTTGTATAATCTGTCATTTGTTGTACCCCCTAGCATATGTTATGATTGTCTGTTTGTGTCAATTCCGGTACTACGGAATCATGGGAGATTAAGTTTCACAGTCCGTCACTCATGAAATGAAGTCATGAAATGAATAGCTCAATAATTCACAGAAAAAAACATTTTCATGTGCTTCCACGACTGATATTGTGTTTTTACATAATAACAGCGAGCAGCTAGCTAAAAAGGCCCAATGTTCACTGGCTCATGGCGGGAACCAAAAAGCATACATCCTCCACATCCTCCTGTGCGCGCGCACATCCCTGGGTCGCTCTTCTTTTCAGTTCGCTGCAGCTAGCGACTGGAACTAGCTGCAAAAAAAAAAGCACTTAAACTGGACAGTTTTATCTCCATCTCTTCATTCAAAGACTCAATCATGGACACTCTTACTGACAGTTGTGGCTGCTTCACGTGATGTATTGCTGTCTCTAACTTCTTGCCTTTGTGCTGTTGTCTGTGCCCAATACTGTTTGTAACATGTTTTGTGATGCTGCCATATTGTTGTCATGTGGTGTTGCTACCATGCTGTGTTGTTGTCTTAGGTCTCTATGTAGTGTTGTGGTGTCTCTCTTGTCATGGTGTGTGTTTTGTCCTATATATATACACACACAGTGGCGACTTCAGCATGTAAATCTTGGTGGGGCAAAATAAAAATAAAAAGGTGGGATGCATACCAGCAAAGCCACAACACTAAACAATACATTAATTGCACTATAACACTGCTACACCTGGCTATCAGCAGAGCCTTGTCTGGCAGCAAAACAGTTAATTTACTGCCTTTTTAAAAAACATAGCTGATATGGCTGACTTGCTTAAACAAATGTGGTTTATACTGACAAGTGAGATGTACAAACTATGGCACAAGGGGACGACAAGAGGATAAGAGGCAATCCATCATTTCGATTAAGATATTAATGAGCGAGCTAGGATGGACGTAGTCAATATCATTATTTGTTCAGCACCTTTGAAATGTACAGCGACAGAATTCAAATCATGGGCTGTTCTTACAGTGTTATCCCTGTACACCAAGTCAGAACTATAGGATAAATAAAGGGGGCATATAAGCAGACAATGAAAGCTCTTACAATATTCAATGATTACATTTCTCAAAAACAGGTTAGAGCCTACATGTGCACCACCAAGTCAGAACAGTATGTGAAATTAAGAGGTGAATATAGACAAAATTATTAGGGTGCGGCACATGGGCTACTACATAACATGCATTTAGTATTACTTTCTTAGCTACAGTATACATATCTCCCTTGCATATTACATAATTTATATAGCAGCATACAAGACATGTTTGGACTCATAAACAATGTTGAATGTTTATAATTTTGAACTAGGAAAAGAGACCCTTAATCTTAGACTTGGGACCACACAGCCACTCCACTTAATCACATGCTAATGATTGACTTGCAATGCTTGCAGTTAGCCACTGATTCCTTCCAAACCACTCGTTGTTGAATTTGCGATTTCCAACTTGTTGTGTAATGTTTGTCTAATGGCCGATGTGCACCGATACGTTTTATCTATAATTTCTCTTTATTATTTCTCTTCATATGACAAGGATTAAAACATATTTGCCAGTAGATTATCGACTTGATTCATGATGATGACTGCTAGCTAAGATTTTGAAAGTATGATGTTGGTTGACATGATCAGTCCAATCAAAGCTACTGTAGACATAACATGATTTGACGTCATTTTATCTGTGGCCAATGACCTTGAGCCTTCTTTGATGGGCACTTCTAATGTAACTCTATGGCAGCACCCAAGGGGCTAGAATTTTAAAGCTCTACCTTTAGACTTGGCAGTGACGTAGTGTCCCCATGAGTGACAGAACACTGAGCCAATCACTGCACAATGCTCCGTATTTTCTGCTGGCTTGCCCCAACACCACAGAAAGAGCTAGGTTGAAACACCTGCATTTTGGAGCTGCCTTACTCAAGAAAACAAAAAGGAGACCATGTTTGGCTTTATTAACTCAATGATATGTCTTTTTTTTCTTCATTGTTTGCAAACTGATATGTGACACATATTAATGGAAAAATAACATGCAAAACAGGCAAGCCCCCCCCCACAAATTTTTTTAAAACGTTTTTTTATTTTTTAACCCCATCCCGCAGGAGGCCTTTTGGTAGGCGGTCATTGTAAATTAGAATTTGTTCTTAATTGACTTGCCTAGTTAAACTTAAAATTAAATAAAATACAAGATACTGTTGTCCAGAGCAAATAAATATCATGTCCTGTCTACAAGATAAACCAATATACATAACTGACTGAAATAAAATAAGAGTTTAGCGTTATGCGGCTGAAATACAGAAAATTCGCGATTATTTCTCATTTCCTAAAAATTACTTACCTCGCGTTCTCACCATACAATAGCTAGCTACATCCAAATAAACAGTTATGTTTATTTGTACTAATAACGCAAACTCAGGGCGCATCAAGTTTAAAGATATTAAGAAGTGGCGTGGCATCTGATGTTATGGTTGTGATTGCAATGCATCATGAGTTTGTGCTATTAGTACATAAAAACATAGTGCTTATTTGTACATATAGTACATAGTTAATGAGATACTTACCATTGTGCTTATTTGTACATATAGTACATAGTTAATGAGAGACTGGGTTGCGACAGTACAGGCAAAGACAGTAACAGCATGAAATTGTTGTACAGGCTTAAACTGTGAATTTAGTGTTGCAGAAAGAACGCAAGAGGGCGCTAAGTCCACAAACCGTGGAACTGACGGAAAAAGCTGACGGACTCTTCCATATCCATATTAGGGGTGATAGATAATCTCCAGTTTCATTATTGATTTTTAAAATGTAAATAACCAAACCTATTAGTTTTTTCTTATCGATACAAAACACCAAAGTTACATTTCATAATTACAACTTCTCAAATTCAGTTGGCGGTCTACAGATATTCCACACAGACATTTTCGGATTCACACTGACACCCTGGGAATGGTTTAGTCCTCGGATGGCGGTTGCTATGGGTGTGAACAAACCGGACAGCAGCAACGATGGACGTCTGTGTTCGGCACGGCAGAAGGGCCACAGGCAACACGGTGAAGGTTGGTTGAATACTTACACGTCTGAAGAAGAATATGAACAATGTTTGTGGGCGATAATACCGGTCGAATCCGGCGGTTTATTCAAACGGCCAGCAAGGGCGCTCAATTCTGCCTTGGCTTCGTATGCTTCTGCGGCCGGGGCGTCACTGCAGTGTCAAACGATCGGCCTGCAGTTTTTTGTGTCTGCGTAGACATGAAATCCACAAAACCCAGATGGTGATTCTGTCTGCAATTAAGAGCCCCGACCACAGCTTTTTGTAAACCATGCAATTGCATCCGTTACCTTCACCTGTCACTTGGATGCATATATTAGCATAGCTTTATGTTAAAATTAACTGTAACTGGCTTGATACTGCATAATTGATTCAGTTCTCGAACCAAAAACAAACTTTATTTGCCACATGCGCCGAATACAACAAGTGTAGACTTTACCGTTAATTGCTTACTTACAAGCCCTTAACCAACAGTGCAGTTCAAGAAGAAGAAGAAGGTAAAATGTGTTTTATATTGGATATTCGGTTCACGCTCCTCAATAACTATTAAACCAAGCCTGCCATGACTATGAAGATGGTATTTTCTGAATCGGGTGGATGGAGAAAAATCCAAACCTTTTTGTGTATTTCATAAGATTTCAATCTTCAATAGCTATTACCATTGATGTACAATGAACACAAATAAATGCAACATGCAACAATTTCTATGATTTTACTGAGTTACTTCATATAAGGAAATCAAATTCATTAGCGCCTAATCTATTGATTTCACATGACCGGGACTACAGATGCAAAAAAATGTTTTGGAAAGTAGGGGTGTGGATCAGAAAAACAGTCAGTATCTGGTGTGACCACCATTTGTCTCATGTAGCTTGAGACATCTCCTTCGCATAGATATTGTAAATAAGAATTAGTTCTTAACTGACTTGCCTAGTTAAATAAATAAAAATAAGTGTTGATCAGGCTGATTGTGGCCTGTGGAACGTTATCCCACTCCTCTTCAATAGCTGTGCAAAGTTGCTGGATATTGGCGCGAACTGGAATACGCTGTCATACACGTCGATCCAGAGCATCCCAAACATGCTCAATGGGTGACATGTCTGGTGAGTCTGCAGGCCATGAAGAACTGGGACATTTTCAGCTTCCAGGAATTGTTTACAGATCCTTGCGACATGGGCCATGCATTATCATGCTGAAACATGAGGGGATGGTTGATGAATGGCACAACAATGGGCCTCAGGATCTCGTCACGGTATCTGTGCATTCAAATTGCCATTGATAAATACATTTGTGTTCGTTGTCTGTAGCTTATGCCTGCCCATACCATAACCCCCCAAAGTTGACATCAGCAAACTGTTCGCCCACACGACGCCATACACGCTGTCTGCCATTTGCCCAGTACAGGTGAAACCAGGATTCATCCGTGAAGAGCACACTTCTCCAGCATGCCAGTGGCCATCGAAGGTGAGCATATGCCCACTGAAGTCGGTTACAACGCCGTACTGCAGTCAGGTCAATAGCCTGGTGAGGATGACGAGCACGCAGATGAGCTTCCGAGACAGTTTGTGCAGAAATTCTTTGGTTGTGCAAACCCACAGTTTCATCTGTCTGGGTGGCTGGTCGCAGACCATCCTGTAGGTGAAGAAGCTGAATGTGGAGATCCTGGGCTGGCGTGGTTACACGTGGTCTGCGGTTGTTAGGATGGTTGGGCATACTGCCAAATTCTCTAAAATGACATTGGAGGTGGCTTATGGTAGAGAAATTAACATTAAATTATCTGGCAACAGCTCTGGTGGACATTCCTGCAGTCATCATGCCAATTGCACACTCCCTAAAAACTTGAGACATCTGTGGCGTTGTTCAAGACAACACCACAGATGGCCTTTTATTGTCCCCAGCACAAGGTGCACCTGTCTAATGATCAATTTGTTTAATCAGCTTCTTGATATGCCACACCTTACAGGGGGATGGATTATCTTGGCAAAGGAGAAATGCTCACTAACAAATTTGTGCACAAAGTTTCAGAGAAATAAGCTTTTTGTGCGTATGACATTTCTGGGATCTTTTATTTCAGCACGGGACCAACCCTTTACATGTTGCGTTTTATATTTTTGTTCAGTGTCTATAAACCCTGGATTGCTGATGCTATGTCTTGGCATTTGAAAGGCTTTGAAGCCACTGGTCTACCATATTGGCACTCCCCAGTAGGAGCATGAATGTGTAAATGCATTTCTAGAGCTTCCAAAATATTTTTTACAATGGTGGGGAAGTGCCAAGATGGAGTAATGGTGGCAGTGCCCCTTATCAGTCATCCAGTGTATATACAGTACCAGTCAAAAGTTTGGACACACCTACTCATTCAAGGGTTTTTCTTTATGTTTTACTATTTTCTACATTGTGGAACAATAGTGAAGACATCAAAACTATGAAATAACACATATGGATTAATGTAGTAACCAAAGAAATGTTAAACAAATCAAAATATATTTAATATTTTTGATTCTTCAAAATAGCCACCCTTTGCCTTAATGACAGCTTTGCACACTCTTGGCATTCTCTCAGCCAGTTTCATGTGGAATGCTTTTCAAACTGTCTTAGAGTTCCCACATATGCTGAGCACTTATTGGCTGCTTTTCCTTAACTCTGCGGTCCAACTCATCCAAAACTATCTCAATTGAGGTTGGGTGATTGTGGAGGCCGACCTCCCTGCATCATCTAATGCAGCACTCCACCACCCTCCTTGGTCAAATAGGCCTTACACAACCTGGAGCTGTGTGTTGGGTCATTGTCCTGTTGAAAAACAAGTCTCACTAAGCGCAAACCAGATGGGATGGCGTGTTTCTACAGAATGCTGTGGTAGCCATGCTGGTTAAGTGTGCCTTGAATTCTAAATATATCACTGACAGTGTCACCAGCAAAGCATCCCCACACCATCACACCACCACCTCCATGCTTCATCCATTCACCTGCTCTGTGTCTCACATAGACAGCGGTTGAAACCAAAAATCTCAGATTTGGACTCATCAAACCAAAGGAAAGATTTCCAACGGTCTAATGTCCATTGCTCGTGTTTCTTGGCCCAAGCAAGTCTCTTCTTAATATTGGTGTCCTTTAGTAGTGGTTTCTTTCAAAATAAAAAAATACTTTTAACAAAGCACACCTGTTAATTGAAATGCATTCCAGGTGACTACCTCATGAAGCTGGTTGAGAGAATGCCAAGAGTGTGCAAAGCTGTCATCAAGGCAAAGGGTGGCTACTTTTGAAGAATCTCAAACAGAAAATATATTTTGATTTGTTCAACACTTTTTTTTGGTTACTACATGATTCCATATGTGTAATTTCATAGTTTTGATATCTTTACTATTTATAAAGAAAACCCCTTGAATTAGTAGCTGTCCAAACTTTTGACTGGTACTGTATAAATCATTGGCTCTCACACAAATTGTAACATGACTATGAAAATGACATTCTGAATCGGTGGAAGATGGTCAAAAATCCACTGGTTAAAAAACATAGGTTTTATTATTCTATTTTATTGCTTTCAATCTTCAATAGCTCTTACACAAAGCATGCCATGACAATTATAGAGGCAGGAGGTGGACATTAATGTTGTAACCTTTAACTGTAAACATTAACTCTGTAACCCATTAAGTCATTGAGCTGTATCTAAAGATATTTTCTTCACAGTTATTTACATATTTAACTGTATTAGAGATTGAGAGAACTACATACAGTTGAAGTCGGAAGTTTACATACACCTTAGCCAAATACATTTAAACTCAGTTTTTCACAATTCCTGACATTTAATCCTAATGTAAATTTCCTGTTTTAGGTCAGTTAGGATCACCACTTTATTTTAAGAATGTGAAATGGCCATTTGTGATGGCCACTCCAATACCTTGACTTTGTTATCCTTAAGCCATTTTGCCACAACTTTGGAAGTATGCTTGGGGTCATTGTCCATTTGGAAGACCCATTTGCGACTAAGCTTTAACTTCCTGACTGATGTCTTGAAATGTTGCTTCAATATATCCACATAATTTTCCTGCCTCATGGTGCCATCTATTTTGTGAAGTGCACCAGTCCATCCTGCAGCAAAGCACCCCCACAACATGATGCTGCCACCCCCATGCTTCACGGTTGGGATGGTGTTCTTCGGCTTGCAAGCCTCCCCCTTTTTCCTCCAAACATAACGATGGTCATCATGGCCAAAAGGTTATATTTTCGTTTCATCAGACCAGAGGACATTTCTCCAAAAAGTACAATCTTTGTCCCCATGTGCAGTTGCAAACCGTAGTCTGGCTTTTTTTCATAGTTGTTTTGGAGCAGTGGCGTCTTCCTTGCTGAGCGGCCTTTCAGGTTATTGTCGATATAGGATTCGTTTTACTGTGGATATAGATACTTTTGTACCTGTTTCCACCTGAATCTTCACAAGGCCCTTTGCTGTTGTTCTGGGATTGATTTGCACTTTTCGCACCAAAGTACGTTCATCTCCAGGAGACAGAACGCGTCTCCCTTCCTGAGCGGTATGACGGCTGTGTGGTCCCATGGTGTTTATACTTGCGTACTATTGTTTGTACAGATGAAAGTGGTACCTTCAGGCATTTGGACATTTCTCCCAAGGATGAACCAGACTTGTGGAGGTCTACCATTTTTTTTCTGAGGTCTTGGCTGATTTCTTTTGATTTTCCCATGATATCAAGCAAAGCACAAAGTAGATGTCCTAACCGACTTGCCAAAACTATAGTTTGTTAACAAGAAATTTGTGGAGTGGTTGAAAAACGAGTTTTAAAGACTTCAACCTAAGTGTATGTAAACTTCCGACTTCAACTGTACATAGTTCTGTTGTATTGGATTGCGCTATTGACTGCAAGTTCTAGAATGCCTTTACAACAGGTAGTAGGAAGAGGGGAGAACGCACCAGTTATGTACAAGTGACAAGTGATTATCCTGACTTTCGTTAGCAACTTTCTTTTATTGTTTTTGTTGAATCTAAAGTTGTTAAATGTAACATGAACAAGTAGTATTACTAAAAGAAGCTTTCATTTCAAACCCGACGTCCCGAGTCATTACTTTGAAGATAGTTATTCTATAATTAAGGCATATTCCTAATCTCAGTCCATGGAGAAATAAATACATTTTGAGATGATATGCAATGAAAAGTGATCCATCGAAGTTTACTCAACCTGTGTGTGGGTGTCTGACTAAACCTGTCTTTGTGTTGTTGTTGTGGTTCCCAGGTGTTGGAGTGTGGGGTGTGTGAGGATGTCTTCTCTCTCCAAGGGGACAAGGTCCCCCGGCTGCTGCTCTGCGGTCACACAGTCTGCCATGACTGTCTGACCCGGCTGCCCCTGCATGGTAGAGCCGTCCGCTGCCCCTTTGACAGACAGGTCACTGAACTGGGTGAGTTCTGTAGGGTTTAGTTTCTATACAGGCCAAACATTCAACCTCCAGCTGCGTACCCCCTCTAGCACCAGGGTCAGTGCACTCTCAAATATTGTTTTTTGCAATTGTAAGCCTGCCACACACACACTATACGATACATTTATTAAACATAAGAATGAGTGTGAGTTTTTGTCACAACCCGGCTCGTGGGAAGTGACAAAGAGCTCTTATAAGACCAGGGCAAAAATAATAATATAATAATAATCAATAATTTTGCTCTTTATTTAGCCATCTTACATATAAAACCTTATTTGTTCATTGAAAATTGTGAATAACTCACCACAGGTTAATGAGAAGGGTGTGCTAGAAAGGATGCACATAACTCTGCAATGGTGGGTTGTATTGGAGAGAGTCTGTCTTTAATCATTTTCCACACACAGTCTGTGCCTGTATTTAGTTTTCATGCTAGTGAGGGCAGAGAATCCACTCTCACATAGGTACGTGGTTGCAAAGGGCATCAGTGTCTTAACAGAGCGATTTGCCAAGGCAGGATACTCTGAGCGCAGCCCAATCCCGAAATCTGGCAGTAGCTTCTGATTTTAAATTACATTTTCACAGAATCGCTTGTTGCAATTTCGATGAGGCTCTCTTGTTCAGATATCGGTAAGTGGATTGGAGGCAGGGCATGAAAGGGATAACAAATCCAGTTGTTTGTGTTTTTCGTTTCTGGAAAGTACCTGCGTAATTGCGCAGCCAACTCACTCAGGTGCTTCGCTATATCACATTTGACATTGTCCGTAAGCTTGAGTTCAATTGCACACAAAAAAGTCATACAATGATGTAAAGATCTCTGTCAGCATTAACAAGGACAACACACAGAAGAGCTACAGCTTCTTAGTCATAGCCTAAATTTTGTCCCCACATTGAATATAGTTACAGGGTCCCTGTAATCCTAGATTCAGATCATTCAGGTGAGAAAAAACATCACCCAGATAGGCCAATCATGTGAGAAACTCGTCATCATGCAAGCGGTCAGACAAGTGAAAATTATGGTCAGTAAAGAACTTTAAGCTTGTCTCAATTTTTTTTAAATCTGTCAATACTTTGCCCATTGATAACCAGCGCACTTCTGTATGTTGTAAAAGCGTTACGTGGTCGCTGCCAATATCATTGCATAGTGCAGAAAATACACGAGAGTTCAGGGGCCTTGCTTTAACAAAGTTAACCATTTTCACTGACGTGTCCAAAACGTCTTTCAAGCTGTCTGGCATTCCCTTGGCAGCAAGAGCCTCTCGGTGGATGCTGCAGTGTACCCAAGTGTCATCGGGAGAAACTGCTTGCACGCGAGTTACCACTTCACTATGTCTCCCTGTCATGGCTTTTGCGCCATCAGTACAGATACCACCATGAGCAGCAGCTACATTTGGCTACATACGGACCGTTAGTGGAATTCCCGTGTGAGAGATTTATGTTTAATGTGATTGGATGTTAATTATTTGACTAGGCTACATGTATTTGACATTGTTGTTATTTCACTGAACACTAGATTGTTTAATTTTATTTTTGGCAGTGAAACGAGGCTACTCAGGCGAGAGAAAAAACCTCACCCGAATGTATAGCCCCTTTGGAAAATATAAATGGACTGTTTGAAAATGTGAAGGGGGAAGAAAAAAAAAATATATATACATACATACACACATACAGTTGAAGTCGGAAGTTTACATACATATAGGTTGGAGTCTTTAAACTTGTTTTTCAACCACTCCACAGATGTCTTGTTAACAAACTATAGTTTTGGCAAGTCTGTTAGGACATCAACTTTGTGCATGACACAAGTAATTTTTCCAACAATTGTTTACAGACAGATTATTTCACTTATAATTCACTGTATCACAATTCCAGTGGGTCAGGCGTTTACATACACTAACTAAATTCCAGAAAATTATGCCATGGCTTTAGAAGCTTCTGATAGGCTAATTGACATCATTGGAGGTATACCTGTGGATGTATTTCAAGGCCTACCTTCAAACTCAGTGCCTCTTTGCTTGACATCATGGGAAAATCAAAAGGAATCAGCCAAGACCTCAGAAAAACAATTGTAGACCTCCACAAGTCTGGTTCATCCTTGGGAGCAATTTCCAAACGCCTGAAGGTACCACGTTCATCTGTACAAACAATAGTATGCAAGTATAAACACCATGGGACCACACAGTCGTCATACTGCTCAGGAAGGGAGACGCGTTCTGTCTCCTAGAGATGAACTTACTTTGGTGTGAAAAGTGCAAATCAATCCCAGAACAGCAGCAAAGGACCTTGTAAAGATGCTGGAGGAAACAGGTACAAAAGTATCTATACCCACAGTAAAACGAGTCCTATATCGACATAACCTGAAAGGCCGCTCAGCAAGGAAGAAGCCACTTGTCCAAAACCGCCATAAAAAGCCAGACTACGGTTTACAACTGCACATGGGGACAAAGATTGTACTTTTTGGAGAAATGTCCTTTGTTCTGATGAAACAAAAATAGAACTGTTTGACCGTAATGACCATCATTATGTTTGGAGGACAAAGGGGGAGGCTTGCAAGCCGGAGAGCACCATCCCAACCGGGAAGCATGGGGGTGGCAGCATCATGTTGTGGGGGTGCTTTGCTGCAGGAGGGGACTGGTGCACTTCACAAAATAGATGGCATCATGAGGCAGGGAAATTATGTGGATATATTGAAGCAACATCTCAAGACATCAGTCAGGAAGTTAAAGCTTAGTCGCAAATGGGTCTTCCAAATGGACATTGACCTTCCAAAGTTGTGGCAAAATGGCTTAAGGACAACAAAGTCAAGGTATTGGAGTGGCCATCACAAAGCCCTGACCTCAGTCCTATAGACAAATTTGTGGGCAGAACTGAAAAAGTGTGTGTGAGCAAGGAGGCCTACAAACCTGACTCAGTTACACCAGCTCTGTCAGGAGGAATGGGCCAACATTCACCCAACTTATTGTGTGAAGCTTGTGGAAGGCTACCGGAAACGTTTGACCCAAGTTAAACAATTTAAAGGCAATGCTACCAAATACTAATTGAGTGTATGTAAACTTCTGACCCACTGGGAATGTGATGAAAGAAGTAAAAGCTTAAATAGATCATTCTCTCTACTATTATTCTGACATTTCACATTCTTAAAATAAAGTGGTGATCCTAACTGACCTAAGACAGGGAATTTTTACTAGGATGAAATGTCAGGAATTGTGAAAAACTGAGTTTAAATGTATTTGGCTAAGGTGTATGTAAACTTCCGACTTCAACTGTATATATTTTTTAAAGTGAATCACATTTTTAACCCCCGACGGCGTTGCGCGTACCCCAGTTTGGGAATACCTGTGTTGGAGGATGTGAGCGAAGTGGAGCGTGTGTAATTTGGCTGTAATGGATCGATTCGGCCTTCTCTCCTGCTCCAATTTCACTCCGGTTCTGCTCAGCCACAAGCTCTGTCCAGCATTTTTCATTTCACCACTGTTCTTTTAATAAGGCCTATTCTGTTGTATTTATTTAGCCTCCCCCACCACTAATGCGCAGAGATGTTATGAGTCAACAAAGAAATAGGTCACACAGCCTGTGTAATTGATAGCAAGACAACTAATGAGCCCATGCAGCACATTTTGATTTCTATATAGGCTATTGTTAAACAAAAAGGGGAGTCTAAGTTTGAGCTACATTTTTTATTTTATGTGAGCGCTGATCAAAAAAAAAAATTGCAGAGCAGGGAAATGGACGTTGAACCACAGAGCGGTGCGCAAAGACCGCTCCAAGAGCGATGAGTGGGATTTCCAATGGCTCACATACTCTGGTCTGTGTGAAGGTGATGTGACATCCATCTCTCTCTCTCTCAGGGGACTCTGGCGTGTGGGGTCTGAAGAAGAACTTTGCCCTGCTGGAACTTCTGGAGAGGCTGCAGAATGGAGCGTCCAACCAGTTGGGCATGGCAGAGGAGTCCCTCAAAGGCATGGGAGAGGTAGGCAGTAGTTACCCCTGCCCTGGGTTCCCATCTTTCGTCTGCAATTATCTGAAAACACAGAGGATAGGTGAATGCAATATGGGACTTTGCTTTGATCTGCCTCGTTTTTTCATCATCCAGCCAAACATACATTTCATGTGTTGTCATTAAGTAAGTAACACTATCCTATGTTCTTCCCTTTCCTTCCAGAGTATAATCCGCTGTGACGAGGACGAGAGCCACACGGCATCTATGTACTGCACGGTGTGTGCCACCCACCTGTGTGCCAACTGCTCCCAGCTCACCCACTCCACCCGCACCCTGGCCAAGCACCGGCGGGTACCCCTGGCAGACAAGCCCCACGAGAAGACACTGTGCCCGCAGCACCAGGTCCACGCTATCGAGTTTGTCTGTCAGGAGGAGATCTGCCAGCCTGGGCCGCTCATGTGCTGCGTGTGCAAAGAGTACGGCAAGCACCAGGGACACAAGGTACTGGAAGGAGGATGAGTCAGCTTGGAGAATATCAGTATTGACTACTTACGTCAATCTCTCAAGCAACATTCCTAGCAACGAGACCCACTAGAGACATCAATATGTTTTTATTAGAACCCGACCGATATGGAATTTTTTGATCCGATACATTCCGATTTTAGTGGCAATATTCACAGATAACCAATAAAACCTTTTCTGTATTGATTGTGCTAAAAACAGCCCTACAAAGAACATTAATGTAAGCACCACATACAGTTTAAGAGCACCAGAAAGACTATATTTTTTAATAGAAGAACTGTGTTACTCTAGCGAATGGGAGGATAAACTGCAATGATTCCAGCAAACAAAATGCCTAGACTCTGAAGACTGAGCTTCCTCATGCTAGCCAGCTGGAACACAGCATTGGACACATTTAGAATGTATTGGTATTTTGTTGTCACTTGAAAGGAAAAACATCAATCACAAAATGTGGTGCTGGCACTCACCCTACATGTTGCCTCAGTAAACGGTCCTTGCAATCCGGGATCCTTGGGACATCCCTATGCCATTGAAGTTGACATTTTAAAATGGTTAAGGTTCAGGGTTACGGGATGGGTTAAGGTTAGTGTTTAGCCTAGGGATGTACCAAGGTTCCCAGATAGCACTAACCCTCAGTGAACTACATCAAGTACTCTCACACAGCTAGTTAGATGGGGGTGGCAAGTTGTTTGATCGGATTCAAGTCCGGGCTCTGGCTGGGCCACTGAAGGACATTCAGAGACTTGTTCCGAAGCCACTCCTGCGTTGCCTTGGCTGTGTGCTTATGGTCGTTGTCCTGTTGGAAGGTGAACCTTCGCTCCAGTCTGTGGTACTGAGCGTTCTGGAGCAGGTTCTCATCAAGGATCTCTCTGTACTTTGCTCCGTTCATCTTTCCCTCGATCCTGACTAGTGTCCCTGCCGCTGAACAACATCCCAACAGCATGATGCTGCCACCACCATTCTTCACCGTAGGGATGGTGTCAGGTTTCCTCCAGATGTGATGCTTGGCATTTTGGCCAAATAGTTCAATCCTGGTTTCATCAGACCAGAGAATCATCTTGTTTCTCATGGTCTGAGAGTCCTTTAGGTGCCTTTTGGCAAACTCCAAACAGGCTGTCATGTGCCTTTTACTGAGGAGTGGCTTCCGTCTGGCCACTCTACCATAAAGGCCTGATTGGTAGACTGCTGCAGAGATGGTTGTCCTTCTGGAAGGTTCTTCCATCTCCACAGAGGAACTCTGGAGCGCTGTCAGAGTGACCATCGGGTTCTTTGTCACCTCCCTGACCAAGGCCCTTCTCCCCCGATTGCTCAGTTTGGCCGGACGGCCAGCTCTAGGAAGAGTCTTGGTGGTTCCAAACTTCTTCCATTTAAGAATGATGAAGGCCATTGTGTCTCGGAACTCTACGGACAATTCCTTCAACCTCATTGCTTGGTTTCTGCTCTTACATGCACTGTCATCTGTGGAACCTTATATAGACAGGTGTGTGCCTTTTCTAAATCATGTCCAATCAATTGAATTTACCACAGGTGGACTCCAAGTTGTAGAAACAGCTCAAGGATGAGAGGGAGACTCAACTCTGTAGCGGAGTAGTGTCGTTTCTTCTCCGGGCAGTTTTATTTATCGCCGGCATTTACCAGCTAACGGAAACACTGGTGCGTAGCCATGGGTGAACAGGGAGTAAAAGAGGGGGCTGAGCACTTACCCCTGTGGGGCTCCCGTGTTGAGGATCAGCGTGGTGATCAGGTGTTGTTGCCTACCTTCACCAGATGGGGTCGGCCCGTCAGGAAGTCTAGGACCCAGTTGCACAGGAAGGGATTCAGACCCAGGGCCCTGAGCTTAGTGAAGAGCTTGGCGGGTACTATGGTGTTGAGGCTGTTCAACTGCTATGATTTGATTAATTTCTCCTTGCTGATTGCTTCCTTCCTGTAGCATGCGGTTCTGGAGGCAGAAGCCAATCAGATCCGTGCATCCATCCTGGACATGGCCCACTGTATCCGGACGTTCACAGAGGAGGTGTCGGAGTATTCCAGGAAGCTGGTTGGGATCGTACAGCAGATCGAGGGAGGAGAACAGACAGTGGAGGACGGCATCAGCATGGCACACACTGAACATGTAAGAACAGCTGGCAGTGGATGAGTTTTTGCATACTATACAACAGAAGAACTTTAGTTGTCAAAGAGGATAGCTAGGCATTTGAGCTATGATCAATGTAAAGCTGTTACTGTGTTTACCAATTAACAATGGCTACATTTAAAAGTCCTCGGAAACGTTGTTTCCTTCCAAAAAGTCATAAAATAGTTTATGGTTTATCCTAGTGTATATTTCCTCATTCTGTGTGTGTTCACACAGAATGAGGAAACTCAGTCGTCTGTGGGTGTTCCCCAGGTCCCAGGCACGGCAGAGAGCGCCCGGTCCTGCGTACGGGCCTACTTCGCCGACCTCCACGAGACGCTGTGCAGACAGGAGGAGATGGCGCTCAGCGTAGTGGACGCCCACGTCAGAGAGAGACTCATCTGGCTCCGGCAGCAGCAGGAGGACATGGCCATCCTGCTTTCCCAGGTCTCCACTGCCTGCCTGCACTGTGAGAAAACACTGCAGCAGGTAGGAGTCAAAATGGGGCCACCAATGGGGATAGCATCTAGAGCACACCGTAGGAACGCAATCTCTGCTTGCACCGGAAGGTGCCCGCCGTTTTCAATAAGCAGCTTTGCACCGCTATGTTCTTCCTGGGGTCTTCTGTATGCGTGTTCAATTGGACAGTCCCTCCTGGATTCTACGATAGCAAATGTTTTTTTCAAAATCAACAATGCCCTGCCCTGCATATTATCTGAGAGCTTGCAAATTTGGCTAATCACTGCACTATTTCAGTATAAAACAGTTAATTCATCTCAATATTATTGGACAAAACTAACTCATCCCCGCAGCACAAAAAGAGGGCTCGCATACTCAACCATTTACCGCATAATATGGTTCAATCAAGCCACATGTCAACCCACTTTCCCTCGTCAGTGCATTTGTGAAAAATTTGACAAAATCATTGCATATTGCCATATAAAATGTCTGAATTGTCGCAGCAAGATCAAGCATTTTTGCCCACAAGTATCACAAAACATCCCAGTAATCATGACTGATCTCTTTCCCGTCTCTCTCGGTAGGATGACTGCAGGGTGGTTCTGGCAAAGCAGGAGATCAACAGACTGTTGGAGACTCTGCAGAAACAGCAGCAGCAGTTCACTGAGCTGGCCGACCACATCCAGCTAGACGCTGGTATCCCCGTCACATTCACTAAGGTACAGCACTCTGCTCTACTCTGTAGGATTTCAAGACTTGGCACACTCTCCATTGAAAGATAATTAGTTACCTCATTTAGACGACATGGTTTTCTCTGTTCCAGGACAACCGGGTCCACATCGGTCCAAAGATGGAGATCAGGGTGGTGACCCTGGGACTGGATAGTGCAGGGAAAACCACCATCCTCTTCAAGCTGAAACAGGACGAGTTTATGCAGCCCATCCCTACCATAGGTAAACCCACAACAGTCTTTGTCATGTAGGCACGTGTCAAATTATACATTTTTACATTACATTTACCTGAATTGTATTGACACTAGCCATTCCTTCTTGTCATCTCTAGGTTTTAATGTGGAGACAGTAGAGTATAAGAATCTCAAGTTCACCATCTGGGATGTTGGTGGGAAACATAAGCTACGACCTCTCTGGAAGCACTATTACCTGAACACACAAGGTACACTACAATCTCAAAAGTATGTGGACACCTGCTCGTTGAGCATTAATATGGAGTTGGTCCCCCCCTTTGCTGCTATAACAGCCTCCACTCTTCTGGATGTTGGAACATTGCTGCGGGGACTTGCTTCCATTCAGCCACAAGAGCATTTAGTGAGGTCGGGCTCTGATGTTGGGCGATTAGGCCTGGCTCGCAGTCGGCGTTCTAATTCATCCCAAAGGTGTTCGATGGGGTTTAGGTGCAGGCCAGTCAAGTTCTTCCACACCGACCTCGACAAACCATTTATGTATGGACCTTGCTTTGTGCATGGGGGCATTGTCATGCTGAAACAGGAAAGGGCCTTCCCCAAACTGTTGCACGAAAGTTGGAAGCACAGAATCGTCTAGAATGACATTGTATGCTGTAGCATTAAGATTTCCCTTCACTGGAACTAAGGGGCTTAGCCTGAACCATGAAAAACAGCCCCAGACCATTATTCCTCCTCCAAACTTTACAGTTGGCACTATGCATTGGGGCAGATGGCGTTCTCCTGGCATCCGCCGAAATCAGATTCGTCCGTCGGACTGCCAGATGGTGAAGCGTGAATGATCACTCTAGAGAACGCATTTCCACTGCTCCAGACTTCAATGGCGGCAAGCTTGGCATTGCGGATGGTGATCTTAGGCTTGTGTGCGGCTGCTCGGCCATGGAAACCCATTTCATGAAGCTACCGACGAACAGTTCTTGTCTGACGTTGACTGACTTGTTGGAAAGGTGGCATCCTATGACGGTGCCACGTTGAAAGTCACTGAGCTTATCAGTACGGGCCATTCTACTGCCATTGTTTTCCTATGGAGATTGCATGGCCGTGTGCTCGATTTTATACACATGTCAGCAACTGGTGTGGCTGAAATAGCCGAATCCACTCATTTGAAAGTTTCCACATACTTTTGTATAAATAGTGTATCTGTCTATCCTCTTTCTTTCATAATACCTGCTTCCCTTACTGTATCAATAAATATGACAAATGTAAGATTTTGAAGAGAGAGAATTTGAAAATACAGTATGTTATACAACAACAAAAAATCTGTAAATTAGTTTTTTACTCATCCAGGAAACCTGCAAACAGGTTATGAATGAATAGGGCCCTGACTTTCTCAGTTTCTCTCTCCAGCGGTGGTGTTTGTGATTGACAGCTGTCACAGAGACAGGCTGATGGAGGCCCACAGTGAGCTGGCGAAACTGCTGACTGAGAAAGAGCTGAGAGACGCCCTGCTGCTCATCTTCGCCAACAAACAGGTACACACGCAGCCCCCTGGTCCAAGAAACAAGTATATACACACACACACACACAAAGATGATTTAAGTCATTGATTCCTCTATCCTCACCTGCAGGATGTCCCCGGGGCTGTGTCAGTGGAGGAGATGACGGAGCTTCTGAGCCTTCACAAACTGTGCTGTGGGAGGAGCTGGCACATCCAAGGCTGTGACGCCCGCAGCGGCACAGGGCTCCACGAGGGCCTGGACTGGCTGTCCCGACAGCTGGTGGCTGCAGGCGTACTGGACGTGGCCTAAACCTCCCCTGATGACTGACTTCTGTTACCCAGTCTCACCCATTATCCTCTTACCCTAAAACTACCCCATAAACCATTGATACCCGAGAGACCAGTTTCACCAAATACCTACCTAAACTTCTTACCTGATGCTTGACTTAAAGGAGAAACAATTTGTTTGAGATTAAGATATATATATATATATCTCAAACTTATTTCAAATGGACCCAGTCCTACCACAGTATCATCCCATAACCTGCACCCAGTTCCACTTCAGTCCTACCTCAAAATCCCATACCCTTCACCCTCATACTCAGGCCCTAGTCCTATCTTATACCCATCTATACCCTACATCCCGGACCCCATAGCCTACATCTCTGTTCTACCTACCACACCCACTGTTCCCACCCCTTACCTGTGGATAAGCTTATAATCTAACCCATAGCCAGTGAAGCCATCATTAGTCTGAATGCTTTGTGCTCTGCTCTGTCTTGGCTAAAAGGTATGCTAATTAACCAGGCCAGGATATAGGGTTTCCGTCAAGCTTAACTAACTAGACTACACATTTCCATATCGCCTCAATGAAGATCGTATGAGGTGGTTCATTTCATGGCGAAACTCCATGTTGCAGATGTTTTTCCTTTGGCTAACCAGTGTGCAGTTTGATATACTAAACAAAGGTGAAATAATTGAGTAGATAAGTCACTTAAGCCCTGACAAAGTGAAAAGTATCAGTCTTATACTGTATTAGCAAATGTCTAACCAATAACCTGTTCAGTCTTGCGCAAAATATGAATATAAGTTGGAACAGCACGTTGACAACTGTCTGGCATTTAACGTCTCCCTAAGGAGCTGCTGTATTCTCTAAAACTAAAGCAGGTATTCACACCCTATAAGACATTTACACACAGGTCAATTAGTTTGGTCACAGGACTAAGTGTGTACATCCCGTGACTTTTCTACTCTAGGGCTTTACACACAAACGTTTTATTGAAACGAATGGTACAATATCCTGAATTTGGCTTTATGGCACTGCCTTCATGTCATGTCTTAACAGGAATTGATGGCAACCTATTATGGTCTAGAATGTATTTATTTGGGGGGTGGTGTCATCTTCGGTACCAATGCACTTGACTGATGTAATGCAGCATCTGGTCTGAAAATGACACAAGCGGTTAAGGTTTGGGTTCAGCTATTATTCACTTTGGTTGAGAAGTGTCTGTTACATTAAATAATGCAGTTTACTGACATCTGTTTTGATCAATTTTGAGTTGATTGAAACAGACTTTGCTGAGATGTTGTATCTCTGGTGAAACATCTGCGCGATATTTTTGCCTCCTGTTTTGTGGAGTTTTTTTGTGAAGAATGCATTGGTGCATGTGGGTTGTGTTCAGGACGGTGCAACGTTGCACTTGTTGCAGATAAATGTTTAGAGCTGACATGATTCCTTCATTAATTGAGAGGATGATTTTCACACAATATTTATCTGCATGTTCCATAATGTTGTGCCCTACTGAATGTGACCCTGGCTTCATTTGAAACCAAATGAAAAATAATATCTGCTGTCGACTATAGGACTCCAGGTTTTGAGTTCTGTAATAACATTTATTAGATTTTCTGTTTTAGCACAGTCTGAATTTTTAGTAACATACTACATTACCCACCTGTAGTAACACCCTTTCAACGCCTCTTGTTGTATCGCAGAACCATCCTTTGGTTCGAATTAACTTTCCTTATTGCTATAGTGTTTACTACTTCTTGTATGTTTAAAAAAAGGCACATGTGAAGAAGCCTTTCCCTCTACTCTTAACAGATCTCTTGATTTGCGAAATCTTCCATTTCTGATGTGATTTTGAAACGTTTAGAAGCACAGTGCACATTTGTTACTCGGACTTGATGTTTTTTGTAAATGATTCATAATGCGACGCTATTAAATAAAAACAAACTGATGAATGTCTGGATATGGTCTGACCCATCCAGAGAAGTTGTAGATAGAATATAGAATCATGTTAGATACTTATAGCTGAACGTTCTGTAATGTTCCCCTGAATGGTCCCAAATAAGACCCTGGTTTATTCATTTCACACATCCAAGAAAAGATGACACATGGAATGGGAGACAGCAAGATGCGTTCTTCAATAATCCAAGACTTTACTTTGTTAAAAAAAAGAAAAAAAAAAGAAAAAGGGGATGTAATAATAGCACACAGACTGGTGAGATGGAAACCTGATTACTTGATGGTGATGTTAATGTCTTAAGGTTTGTCTGTTTTAGGGTTGACTTTGATGTTGGAGATCCTCTGAACTATCTCCATTCCCTTGGCACTCCTGCCAAACACTGCACTTGTTGTCCAACCAGGGTGAGAAAGATGAGTAGGGAGAGCCATTAACTTAGGTCTAGATTTATTTGAACATCTTTGTACATAATGCAGAAATATACATTGGTAAAAACAGACATAAGGTACATTCCTTCAACTGAACCCACTGGAACAGGCTGAGCTTCACCACACGGCTGTTATCTAGTTTCCCCAGGATATGCACACACCTGAACACACACAGGTGACAAATACATTTTGTTTCAGTCCAGCCTTAAAAACAACTGATTCAACTAATCAATTTATCATCAAGAGCTTGATAAGTTGACTTAGGGTTTTTAGTGCAGGGCTGGTACAAAAGCCTGCTCACTGTAGCTCTCCAGGGCTAACAACCACTGTGTTTAGAGGATATTACTGTGAAGCGCATTTTGACCATTCAAATGCTACCTGTTGGTCTCCACATTGATGACCTTGATGCCTAGCATGGTTCCGTAGAGGACGAAGTGACCTGTCAGGTCAAAGATGATGTTGGTGAGCCTAATGCCGTCCACCTTCTCCAGTTCCCTCTCTACCGCCATCCTCTGACCAAACTCCATGTCTGGTAGCTGGAATAGAGCTCCATCAGCACTGACAGAAATACACTCCATCACTCCTGTAACACGAAGGAGTGAATTCAAGCCCTGAATGATATTTCAGTCAGTCTAAAGGCCAGTGTGCGGTTGCATTAAGATGCATCATACAGATGTATCATTCGTACCCAGATGACTGCGGAAGTGTTTGACAAACTTTTTTCAGAACTTCACATGCCTGTGATGATGAAATCTGTCCTGGAAATTAAAACACTTGAGTATGAAGAGGCAGACTGAGCACCATTGTTGTGTGTGCATGTGTTTTTCTAACATGTATCATGGTCCCTTCTATCCGTCCAACTCTGACGTCACCCCATTGAAGTTAAAACAGTTAAAGAGTGACTGCCCCTAAAAATCAACTAAACCCTTTGAAAATGGCCTATGTGGCATCGATATGAGTCAAAATTGACTACAAAGTGTAAATAGGATAATTTTGGTCAAAAAGTCAGTCTCATCTAAAACGGAGTTTGAAGCCTCAGTGCACGCCCAACGAGTAAATGAAGGTTGGGTTTGGATTACTCCAAGTGTCAATACAGGATTAAGATTAAATCCTACTACACCAGCTCTGACGCTTGTCGGCTGTGGCAGGACTTGAAAACTATTACGGACTACAAAGGGAAACCCAGCTGCGAGCTGCCCAGTGACGCGAGCGAGCCTACCAGACGAGCTAAATGCCTTTTATGCTCGCTTTGAGGCAAGCAACACTGAAACATGCATGAGAGCACTAGCTGTTCTGGACGACTGTGTGATAACACTCTCGGTAGCCGATGTGAGCAAGACCTTTAAACAACATTCACAAAGCCACGGGGCCAGATGGAATACCAGGACGTGTACTCAAAGCATGCGCGGACCACCTGGCAAGTGTCTTCACTGACATTTTCAACTTCTCCCTGACCGAGTCTGTAATATCTACATGTTTCAAGCAGACCACAATAGTCCCTGTGCCCAAGGAAGAGGAGGTAGCCTGCCTAAATGATTACCGCCCCGAAGCACTCACGTAGGTAGCCATGAATTGCTTTGAAAGGCTCCCGGATACCATAGACCCACTCCAATTCGCATACCGTCCCAACAGATCCACAGATGACGCAATCTCAATCGCACTCCACACTGCCCTTTCCCACCTGGACAAAAGGAACAGCTATGTGAGAATGCGGTTCATTGTGTACAGCTCAGATTTCAACACCATAGTGCCCACAAAGCTCATCACTAAGCTAAGGACACTGGGACTAAACACCTCCCTCTACAACTGGACTTCCTGACGGGCCACCCCCAGGTGGTAAGGTTGGGCAACAACACGTCTGCTACGCTGATCCTCAACACTGGGGGCCCTCGGGGGGTGAGTGCTTAGTCCCCTCCTGTACTCCCTGTTCACCCACGACTGCATGGCCAAACACGACTCCAACACCATCATTAAGTTTGCTGACGACACAACAGTGGTAGGCCTGATCACAACAACGATGAGACAGCCTATAGGGAGGAGGTCAGAGACCTGGCAGTGTGGTGCCAGGACAACAAACTCTCCCTCAATGTCAGCAAGACAAAGGAGCTGATCGTGGTCTACAGGAAAAGGTGAGCCGAACAGGCCCCCATTATTAACATTGACGGGGCTGTAGTGGAGCGGGTCGAGAGTTTCAAGTTCCTTGGTGTCCACATCACCAACAAACTATCATGGTCCAAACACACCAAGACAGTCGTGAGGGGGGCAGAACAACACCTTTTCCCCCTCGGGAGACTGAAAAGATTTGTCATGGGTCCCCAGATCCTCAAATAGTTATACAGCTGCACCATCGAGGGCATCCTGACCGGTTGCATCTCCACCTGGTATGGTAAATGCTTGGCATCTGACCGTAAGGCACTACAGAGGGTAGTGCGTACAGCCCAGTACGTCACTGGGGCCAAGCTTCCTGCCATCCAGGACCTATATACTAGGCGGTGCCAGAGGAAAGACCAAAAAATTTTCAAAAACTCCAGTCACCCAAGTCATAGACTGTTCTCTCTGCTACCGCACGGCAAGCGTTACCGGAGCGCCAAGTCTAGGACCAAAAGGCTCCTTAACAGCTTCTACCCAAAAGCCATAAGACTGCTAACCAAATGGCCACAGGATTATTTACATTTCATGGTAAAGTCTACACATGTTGTATTTGGGCGCATGTGACAAATAAAGTTTGATTTGATTTGAAAACATGCCCCCTTTTGCCAAGTTCCACATGCAAATCCACCCCTCCGCTTCCCTACATTGAATGGGGCGCCGTTGTTTCATCGCCACCAACCACTGCGTTCAAAGGATCACGGCCTTTTGAGACTGAAAATCCCTATACGGTTTGACCATGCAATGCATACTTCTAGAAGGATGCACAGCCAACAACTATGGTTTGTATGCCCTGCCGAAGGACCCCATCACGCAGAATAGGTTGTTGGAGTTCATTGGTCCCCATAGGTGGTGAGTATACCGGTAGCGAGATCATCATTGTCCCTAGCATAGCAACCAACTAGCTAGCGAGCTGCCAACTAGCTAGCGAGCTACCAACTACCTAGCGAGAGCGAGGCGAGTAACGGCGTCACCGGCCTCAATCTAATCCAATCTGGAGCCAGTCAGTTTACATCTGTAAAGCATATAATAAGCTTCCAAATAAGATCATACGTTATTTCTCAAACTATGTTTATAATTGAAAGATGACAGTCGTTGACCCTGTTTTTCTGTTTAACAAAGTATACAGTTGGGTGCCAGACTGATCCCCTTGGTCATGAACGGATGCCGGGACCTACCAGAAGGAGCAAAGGTGGGTATCATAACATGTCCAGCAATGTGATTGCAATGGTTTAGCCACCTCCAAAAATCATTTCATTCACTCGTTACTTGCTATTTTCACAACTTGTCAGGCAAGACCTCAGAATAAAAGTGTCATGCGACACAAGTACCCTTGTGACACCTCCTCTGTTGTTGCCAGTCTCCCTCGACTCATATGAAATGGACACGCCATCATGAGGCCTCTGATAATGACCCGAGTTATTGCCCTGATGACGCAGACGGCTTCATCAACAACAGGTAATGCGCGTTATGTGAAAATCACCCTGTCAAAGGCCCTTCCGGTCAACACCATCTCATAAGATTGCCTGCTGCAGTTGTTCGAGAGATGTTCGGTCTGCAGCCTAACATTGAGCAAAGGGGCCCTCATCCGCATCAATACTCACTGTGAGCATTCCTATGAATGGAACAGTCATCCACATGTTGGCAAGTATCCAGGCAGCAACCTTCATCCGTCAGCAACAACAGCTTTCACAGGCTCATCATTTTTACAAATACAGAAGGTAACCCACGTCATTACTTTGACACACTTGATAACCCAATTGTGAAACATAATTTATGTAAACTGACCTTATTTGTTGATTCATTTCCACTTCTTAGATGCAAATAACGTCATGGGTATAACCTATCCTGGTGGAACAAGCTTATCGCTGTGTTCACCATTATCTTTCACTTCACATTTGATGATATCTGAAGTGAAATAGAAAGGCGATCAGGTTGGTTTCACCAGGCTATTCATAACCACCATTGATAATGTAATCAGTGCTCTATGAGTGTATGTGTGTGTGACCGACTAGTATCTTTGATGAGGGGCCAGGAGCTGATCTATGCTGCTATACCCATCAATAGGGCTCTGGCAAAGACCTTACCTCCAGCCTCACCTCTTGCTTGCTCACCAACGGTCGTCGATGGGGAGAACATAATTATATACGTTTAGTCTGACTTATTCAAACTTCAACAAAGTACCTGTTTGTGTCAGATATTACCTAATCCAATTGCCAATGGTATTAGAACTGTGACTGCGTTCACAGAAACATGTATGGAGCCAGCACATGGAGACTTGCAAGATGATGTGATGAAGTCCAGACTGACAGACGGCTTGATACTGATGTCGCTAAATGGAGAGAGACCTGCCATTCGGCATTAAACGTTTATTGTATCGTCTTTTTGTATAATTGAATTGAATGGTGTCAGTCAATATGGGGAGGGGGAAACCCTGTGTATTCTGCACCAGGATCACGGAACTCCTGTTGTATACCGAACACCACACAGGAAGGTATGACCACTCTGTCATGTTTACCACCAGACAAAATGCTGATAGGCACAGTATCTGTATCGGCTGAGAATGAAAGGTGCACATTGTTATATTAGCAGACCACCGCTTCTATGGTATTATGTAAAGGGTTGTTTATTCTACATGGACCCATTACTACTGTACATTTGAAAGTTAACAAAACATGCATTGTCATATTACTCTGTAGGCTACTGATCTATTCAAATCTTCTGACGGCATCTCACTATTCATCTGCCTGTAGTTATTGAACTCAACCTGCAGGAGGTTTGTTTGTTGTGATTGAGTGGGGGGGAAACGGCTGCGTGCAAGACTGACAGGTGGGTGTGTCTTGGTGGTGGCAAGGAAACAACCGCATAAACCACACCCCCAAGCCAACTCACGTTTGGCTTCTGTCATGGCCGCTAGCATTTCTTGAGGAGCAACTCAAAAAACTAGGCCAAATGCCTCACAAGTCCTCAACTGGCAGCTTTATTAAATAGTACCCGCAAAACACCAGAGGTATTGTGTGTAGGATGGAGAGAGATACACTTCTGCACATCTTGCCTCCAAAAGCACGTGCTATTTCATGAATATCAGAAGATTGAAAACAAGTAAATTCCTCAATGTCTATGCATTTCTCAAACAGCAAAATGTATTTTCCCATCATATATTGAAAATAATAATCACTTTCACTTCAAAGAGCTCAGACACAGAAATGTAATAGGATTGTTTTATTACAGTTTTCTACTAAATGAATGACATCAAATCTGGAAGCATTTCCACCTTAATACCTTCCTAAAAATGGAAAATACAGAAATGACTTGCTTACTACATCTACCTATCCCATTCTGGTAACTTGAAAGATCAACACTATGAAAATAAAAAGTTCAGATGGTTCACTAATAAATTGTAAAATCTAGACGCTATCAATCTATATAATACCTTTAAAAACAAATTCCATCCAAACCTTTCAGTATTCACCAAAGTCAAACCAGTGACAGTAAATCTGGGTCCATTGTTTCATTTGTAGCAGAGGCTATATTGACCAGCCTTACAGATGGTCCTTGATTCTGTGACACACAAGGGCCAGATATACTCAGTGTCTGCACCTATTACTTTCCACAGGACATAAAACATAAAAGAAAATCAAATCAAAGTTGAAGAAAAAGGAATAATATCTTAAAGGTAAAGTGGATCTAAATACAATCGTATGTCTTTAGCTCGATTCCTCCGTAAAATGACGAGTAGCAAACACTTAAGTAAATCTGTCCCAAAACGTTCCATCTTCTCAATCAGTGTCAGAGGACCCGCTGGAGCTGTCAGACGAGGAAGGTTCACCCTTCTTCTTCTGCTTCTTCTTGTGACGTTCCTTCTTTTCTTTCTTTTCTTTTTTGCCTTTTTTCTTGTGGCTTTTGTGTTTCTTTCTCTTCTTGCTCTCCTCTTCGTCACTCGATGAATAAGACCTACGGAAGATTGCGCCATCCACAGTTATTAAACATACACTACGCATAATTATTTCTCATACATACTGGAGTGAAAAGCATGTGACCGTACCTCTTTCTTTCAGACTTTCTGTCTTTACTTTTCCTCCTCTTGTGTTTAACTTTCCTGGTGTCCTCCTGGGGACCTACAGCAATCAGGACAAATACACAAAACCATTCAGACAAAACACTTGAATAAAAGTGAGAGCAACACAGTTGATGGAAGCCAAGGATTGACAGACAACTAAGCAGGGACTCGGTCATATAACTTTGTTATAACATAGTAACACAGCAGAGCCTGTTATAACAGTGACCAGAGCAGTGCTAAGTAGTCTGTTATAAAATAACTATTGTCGGTTGTACTGTAGACCTTTTTTTTTGTGACCAAACCTTTATACATTTTTTTATTTTCTAGTTTGGGGGGGCCTAATGCACAATATACAAACTCATCTCATTTAAATGGTTAGCTCGCATCACAGAGCCAAAAAGTAACAAATGTAGTAAGTAAAGAGAAAAAGGGGGAAAAAACTATTGCCTCTACCCCCTTCCCCCAATCAACATGTCTCCCTCCAACCAACCATCCCCCGCTCCCCCGCTCCCCCACCCAGAAACCATGTTTTCCACCCCTTCCCACCCCCACAGAAAAATCCTTCCCATACCATCCCTTCCCCATGTGCCTAAAAGCAAAGAAAGATGAAAATAGGTACATATATACTGAGTAGACAAAACATTAAGAACACCTGCTCTTTCTATGACAGACTGACCAGGTGAATCCAGGTGAAAGCTATGATCCCTTATTGATGTCAATTGTTAAATCCACTTCAAATCACTTTAGATGAAAGGAAGGAGACAGGTTCAAGACTGATTTTTGAGCCTTGAGACAATTGAAACATGGATTGTGTGGGTGTGCCATCCAGAGGGTGAATGGACAAGACAAAAGATTTAAGTGTAGTAGGTGCCAGGCGCACCGGTTTGTGTCAAGAACTGACACACTGCTGGGTTTTTCATCCTCAACAGTTTCCCGTTAGTATCAAGAATGGTCCTCCACCCAAAGGACATCCAGCCAACTTGACACAACTGTGGGCAGCATTCGAGTCAACTTTACAGTTGTCACTATGCATTCAGGCAGGTAGCGTTCTCCTGGCATCCACCAAACCCAGATTTGTACGTCGGACTGCCAGATGGTGAAGCGTGACTCATCACTCCAGAGTCCAATGGCGGTGAGCTTTACACCCTCCCGCCGACGCTTGGCAGTGCGCATGGAGATCTTAGGCTTGTGTGCGCAAATGCTCGGCCATGGAAACCCATTTCATGAAGCTCCCGACAAACAGATATTGTGCCGAGGTTGCTTCCAGAGGCAGTTTGGAACTCGGTAGTGAGTGTTGCAACCAAGGACAGACGATTTGTATGCGTACGCGCTTCAGCACTCGGCAGTCCCGTTCTGTGAGCTTGTGGCCTACCACTTCGCAGCTGAGCCGTTGTTGCTCCTAGACGTTTCCACTTCACAATGACAGCACTTACAGTTAACCAGGGCAGCTCTATGGACAGTGCCACAATGAAAGTAACTGAGCCATTCTACTGCCAATGTTTGTCTATGGAGATTGCATGGCTGTGTGCTTGAAAGTATACACCTGTCAGCAACAGGTGTGGCTGAAATACAGAAGCCACTAAATTGAAGGGGTGCCCACATACTTTGTAGATATAGTCTATCAGTGAAGAGGACCTCTTCCAGGGCAATAGGATACACTGTATTTCTCTCCATACTCAGCCAGGGGCTGGAAGAATCACATCTAAACCAATTTAGGATGGGATAAAATGCTAGTGCCTGGAAATACAATTTAAAGTTTGGTACGGATATTCCTACAACGTCTTTCCCTCTTTGTAAGTTTGATCATTTTATCCGGGATCACTTACCTTGCCATATACATTTCGAAACCGCACTATGGATTTTTTCACAATAGCCAGTAGTGGGAGACAAGGGAAGCACTGAACTCCAGAAATTCTGGAGTTATATATTCATTTTGACAATAAGAGTAAGCAACAACACATCTACAACACTGATCCTCAACACGGGGGCCCCTCAGGGGTGCGTGCTTAGTCCCCTCCTGTACTCTCTGTTCACCCACGACTGTGTGGCCAAGCACGACTCCAACACCATCATTAACTTTGCTGACGACACAACAGTGGTAGGCTTGATCACCGACAACGATGAGACAGCCTATAGGGAGGAGGTCAGAGACCTGGCAGTGTGGTGCCAGGACAACAACCTCTCCCTCAACGTGAGCAAGACAAAAAGAGCTGATCGTGGACTACAGGAAAGGAGGGCCGAACACGCCACCATTCACATCGACGGGGCTGTAGTGGAGCGGGTCGAGAGTTAAGTTCCTTGCTGTCCACGTCACCAACAAACTATCATGGTCCAAACACACCAAGCCAGTCGTGAAGAGGGCACGACAACACCTTTTCCCCCTCAGGAGACTGAAAAGATTTGGCATGTGTCCCCAGATCCTCAAAAAGTTCTACAGCTGTACCATCGAGAGCATCCTGACCGGTTGCATCACTGTCCGGTATGGCAACTGCTCGGCATCTGACCGTAAGGCACTACAGAGGGTAGTGCGTACGGTCCAGTACACCACCCAAGTCATAGACTGTTCTCTCCGCTACCACACGGCAAGCGGTACCGGCGCTCCAAGTCTAGGACCAAAAAGCTCCTTAACAGCTTCTACCCCCAATGTCACGTTCTGACCTTAGTTCCTTTTTTATGTCTTTATTTTGGTTTGGTCAGGGCGTGAGTTGGGGTGGGCATTCTATGTTCTATATTCTATGTTTTGTTCTATGTGTTGTATTTCTGTGTTTGGCCTAGTATGGTTCCCAATCAGAGGCAGCTGTCAATCGTTGTCTCTGATTGAGAATCATACTTAGGTAGCCTGTTCCCACCTGTGTTTGTGGGTAGTTGTTTCCTGTTTTTGTGTTTGTTTCACCATTCAGGACTGTTTCGATTTTTGTTGTCATTCACTTTGTTATTTTTGTATTTTTCCCGTGTTCAGTTAATAAATTTAACATGGACACTTACCACGCTGTATTTTGGTCCTCCTCTCCTTCTCCCGACGACTTTCGTTACACCCAAGCCATAAAACTGATGAACCATTAATCAAATGGCCACCCGGACTATTTACATTGACACCCCTCCCCCCCGTTGTTTTGTACACTGCTGCTACTCACTGTTTATTATCCATGCATAGTCACTTTACCCTTACCTACATGTACAAATGACCTCGACTAACCTGTACCCCCGCACATTGACCCCCTGTATATAGCATCGTTATTTCGTGTTACTTTTCATAGAATTTTTTACTTTAGTTTATTTAGTAAATATTTTTTAACTGCATTGTTGGATAAGGGCTTGTAAGTAAACATTTCACTGTAAGGTCTACTACACCTGTTGTATTCGGCGCATGTGACAAATACAAATTTGATTTGAGATATTCTGCGGGTTAAAGAAACCGGGATGTTAGTCCATCTACCGAGGTCGGAATGAATTGATTTGAGCTTTCTGTTAAAGTTTCTGGCAATGGTTTTATCTAAGGAAGGAAATATATCTAAAACCAAATATTTAAAATGGGAAACGATAGTGATTCCATAAGTAGAGATGGCGTCCTCCATCGGGGTCTTGAGAGGCAGTAAGGCAGATTTGGTTAGATGTATTTTACTTGAGATGGAGCTGAATTTGTTTATGTTCTTCAAAGTGTTTGGGAGGGATTTGAAATACACTGTCGAGATAAAGTCGGCTCATAATGAGATGACGTGATCCGTAGAATTTAGAGATATTGGTGTAATTTCTTTAGATTGTCGAATTGCCTGGGCCAGGGGCTCCATAGACAAAAATAGCAGAGGTGAGATGGGATCACGTTGCCTGCAACTTCTAGTTATACTGAATAGAACAAAGCATGTATTGCTTGTTATTACTATGGCTGAGGGATTGTCATTTAGTATTTTAGTCATATTAATGAAATTCGAGCCAAGTCACAAAGATATGACCATTCTAGTCTATCAAAATCTTTTTCTGCATCGAGAGATAAACCAAAGCTCTTTGGGCTGTTCTATGATGAAGCTTGTAAGATATGTAATAGACGACAGATGTTAACCTTAGGATAATATTTGGTCCGGATGTACCAATTTGGGTAAGGTGCAAGACAGGACGAGAGAATTTTGGAAAAAAGTTTCATATCTATGTTTAGCAAATGAGAAGACTGGGTGTCTTACCTTTTTTATATATATATATATATATATATATATATATATATAAATAAAAGGGAAATTAGTGCTGTTCTTACATTCCTTACAAATGAATCTTTGTAAACGACTGTGTTAATCATTTCAAGCAACAGTGGACCTAATTGGTTCCAACATTTTTAATAGAGCTCAGGAGGAATACCATCCCAACCAGGTGATGTGCCTTTATTGATGTTATCTAATGCCCTTTTAAGTTCATGGAAAGAGATTTGGGCTCCCAGCAAGCCCGGCTTCCTCAACTGAGAGAAGATGAGTTCTTAGATCCTTTAAACGGGAATCAATCTGGCTTGCTGTGGATTTACAAATCAGGTGTACAATTCTTTATAGAAACGGGAGATTCTTTAGTTGATTAATTTGGCTTCGGATAGTAATTCACCTGATTCAGATTCAATCGTTGCAATATCCAGTAAATGATCATTACTGCAAAGCTTTTTAGCCAGTAGATGACTGGGTTAATTACCATGGATGTAATGGTTGAGTCTAACTCGATGGATGGCAAATTCAGATAAACGCAGTTGTATTGTTTTTAATAACGCCTTTGATGGCGTCCCATAAAATGTGAGGATCCTCGACTGAATTTTTGTTAATAATTACGAATTCATTCAGTTCAGTTTCAAATTGGTCACAGAAAATTTGGATTTTGTAGTTAGGAAATATTAAAGCGCCATCTTGTGGCTCTTGTAGGAGAATCTGGAATTTGTATCTGGCAGTAGTAAGCATGACGATTAGATACGCTCATATGTCAAATTTCTATTTTCTTGAATAAAGAAAATAAAAGCGTAGGCACGTCATAGTACTAAATCAATTCGGGAGAATGTTTTGTGCCTGTTTGAATAGAAAGTGCACTCTTTTGCTTTAGGGTTATGAGCTCGCCAGGCATCAATGAGGTAGTAATCAGAGAGTACATGATGAGCCTTGGTTGCTTGTGGATTGTAGTTGGTCTCATTAGATTTGTTCCATATGTCCAGAATGGCATTCATGTCTGTACCAATAACCAGTTGGAATTCAGTTCATTCTAACAACATGCTGAGCAGAGATTCCAAAATGTAAAAAAAGTTTTGACCTTTTGAGTCTTTTCCATCCCGACCCAGCTTGTCATTAGACAGATCCTCCTGCTCGTCCTCTGTACTCTCTTCGCTGCTTGTACTGCTTACGTCTAGGACAATGTCTTTCCGGGGGTCCACACGCACAAAGTTACGGCACTCGAACGTCAGGTGGCCCGCTGATAAAATGACCAGAGTACAAAAGTGAGTGAAGAAGGAAAGTACTTTAGAATGAAAGTGTATCTAGCACAGAATGATTATGGCACACTCAGGGGTCAGGGGACAACAACAAACATTCTGGAACTGTATTCACAAGGCTTGAATATGTAGAGTTAGACTAGAGACATAATAAAAGCAATAAAGATGACTTACGGTAACCACATTTCTTGCACCCAGCTCTGATGTTGTCCTTATTGGGACCTGCAAATGAAGTGAAAAATGAAATCATTGTGAAATGGGACAATTTATTGCTTTGTTGAAGTCTCGCAAAAACGTAGGCCTGTATATTCTGATTCCTTCTTATACTGAACATAAATATAAACGCATTATGCAAAAAATGTATAAGACTTTACTGAGTTACAGTTCATATAAGGAAATCAGTCAATTGAAAAAAGTGTATTAGGCACTTATCTTTGGATTTCACATGACTGTTGGTCATAGATACCTTAAAAAAAGGCTAGGGGCATGGATCAGAAAACCAGTCAGTATCTGGTCTGACCACCATTGTCCTCATGCAGCGCAACACATCTCCTTCGCATAGTGTTGATTGTGGCCTGTGGAATGTTGTCCCACTTTTCAATGGCTGTGCGACGTTTCTGGATATTGGCGGGAACTGAAACACTCTGTCGTACACGTCAATCCAGAGCATCCCACACATGCTCAATGGGTGACATGTCTGAGTATGCACAGGCCATGGTAGAACTGCTTCCAGGAATTGTGTACAGATCCATGCTACGTGGGGCCGTGTATTATCATGCTGAAACATGAAGTGATGGCGGCGGATGAATGACACGACAATGGGCCTCAGGATCTCGTCAAAGTATCTCTGTGCATTCAAATTGCCATCGATAAAATGCTAATTGTGTTGTTTGTCCATAGCTTATGCCTGCCCATACCATAACCTCACCATGGAGCACTCTGTTCACAACGTTGACATTAGCAAACCGCTCACCCACACAATGCCATTTACAGGGTCTGCGGTTGTGAGGCTGGTTGGACAGACTACAAATGTATCTAAAACGGTGTCTTATGGTAGAGAAATGAACAATTCTCCGGCAACAGCTTTAGTGTGGGCATTCCTGCAGTCAGCATGCCAACTGCGAGCTCCCTCTAAACTTGAGACATCTGTGGCGTTGTGTGACAAAACTGCACATTTTAGAGTGCCCTTTTATTATCCCCAAAGGTGCACCTATGTAATGATCATACTGTTCAATCTGCTTATGTATTATACCACACCTGTCAGATTGATGGATGACCTTGGCAAAGGAGAAATGCTCACTAACAGTGATGTAAACAAATTTGTGCACACAATTTGAGAGAAATAACCTTTTTGTACGTACAGAACATTTCTGGGATATTTTATATCAGCTCATGGAACACGGGACCAACACTTTACATGTTGCGTTTATATTTTTGTTCAGTGTATATGATTCACATTGAGATAACATAACACAGCTGTTATCAGACGAATGGAGAGACTAAAATGCCATACACAGAATATTATCAAAATAACACTAGCTAGCTATTTAAAACAATGAACACAATCATACCAGCCAATCGGATCATAGTTGCTAGGCTAGCTAACTAGCAGTCCATAAGTTCTGCCAAAAAGGCAACTATAAGATAGTTATAGCTAGCTACCTCCAATTTCCATTAAAATATTAATACCGAGGAGTCTTATGTTAGATCAAACATACCTGGTGCAGCCATTATCACACTTTATTGCAAAAAAACAACAACCTTGTTGCGTTGATAAATTTCGAACCACTTCCCTGTGGGTCCTCTACAAAACAGGTCCGGTAGGAAACATAAAATGGTTAGTGGTAAGTATCATCTTTGGTAAAAATAATTATAATAATTAAACACATTTGGAGCTGATTTGACTGACTACTTGAGAAATAATTCGCTCATACTAATATTTCTGACTCTCTTATTTTTTCAGAAAACTTTCATAATTAAAGTTCTCTCGATATAAATTCGTCAGCCTCCCTTTAGCTAGCTAGCTAAGTCAAAATAACACTAGCTAGCTAGCTACTGTTCTGTATAACGTTTTAGGGGGGCGGGGAGAGGGTTGATCGCAATGTAACACACGGACCAAACCACACATTTTAGGGGTGTATATGGAAATGATAATCCATCAATGTTTTAACAGATGTATATTTACGACATATTTTCATACACATATTTAATAAGTTCATTGATATTTGACATATCACCCTTCAAACAAATATTAGGGAAACTGCTTCCACGCATCGACTTGGTAAATGCCGCTCACACCCCATTGCCTCGAGGTAAACAACGCATTCATGGTTTAACAACATGGCGGTTCAGTGAGCTGTGCGTGCGACACATATAGATATTAATCTCTAATTTGCAGTCTTTGCGAAGTACTTAGTGCTGCATTTTCGGGAAAATATATTTTTTTATACTGCTGAAAAGATAGATAACAGATTTTCGGTGTCGAGTTGTCCGTTAACGTCACCGACAAAATGAGCAACATTTACATTCAAGAGCCTCCAACAAACGGAAAGGTGAGCGCGAGCTTGCATGTCAGGGGTCCTGTAATTAGTTCCTCTGAAGATCACAGTCTGCACGAAGTACAGTAAGCTGGCTAGCTAACGTTCTGCCAAGCAGGCATGTGGCCTTGGTATAAAGTGATATGATATTCTACCTTCTCAGGTTCTGATCAAGACCTCAGCTGGTGACATCGATATTGAGCTGTGGTCCAAAGAGGCACCCAAGGCCGCCAGAAACTTTGTCCAGTTATGCATGGAAGGTAAGGATTGAGTGCCTGATTTATATCTACTAGCAGGTTAAAATGTTAGGTCACTCAACAATACTGATGTACTTATAATGTATACTCAAAATCTTGGTTAACCCAGATCTAAAATCTTGCGGAATTCTGTCCGATTTTGTTTAGTCTGTCCTCAAGAGATTAGTATACTCACCATTTCACATTGCACACCAGCTTATTGTAAATGTGTACTGTTCTCTTCCACAGGCTACTATGATGGAACACCATTCCATAGAGTGGTGCCAGAGTTCATTGTCCAAGGAGGAGATCCCACAGGATCCGGGACGGGGGGAGAGTCCGTCTATGGACGCCCATTCAAGGTTAACTTTCACTGTCTCCATCACCTTATTATCTCGCATCATGGTCACCCAGAAAACGTATAGGCTAGTTATAAACTCAACTTTTCTACATGAAACCTTTGTCAGCTCACCCATTACTATGGTTTCAGACTTCCACTAACAATGAGACAGTGGGGCTGATTCTTGTTTTGCTGTTGGTTCTGTCCCCCGTTCCCAGGATGAGTTCCACTCCAGACTGCGTTTCAATAGACGTGGTCTGGTTGCCATGGCCAACGCAGGGCCCCATGACAACGGCAGCCAGTTCTTCTTCACCCTGGGTCGGGCAGATGAGCTCAACAACAAACACACCATCTTTGGAAAGGTAAAACGCCAAAAGAAGATCAATGCATCTTTATGTCTGGAAAGCTTTTAGTATGCCGCATTTGTCCTGTAAGTTCATCTTCCTTTCCCCAATGCAGGTGACAGGTGACACAGTGTACAACATGCTCAGGTTATCCGAAGTGGAATGTGATCAGGAGGAAAGACCTTTAAATCCACACAAGATACGAACCACTGAGGTATGTATGTCTTGTTATGGGTTTACATCACACAATAATATTTTATCACTTTGACCATTCATTTGTTTTACATGTTTTTCCAATTCTGTACACTCTGTTACTTAAAGTTTTTTTTAATGTCTCCCTGCAGGTGTTACATTCTCCCTTTGATGACATCATTCCACGTGAAAGAAGAAAATCCAAAAAGGATGAAGACAAAAAAGAGGGAAAGAAATCTCAGTCCAAAGCAACAAAGTAAGTGTTTAATTGACTATTATACACACTTTCTCTGCTCCTCAATCTGTTGCTGACTCGAAAGCGTGGTACTGTATTTATGAACAGTCGGACTCTGGACCTATTTATTTTGTCAGGAACTTCAGTCTGTTGTCATTTGGAGAGGAAGCCGAGGAGGAAGAGGAAATGGTAACTCAAGTCAGCCAGGTAATTAGAACATGAGCAGTCTCATTGTTATTCTGCGCTTCAAATCAAACTCGCCATCTTTATGCCATCAGTGTCAATCAGATACATTACACACATTGTTTCTTTTCATCCAGACACTGAAGGGGAAAAGCAAAAGCAGTCATGACCTGCTGAAGGATGATCCGCTGCTGAGCTCTGTCCCAGCGGTCAACAAGTAAACACTAAGATACCGTAGAGACACCATGCTCTGCTGCCTCAACTTATCCTGTTTGGAGAATGAATGAATATATTATTCATGTTTTTCTGAATCTATTTGTCTTGTGTTTGAAGGAAAAAAGCCAAAGGTGGAGCTGGAGAAGCAGCAGAGGTATGCTCTTATTCCTTCATGTGGTCTGTTCAATCAACACACCATGCACCACATTAATAATGCACTCCGTTCCACTTGTTGGGAAGCACCTTTTCTCTTGAGTGTTCTTCATGCCTTCTCTCCTCTCTCTCTCATCTCTCTCTTGTATTCAGGGTGAGGATGATGAGGCTGCGGAGGGGGATGCGAATGGTGACGAAGAGGAGTATGACTCTGACGAGAGGCAGGAAATGAGGGAGAGGATCTCTAAGAAGCTGAAGAAGATGAAGGAGGATGAGAAGAAGAGTACCGAGCCCAGCGAGGAGGACAGAGGAAAGAGGGCCAACCGCAGGTAGATTACACTAAAATGACATTCCATACGGCCACTTTTGCACCTTTTTATTTGGGGAATGTTGTTTCATCTAATAGCGTTGTTTACGTTAATTGTTCGTCAGTGTTCTGAGTTTAGGCCCCTTTTTGTCTTTACCACAACATCTCTGATTAGAAATCTGACTTGGTGTCCAACAGGTGGCGGTAGCGTACAAGAGAAAGTGATGTCAAATCAGTGGTACAGTAGTTGTAATTCTTTAGACTCTGCCATGGGGAGGCGATGTAGCACTGCATGGACAAGGGAGCTCAGTCTGTCTATGCACTGGATATACTACTGCTTTAAAAGCCCCAACTCAATGTCCAGCTAGTTGACAGGTTGGTTCAGTTCACAAGGAAATCCGTGATAAAAGAGACAGAGCTTTTCGTTCAATCTGTTCTGATAGGTTTTCAAAGTTATCTTGTGATAACCGTGATGATGCAGTATGACTGAACATACCAAAGGACCTCGTCGTAGCGATAGAGCAGTGTGATTCAGCGGCTTTGAAGTAATGGCCATTAATCCTATGGACTGGCTATATCGTAGGCTACATACCAACACTGAAAACTCAACAATGACTCCTTACTCCTCGCTCACTACTGTAGCTAAGTACAGTGTTAACAAGTGACAAGATAATTACAATGGCAAACGCCATCTCTGATTAAACACTGATTGTTGTAAAATACATTTTTATGGCAATTACTTTTGGTGACCATGAATGAATGAATGAATCAGAGGGTCGGAGGTACTTATGCCTAGGTGATTCCTCATGAAAATATAACAAAAAATATCATGATTCTTTACATTTTCAAGAAATGTAATCCATAGAAGAGTCCTTTGGAGGAAGGATTGTTGACATATATTTGACATTTGTATCTATAGCATAATTGTGGAAAAATGTATTGAAGCTGGTATATTTGTGACATGTTGGCATTACTCAGGCCTCCTTTTAAAGCTGCAATATGTAACATAGAAATGTGTGTTATAGATCTGCCATTCTCGTTGAAAACAGGTCTAAGAAGCAGTGAATCTGTTTTATGTGTGCTATTTCTATGCTTCCCATTCTTAAGTTTAAGTTTTATGTCTTTTACCTACGGTTTTGAACACCAGCTGAAAGTACAATATTGTTGGTTATGGAAATGATATTTCACAGCTTTTTAGATGGTACAATGATTATCTACATTATACTTGCTTGTTTTGTCACAAAAATAAAATTAAGCGAACTGTTAGAATTTTTACAACCAGGAAATGGCATAGTGATTTCTGCAAAGTGCATCTTTTACGATTCCATAATGTTTTGTCTGCAGGTGCTACAAAGCAAACATTGGTGTCATATGAAGCTTTACCTCTTGCTCTGTAATATGCGTAGCATTTTCATTTCAATAACAATTTTCTTACATGTATTAATTCATATTGAGAAATATTCACATGCATATTGAACATATACCATGAGCAATTTAGACATGCCATTAGAGATTTAGAGAAAAAATGCAATATATTGTTGAACATAAAAGACTCTATTGGCATATCGAAGTTCCAGTGAGGGATCTCTGCTAGTTTTAAAGATGTGGCCCATTTTTATACAGAGAAATTGGCATAGTAGGAAATGTAACCAATCCCAGCCCTCCTTTTACTTGTGTCATAGCACATCCTGTATCACCAGCAGAGGATGATCATTTTGACATTCACGCAGTTGTTAATGCTTACATATTGGATCGTAACTCTAAAAGTAGAAGAGATCCCACTGTGGAATGTTGATATGCCCGTGGAGTATATTATGTTCAACAATGTATATAAAAAATAAAATAAAAATAATCCCAAATCTAAGATTTGGTGTTTTCGATTCATATTTGTTTTTCAATATTCATAAATGCATGTAAGAAAATTGTTATTGAAGTCTAAATGCTACTCCTATTACAGTAAAGCTTCATATGACACCAATGTTTGCTTTGTAGCACCTACAGATTGAACATTTACATTTAAGTCATTTAGCAGACGCTCTTATCCAGAGCGACTTACAAATTGGACATCATGGAATGTTTAAAGGAGGCCTGGGTAAGGGCAACATGTCACAAAACTTCAATTCATTCTTTCTCAATTAGGCTTTAAGATACAAATGCCAAATATGTCAACATTCCTTCCTCCAAAGGACCATTCTATGAATTACATTTTGTGAAAATCCCCCAAATCATGGTATTTTTTGTTGTTGTTCTAGTCTCATGAGGAATCACCATGCTATGGTGTTGATGAGGACTAGTGACACCCTCTCAACCAAGCAGAACCCCCTCACTGCTAACACACACTCGCCCCGGGCCACTGGCCCCACATCAATGAACTCAGCCTGTCCACTGCAGCCAGGTCCCGCTAGGTGGAAGAGAAATGCTGTCACCCGCACCACATGCCTTACTCCACTGTAGGAGAGGCAAACATCAGTCTGCCAACACTGTGAGAGAGAGCAAGCAAACAGGGCTGAAAGAGAGTCAGACAGACAGACCGAGCCGGGCAGAGAAAACGGCTGTGACAGTTTTTGTAACATCAAGGTTGTTGTCCAAAATCAGTTACTGGTGTAGGAAACATAGTGTTTTTAAAAGCATGTGACATGTTTGTCTCAATGCCACTGCTGATTACCACACAGAACCAGCCTTATCATAAACTGTTATCTAGCATTGTGTTGTGTTACCTCTCAATTACCCAATGGGATAAGGACTCGGCCCCGGCCCAGCCAGTCAGCTGTGTGTGTGTGTGTGTGTGTGTGTGTGTGTGCGCTCGTGCGTGTGTGCATGTGACTGACAGGTAGGCCGATGCAGACAGACTGTAGTATATTAAACACAAGCGTAGATTGTTTGGCTGTAGGCCTGTACCCCAGCACCGTGGTTTGTGTTGGCACTGAGTCAAAGAGAAGGCTGGTAGGTAGAGTACAGTGTTGGGCCGGGACAAAGGGGGCATTGTTGAAGAATCTCTCCTCTCTGTCTCTCTCTCTCTCTTTCTTTCCTCCTTTCTCTCTGAGATATTGTTTCAGACCACAAGAGTGTATTTTTATTGTTTGGCCCGCTGAGTAATTCTTTTATGCTCAACTGCAGGGGATAAAACTGAAGGATGGTCGTGGGTGCTATCCAGCAGGCCTCAGGTGGAGACGTTAAAAGTCAAGTTTGAGACGACCGCGAAAATTAGGAATCTCACGGAAAAATATTTTTCACATCTACACAAAACTTCTTTACCATATTGCCAGGCAATTGTTTCCCGTTGTTGCCAAACGACCAGACAACATTCCATTTTCCTCAGCATCAAGTGACGTAATCAGTCTGAGGTGTTTTCAGGAGAGATCTAAAATCATAATGTATATTTACTATGACAGGATGGGAATTGAAGAGGGAACTGTAATTTGGTCCCGTCCATTAAAGGAGAGGGTAATAAACCTGGAAATCTCTAGAAATACTCAGACTGTTTGGTTGGGTGCGGACAGTTTTTACAACACCGGTATATACTTACCACATCATTATCCATTATTGTATATCAACCCCATGATACAGCTATATATAGCTATATATCAATCCCTCTCACCTCCACAGCATTCACCAGAGAGAGATCTGAGCTCAACACCTCGTCACCATTCCTATTGATTAAATCCGGTCTCTATATGAAGTGCCTGGGGCCTCTTTGCGGGAGTTCATAAAAAAAAAAAATATATATATATATATATTGAAGTGAGTCCCAAAAGCAGTGCATGTGGTAGCCGACTAGCCGCCACTTTTGTTAAACCCGACGGGGCATGACTGGGGAAGCAAAACGCTTCCATATGGCTCTGGGACACAGCCTTAGTTGACTGGCTCTGCCAACAAGACCCTGGCTCTCTCTTGCGCTCTTTCTTTCTCTTCTCTTTCTCTCAAGCGTGCACTCTCTCTGCCTTTCTCTCTCTCTCTATTTACACTGAGTCTACCAAAAATTAGGAACACCTTCCTAATATTGAGTTGCACCCCCCCATTTTGTCCTCAGAATAGCCTCATTTCGTCAGGGCATGGACTCTACAAGGTATCGAAAGCGTTCCACAGGGATGCTGGCCCATGTTGACTCCAATGCTTCCCACAGTTGTGTCAAGTTGGCTGGATGTCCTTTGTGTGGTGGACCATTCTTGATACACACAGGGAACTGTTGGGCGGGAAAAACCCAGCAGCGTTGTTGCAGTTCTTGACACAAACCGGTGCGCCTGGCACCTACTCAAAGGCACTTAAATCTTTTGTCTTGCCCATTCACCCTCTGAATGGCACATATACACAATCCATGTTTTAAAGAAGGCTTAAAAATCCTTCTTTAACAAGCCTCCTCCCCTTCATCTGTACTGATTGAATTGGATTTAACAAGTGACATCTATAAGGAATCATAGCTTTCACCTGGATTCAGCTTTTCAGTCTGTCATGGAAAGAGCAGATGCTCTTCATCTTTTGTATACTCAGTGTATATCTCTATCTATCTCTCCCCGTCTTTCCCCTCTTCTCACTACCTGGTCGTTCTTGAGAGATTAGCCCTGAATTCAACCCTGAATCAGGAAGAAACGACTCATGTCAGGCCCAACGTTTAACTTGTTTCTATGTACTCTGTTACTAGAGAATAACCATGACCAGTCTTTTTCCAATCTTAATCATGTTTTAACTGAGAAATATCTTTGTTTGGGCCTTTTTAAGGTCTAGGCCTGTCAGCCAGTCCAGGGGGTGGTCTGTCTCAGTGTGTGTGAAGAAAAGTCTGTAATGACTGTTGATCTTTAACAGATTGAGATGTGGCCTTTTCCTGACTGACTAGGTGACTGAAGACCTGGTCACCACGACGACCCAGTACCTCTCCTGGAGGAGGGTTGGCCAGACCGTTGTTGTTTCACTAGACGTTCCTTCAGCAGACAATGGAACTCGCAATTAACTGGGACAACAGACACCAATTATCTAAGCCCAAGTGGCCTTACCCTGGACACCAAACGCACACACACACAAGTGACACGGTGTGGCTAATTGGCTACACCTGTTTGTTGTGATTGGTCGTAACCCAGGGGTCTCTCAGAGAAAGGTAATGGGAATCAGGAAGCACTGGACTCTAGTGGAGAACCGCTGTAGATAATCCAGTTCCTGGCAGCAAGGTCCTGTGTGTTTTGGAACTGCCAGGTCTACACATCTCTGCTGGCCCGACCTTGCATGTCTATCCAGCACGGAGCACTCTCTCTGACTCTCTGTCTTTCTCTCGCTCTCTTCTCTTGCTTTCTCTGTCTTTCTCTCTCTGTCTCTCTCTTCCTTCTTTCTCCATCTGTCTGTCTGTCTCTCTCTCGGGAAACAGATCTGTGTGTTTAGGACTCTTTATGTGTTTGATGGGCTGAATGGAATGAGGAACCTGTGGGGAATTTAGCCTACTTGGTAGGAGAGGGATACACACATTGCTTCTCTCCTTCTCTGCACAGTCATGCAGATTCTTGTCTGTGCTGCTGCTGGTGCTGTGGTCAGATTCCTCCTCACCGTCCTGCTTGGCTTTGAACCAAGCCGAAGCTCGAATCCACTATATGGTGCTTGCCTACGGAGCAGCAAGGGGAACTGCCCCTCCCTACCTTCAGGCTATGCTCAAACCATACTCCCCAACCCGAGCACTCCGTTCTGCCACCTCTTGGCCGGCCAACCCCTACTGGGGGGTCAGCTCCCGCTCAGGCCAGTCAAAGCTTTTCTCTGTCCTGGGACCCCAATGGTGGATAGAGCTTTCCCCTGACACTAGGACAGCAGAGTCCCTGCCCGTGTTAAGGAGGTGTCTGAAGCCTTAACTTTTCAAAGATTTTTTATTTTTTAAGACATATTATGTACTTACTATGATATGTGGTTGTCCCACCTAGCTATCTGAAGATTAATGCACTAACTGTAAGTCGCTCTGGATAAGAGTGTCTGCCGAACAAGAGTGTCTGCCGAACAAGAGTGTCTGCCGAACAAGAGTGTCTGCCGAACAAGCGTGTCTGCTGAATAACTCAAATGTAAAGGTTTAGATATTGTTGTAATCCTACTGTCTGTCATCCCAATCTCTATGGTATACCAGAGGCCTGGTTTTGACTGCTGCTCCGAGGGATTGGAATCCCTCCCTTTCTCTGTCTGTCTGAGCTGAGGGTTCCTCTTGGGAGCTGGCGGGGTTAAAGAGAGAGAGCGAGCGGCTGACTGGGCCGTAGCCAGTCACTTTGTGTGCTTTCTTTATGAAAAGTAAATCATCCACAGCACCCTGGGTTTCGCTTATTTGAATTGTCCGAATGAGCGACAATCGCTGGCAGCCCCTGAGAGGCCGAAAGCCGCCTGGCCCAGCAGAGAGGAATGACGAAAACCTGTTCCTACTTCAATCTGCTCAGAAAAGAGGAGAGGGAGGACGTTTAATGTAGATAGGCTAGTCCTAGACATGCGTCTCTCTCTCTCTCTTCTCTGTCTCTCTCTCTCTTTCCCCTCCTTCTCCTTCGTGTTGTGGGATGACAGTCCCAGTCCTTCCCTGCTGGCAGGTGGGGAGGTGCTGCTGAATGGCTGGCATTGTGCTCCGGTTGGGAAGGAGGGTTGAAGGAGGTGGAGTGGAGTGGAGGGGATGGATGGATGTCTCTTGACTCCCCCACCCCCCCCCCCCGGCTGATAGATCTGAAGGAGGGAGGGAGTCAGAGAGAGAGAGGGCACACTCTGGCATCTCGTCAAAGCCTGGTCTCATTAACACAGAGTGTGTGAGAGAGAGGCTGGGATGGTCCTGCTAACAGAAGGCCACTGTATTCACTACTGTGTTATTTTTCATCTGGCTAAATGAATACCCACGGAGACCTCCCCTTGGGCTGGTTGAAACTAGTGCTCACCTTGTGGTGTTTCTGTTATTTTTAACTGTACGGCTCTGCTCTGGCTCATTCTCATTTGTTAGCAGGTCTGTTTTGGAGGCCTTTTGTGACAGCTTGCCACTTCTTGAAATCTGATTTTGCGTATTTACTCCGGCTATATACGCTTTTATATATATAACCTATATGCAGGCAACAGGACCGTAGCCAGGGTCTGAGTTTCAGTGAGGTCCGATGGGAGCCTCACATTGGTAGCGTTATCACGTTGGTTGCTGTATCTTCAGCCACCTCGGTCCATCTACAAACACATAGCCTGTTAGCTATACGATTAGCCGCTTCACATTAACTCAGCACTGTCATTTTAAAAACGATCATTTAATACGTACAGAGGGATCTGTCAGCAGGAAAAGTATTTTATTAACCCCCTAAGGTCGAAGTCCGCGCCCCAGTGGAAATCTAATTGGCATAATAAAAGAAATCCCCGTAAAAATGTTGTTTTGCTTTGCATGCGTGTCAGTCCACCGCATCCGCCTATGTCTCACTTCCGGCATCTACGGTGGAAGGTGACAGAGCTAGAGCGGTGTTTGTCAGACCATGAGACATCCCGAAAATCGGTCTTCTCACAAAATCGTCTGTAGCGTCCGAACGGTTTGGCCTGCACACTATTATGACTCTATGGAAAGATGAGATTCTCACGAAGACGATGGTGTTCTCCGTTCTGCTCTTCGACCCCCACAAGCGTCTTGGGACTTGTCTGAAGTCTGTACAGCCGATCTGCCAACTTCTGTCTGTTAGCGTCCCAACAGTTTGGGCTACACACTAATATGACCCCTCTGTGGAAAGGTGAGACACTCACGTGCACGTACATCTCTAGGCCTCACAAGACTCCTCTGAAGGTCCCCCGGTACCAGTGGGAAAAAATGAATGGAAGTATAATGTTTACAGTATGGAGACTGTTTCGTGCCAAAAATAAGGGGTTAAATAAATGTAAAATCAGTCAGATATAGGACAGACACTTTACAACAAACTTCTTTTTGAAAAAAAAGAATTTGGGGGGGGGACTATCTGTTGTTCCATGAAGTGAATCTGTTATTCAATGCATTTGAATGGGCTAATAGCAGTAACGCCAAAAATAAATGTTCATCAAATAATTTTTTCATTAACAAAAGGTATACTTCAAGGGGTGTTAATTCAAAATCAAGGAGCAAAATTATCCTTGGTATGACCTTCTTAAAACAATTCCATATAGTTTCGTAGAACCCTCCCCACGCTTAGACAGGGCTTAGACTCTAATTTAACAAAAGGTAAACAAATACGTTTGCTTTGCATGACTTTTGTTGTTGTTGCAGTTTAACTAAGTTCCTGCATTTCTACACATTTTGTCATGGATTAGGGAGTAATTTTTGCTATTTTAAAAATGGATTTACTGCAATTCTACACATTCTGCCATGACTTAGGGCATGTTAATATGATATCTGAGTGAGCGTGACAAACAAAATCAATGGGGGCCCCTTGGAGGTTAGAGCCCCTGGGCACGTGCGTTGACTGCCCGGTCGGTAATTCGGCCATGATTACAAGTTTAGATAGCTGGCTAGTCTAATTTAACAATCTAAAAAAATCTTAACTGACATGGGCTAATTGAGTGACTGTCAGTGAATGACAAATAGCTGCTGATGCACAACCATGTTTCTAAATTGCACCTTGTGTATTCTACTATTCTAACTTTTTGGGGGGGGTCCTCATATGTAGCTACGGCCCTGATAAAAGTTACCGCCAAAATAAAGCAAGCACCGACATAGTGTCTGGATCTCTATTGGAGGGATGTGACACCATTCTTCCACGAGAAATTCCATAATTTGGTGGTTTGTTGATGGTGGTGAAAAAACGCTGTCTCAGGCACCGCCCCATAGGTGTTAAACTAGGTTGAGATCTGGTGACGGAGACACACAGGCAGCTCATTTCTGACCTTTTTTCCCACATCAGATCTTTTTCACGTCAAATCTTTTTCAGAGCTGATCTGATTGGTCAAAAGACCATTAGTGATAAAAAGATCAGAATTGGACTGCCTGTGTAAACACACACACCAGTTAGCCTGGCGGGTAGGCGCATTGGGCCAGTAACCCAAAGGTAGCTGGATCGAATCCCAGAGCTGACAAGGTAAAAAATCTTTTGTTCTGCCCCTGAGCAAGGCAGTTAACCCCAAGTTAAGTCCCTGGGCGCCGATGAGGTGGATGCCGATGAAGTCAGAGGGGTTTGGTTAAATGTGGAAGACACATTCAGTGGTGTCCCCCTTTACCTTACCCTTTAAACCCCCTATGCTCCTTTGAGACCTCTGAGATCTCTTATTCTAGCTGTGTGGAAGCACCTGCTTTCAATATACTTTGTGTTCGCTCAAGTGTTTCCTTTATTTTGGCAGTTGCGTTTATGAGGCTATAGTATAGGCTAAGAAGTTTTACATTTATTTCTACTTCTCATAAAATAATATAGAATTAATTTCAAGTTTTATTACACTCACATAGCAGTCAATACAAACTGAAATTCATGAGTGTTAACCACAAATTTGAAGAAAAGAAGTCTCCAACGATCTTAACTCAAAGTGACTCATTAATCAAAGGACAGAAGTACGGGTGACCTCTTTTACCGATACGTTCTTGACTTAGGTACTGTCAGTTGGTTTTGGCTACGGGTGTTCCTTCCTTGTTTCAGTCAGGGGAACGTTAAGGAGGCTGACAGCGAATTCAGTGCATAGCTGTGTCCTTCTTCCGTGAAGCCGTGTTAGGGACAGGGTCAGTATTGCCTCTTTGTAACTGGAGTATCCTCTGGGCACTTTTATCTTATGACTCTCAATGCAGGTGGCTGTCACATGAGAACAAATTCTTATTTTCAATTACGGCCTAGGAACAGTGGGTTAACTGCCTTGTTCAGGGGCAGAACGACAGATTTTTACCTTGTCAGCTCGGGGATTCAATCTTGCAACCTTTTGGATACTAGTCCGACACTCTAACAACTAGGCTACCTGCCGCACCATGAACACTTTTATTTTAACTTAATATAATACATAAATATAAAATATACCCTGACTGCTTACTCTGAACGCTAGAGAAGTGACACAATTTCAGGCACCTCATTGATTACATGCAACGCAGGACAAGCTAGTTAAACTAGTAATATCATCAACCATGTGTAGTTAACTAGTGATTATGTTATTTTTTTTATAAGATACGTTTAATGCTAGCTAGCAACTTACCTTGGCTCCTTGCTGCCTGCACTCGCGCAACAGGTGGTCAGCCTGCCACACAGTCTCCTGGTGGATTGCAATATAATCGGCGTCCAATAATGCAGATTACCGATTGTTATGAAAATTTGAAATCGGCCCTAATTAAATCGGCCATTCCGATTAATCGGTCGACCTCTAATGGTTATATTAGGTAAGAGCAATGGTGCAGCACTGATAAAAATGATATTATTTTATAATGAATGCGCTTTCTCCCGCGTTGGATAGCGGTCGCTGTTCGCGATTCTGAAACGCATCAGTACGCTATTGAATCGGTGCCTTTTCCTAGACCATGTTGAAATGTGCATAATAGCGAAGTTAACCAGCATATTGGTGTTGAGAACAATGCGGCGGAGGCAGCGGCAGAATGAAGAGAGGAGAAAACAGCCCTTGCCTTAATTGTCTAAGAAAAGTAAGGAGAGAGGAAACCCCAACTTAATTAGGTCTATAATCAACAGCCTAACTGTTAAATGTGCCTTTCTTTATAAATCATCAATGTAAATCTACAGAACTAAGACAGATCCTGCTTCTGTTGCCTGTTTGAGTGTTTGTTTAATAGCCTACTGATTCCGTGAGCACCAAGCCTCACGCAACCACAGCACAACATGTCGGATAAACAATTTCACAAATTCAGCTGTTTTTAATCTTTGCTATACTGTAATAAAGGCTTTAATCTTTTGTTTGTTAGCACAGCCGCTCTGGTATTATTTGTAATTTATTAGTGTTATTTAGCCTGTTCCAAATTGTCATGTCATATATATATATATATATATATATATATATATATATATATAATAAAAACCCTCCTTTTTCTTGATCTCCTTCATATTGTTATGATCATCGTTATAATAATAAGAAATGTCATTATCATTAGTAGGCTTTGAGTAGCAGCCTTATATAACCACCATCGAGCTGTAGGTCTAAGAGAACATCCTGTTTAGTCTTAATACTGTGACTTACTTAAGCCTACAGTATATTTCAATAGTTATATAGGCTACTGTATCAATCGTTCATTTGTTCATGTCATCATCACACACCGTAGGAGACATTCAGGCATTGAAATGCAATCCAGCATTTTAGTTTAAAAAATAAATTAACTAAGCAAACCTTGAATAATTTGCGTAAATAATAGGCTAAATAAACCGCTCCATTTCGGATGTTTCATTCACAAATATATAAGGCTTTACAAAAAAAAACATTACAACAGACTTTCTGGTAAGCTTATGATTTATTTTGTTTACATTGTTCCAAACGGTCAGAAAAATTATATTGAAATCAAACAGCACCTGTTTGGCACACACAATATGCACGCAGGGCTTGCTCCTTACCTTATTTTTCTTGATCTCCATTATTTTCCCTTTACCTCCTGAGAAGCCAGTAAACATTCCCCCATTTCAAGTTCATTTGTCACGTCTGCTGCATCCATTTTGCTGTCATGTGTTCAGAGTTTGTTTGTTTGTTTGTTTTGGGGCAGCAGGTAGCCTAGTGGTAAGGAGCAAGCATTGGGCCAGTAACTGAAAGGTTGCTGGATCGAATCCCCGAGCTGACAAGGTAAAAATATGTCATTCTGCCCCTGAACAAGGCAGTTAACCCACTAGTCTCCGGTAGGACGTCATTGTAAATAAAAATTTGTTCGTAACTGACTTGCGTAGTTAAATAAAAAAAATATAAACATTGTTATAACCAATTTATTGATGTGATTATGCTATAGGTCAGGCCCTATTGGTCACGTGCATGTGATGCATACATGTGTCACGTAAAGAGCAATGGTTGAGGGAATAGGGAATGTTTTTCCTAAACAAATGAGGGATTTCGGTAACAGAACTTTTCAGTCAGAAATGGCTGTAATTATCTTCCAGCAACACGGACAGCGCTATAAACACTGATGTTCTGTGGTGGTCACTGCAGCAGGGAGGAGAGCGAGACAACGGGTGATAATCACACAGTCTGAGCCCGGCACAATCAAATCAATTGCGGTCGGACTACCTCTAGTCATTTTGTGTCTTAATTATTTAATCGAACAGTGTGCTTAAAGCATCAGACAACCTCAGTGCATATAGTGCATAACTGCCTTAACAAGGCAGTTAACCCACTGTTCTTAGGCCGCCATTGTAAATAAGAATTTGTTCTTAACTGACTTGCCCAGTTAAATAAAATAAAAAGTTGATTTGATTAAAACACATAGGATGTGTCTATATATATTTTTTTAAATACACATTTTAAAATTGTGACCAATCGATTGGTTGAAAGAACAGGCGACTGTTGGTCCAAAAAAAATTTTTTTGGCGGGAACACGCCCTACAATACTGTCATCCCTACAGACAGGCGGATGGGGGCAGAGTAGTTAGTTTACCTGTTTGCTGCTGACAGAAGCAATATAATCTCCAGTGTCAGTGTATCAGTGTGTTGCAGTGTTGGAGGGCTTTGTGTGGAATGTGCTGAGCCCCCAGGAGTGAATGAACAGGTGTTGCTGGCTGGCTCTCTTCCCTCCTCGTTCCCGTCCTCTCTGGCCCCTCTCCTTTATTGGCACGGGGGTCTGCCCGCGGCACCATTGTTTGGCAGTTGCCTTGGAGATGTATCTCTTGTTTTGCAAATTGCAGCGTGTCAAGGCAAGCAGAAAATGATCACTCAGTCAGAAGTGTGTGTCCCCCTCCCTCCCAGTAGAATATATAGCCTATGGTCTGTCTTCATTTCAAACTCCATAGATCTCTGTGCTGATAAATCTGAGCTTGTGTAGTTACCGTATCAACAGCTAGCAGGCCCAGAGTTGTTTTGCCCAGTTAAGCTGACGGCTATCAAGGTGTACAAAACAAAGCAAATTTGAAAGGTTAACATGGTCAGCAAACATTATACTGTTTGTTCGTCTCCTCCATCTTGAGCTAATGTGATCTGACCTTACCCACTGCCTTAGCTACACATGTTTACATACAGTACTTTACCTTACCTAACTCCTCAGCTTTGACCTTACCTTACTTAACTCCTCATGTCGTAGTCCACTCAGCCCTGCTCCCCAAGACGAGCTCTGAGACACCGGGAGACACAGAGAGATGGATGTGAGACTGAGACGGGACACTGGGCAGGCGACAAAGGCCTCCGGCAGAGTTCCAGGATGTCTTCGGTCTACCACCTCAGCTCTGACAGTGTCTCTGCTGGATAGAGAGGGGAAACATACCAACAACCCCATGCCTAGCTGTGTCTGAGGCTCACAGACCTCAAATACCTCCTATACCTGTGCCCCAAGAGAGGGAAAACATACCAGCGCCATGTCTGGCTGGCTGTGTGTCTGAGGCTCACATACCTAAGCCCCTAAAGAGGAGAAATAACATTGAACGAACCAACACCATGTCTAGCTGTGTCTGGTTCACGCATACTGTACCTTATAGGCCTCCTATACCTGAGCCCCTACTTAGAGACAGCAGGGAGCCCGACATGGAAGAGACACAGCGGGATCTAGTCGACCACAATAATACATTTTACAAGGTCAACATATCAGACGTCGCTAAGCTTGATGCTAGTTTGTTGCTCCCCCGAGAGCTTCTAAGGAGCAATGGAGGGGTGAAGGAGAGCTGGGGAAGTACAGAATGAGGAATAGAAGGTGGGGAGAAGGAGAGAGAGAGAGTAAAAAAAGGTGTTCAGAGAAACAAAGGCAGCCATTGTTTGGAGAGATGCTTCCTGGACGTGTTTCTGAGCTGGGGCCCAGCCAGGCTGAAGCTTACCTGTGTTACCTACCCGTGTTACCTGTGCTCTGCAAAAGGACCCAAACAGAGCTGTCAGGCTTTGTATAAATACTATTATCTCCCAACATCAGATAACTGGTCTGTACTTAGCAGCCTCTGTCTCAGTCAGTCATGTTAAAGGGAACAGTATGAGGAGGATTGTTGGCACGGGGAGCAGACTTCCTCTCTAGCCTCTCCTTTCCTCTCCCTCTCCTAGCTGGGCGTTGGGCAGCCAGCCAGCAGAGACCTCAGCTCACACCCAGGATTTCTGGACCTGGGTCCGGACCTGGGTCTGGACATGCCTTGGCCTCAATGGCCTGACTTTATCACTGTTCCAGGTCGCCTCATTCAGGGTCAGAAAGACCGGACAATCACACTTGAACATTTGCAGTGTATGAATGTGCATTCGGGCTCAGCACAGTAATTGAGGCGTACTTTATTTATAGATCCACTACTTACCGCTGGTTATGTCTTGAAGTCTGTTCCTCTCTGTCTGAGGTCTGAGTATTTTGGGCTACTGTATTATTGGTAAGTGTCATTTCAGGTTTATAGCCTCCCATGAAATTGAAACATATTTGAGTCCATCTGAAGGTAACACCCCTTGGTGTTGTATTACTGTAATTGTAGTCTATATAAATACATGTAGGAAGCAAGTTATGATAAAGGAAGCGACTCAAATAAATTATTATTTTGCGAAGGGTATGAATACAGCCAGCCAGCCACAGTTTTTACAAACCAACCGAGGACATGCCTTTTTAACTGGGAACAAATTGGAGGCAATTTGGTGCCAGTTTCCCCAGTCTCAAGCACTTCATCGAGTTCATTTGGTCCACGGCCGCAGTAGGGATCACTAACTTGTTACTCAGAGAGAGATGGACTTTTCTCTGCAGGGGTTTTATGGGGCTGTGTTGTACCCACTCAACCACAACATCCCTTCTAGTGGTGCCAGAACCCTGGCCTGCCTGGAAGGCCGCGTGAACACTCTTCATAATAAGGCGCCACTCGATTTATTGGAGCTCGTTTTTAGTGTACATATTTCAACCCTCAAACTGTATAGAAGCACTGCCTATGATCATTGTGTGTTTTCTTTTTTTTACTGTTCATTTTACGACGGCTCAGTGCTCTCGCACACACTCCACATGCTAATTGTATTGTGAGAAGCTTGAAGTAGGTAACTTGGAACAATAGGTGTTTGTTTGTCAAGACCCAGAACAGTGGACTGCTGTAGAAAGTTCTGGATAAATAAATTAGAATTTAAGCTATAACTTTTGACCACGTCACTGAAAAGTCAAATGCACCTGGGTTCCCCGATCGCAGTAGTGTTTGCTCTCTTCAGTCAGTCTGATTTGCTGTAGAGCCATCTGTAGATGACTTTTGTTTTTTCGGTACATTTTGATGCTGTCACCTGCGGTATACCTGATTTTGATCTGTGGTTTACCTGAATGTTAACTCCTCTGTTCCCTTTACAGCGACGAGCTTCGTCAAGAGGCTCGCCAGTTGAAGAAGGACCTACTGGCCATCAAAAAGAGGAGAGAAGACATCGCCAATCCTCCAAAGAAGGAGGAAGAAGGCGAGGGTATGTCACTACATCAATTACTGTTTTAAATACCTTGTAGGTACCACTTTATAAATGGTTTGTTAAATGGTTTATGAAAGGATTTTATACAAACTTTATAGACTGTTAAAAAAAACGACTTACTTACTCACCCTTTATACTCTTTATATGTGAAGTGTTACCCAAAGTAATTTTCTCTCTGTGATCTAACACAGAGGATATCAACAATCTCCATGAGGTACAGTATTTCTTCTCTGGGCCACATTCTCCTCTAATGGCTATGTATGTAGCCAGACAGTCCTCTTGTCTCTGACAATTAAGGCGGACATCAACGTCTAGTTTATTCTACCCAAGGCTCTGCTTTTTTTGTGCGAAGAATTGCGTAAATTGCTTGAGCAACAAATTACTGAGTTGCCTACCCCGTTGGTTGAAAACCAAAGCCCTTGCCGTAGGTTGGTCTTCAGCTTTGCTTAAAGTGACAAGGCAACTAAGTGTTTTTTTTTTTCCTTCGTTACCACACAGTCCTGCAGCCTCCCATAATACCGCCGGTCTCCCGAGTGTTTGTCGGTACACCCGCCGATAAAGAAACATATATTTTTGGACAATCATGAAAACCACGTTGGCTCAGATTTAAGTACGACTGAGAAGCTCAAAACGTTGTTTTGCAACAAAACCAATGGTCCATGTGGTCTTGTGGTGGCATAAATGCCAAATGAACAGGGGGGTCACCGCAAGGCGCTTTTAAGTTCATGAGATGTTGAGATGCTCTCATCATCTCCTAGACACTGTTTGTCTTTTTTTCCCAACACTGCCTCTTACTCAGTGCTTACCACATGGTGGATACTAAACTCAGAACCCACTATTAGGTCTCAACTGAGACTGGATCCCAGCTAGAAACGTTTCTATGTAGGCCTACTTGGCAGGTCACAGGGAGACACAAAAGCTTCAGTTCAGGTAAGTCACAACAGGTAGGTCAGTGTAGATGTGGTTATCCAGCCGGATGCTGTAACCGGGGTTAACCAGGAGGCATTTATGTGTGTCTCTGGCTGGGCAGCAGCCTCTTTGAACATTCCTCTCATTACATAAATGTGTTGGACGTGAGGCTTCATTCAGTAGGATGGAATGTGTAGAAGAGAAGTCACGGGCCAGTGGACTCTGCAGGGGGCCAGATGTCTGCTTAAACACTGAATCCTGTGACTCAGCTGAGGGAGAGGAATGCACTGTTGCGTGGTGTGGTGGGTTAGATACTAAAGGAGGTGGTTTTTATCTCCTTCTCATCATTCTGGATCGATGGTGACTTTGGGTTTAAAGCGGTGAAACAGCTACTGCTTCACATTTTGGCTGCACCCTACAGAGGTTGAAACCTAAATGAATTTCCAATAGTTTAGTTCTGAACCGAACCATATATATACTGTTCCGACCAGCAAAATAAGGTTCTGAACCGGTTCGAACCCCCCCACCCCACCCCATAGAGGCTTGCTATGGAGCAGGCAAGCTATAGCTCAGTGAGTTGTTTACATACGTGATGGAAAGACAAGTGTAGGACGTGATATACAACTTACATTTTGCAGGTGTTGAGAGGGTGGAGGAGGAGGCTTGGCTTGAAGTGCTGGGAATCTTGTTATGCCATGCATTATCTGAATTAGGCCCACAGAGCTATACCTACGGAGGAGCGGCTTCTATGGAACTTTGAATGTCTTTGAACTTGAGAGTCGGCTAACGTTGGACCAGAGCAAGCTAGCTAACAAGCTTGTGTGTGCACAGCGGCACCAGAATCAATAACACGTGAAATGTGATAGCTATAGTATCCCTAACTAGCATTGAAAAAGTTAACCCTTTCTTCTCTAATTTAAAAATCTCTCCCTATATTCTGAATCAAACTTGTAACATTAGTAGGCTACAGCTGCGCTTCAGAGGGGGAGGGGCAGGTAGCCTACACACACACACACACACACACACAAACACACACACGCACACACACAGGCAAAGATGTTCAGCTGGCAGGCAGATACTGGATGAAGTTTCTGATTGACAGAGGCAGGACTTTGCATAGGTGCTTTGTTGCATTTTTTTGTTGTTGTGGAACTGGAAAAAATACCCGGAGCATAAAATAATGTCATTAACCGGATCCCATGCTTTCAAAAATAACGGTTATTTTCTAGAACGGTATAGATCACTTTCGTTCCCTGTTCTGGTTCTGTTCCTTGAAAAGTTATTATTTTCCGTTTTTTTTTAACCGGTTCCGACCCCTGGCCCTATATGGTTTACTGACCTCTTTTGAACACCAGAGCCCTATTTGGTCTGATCAAAACTAGTGCACTATATATAGGGCGTAGGTTGCCATTTCGGATACAGATTTTGTTTTCACTTTAACTTTGCTGTTACTAAAAAAACTAAATCACTGTGACCCAGTAAAGGTCAGTAAGTCTTGTTTTATTAATAAATTCTACTCTCTCTAAAGCTGCCTGGTCAGGCAGGTTTCTGCCCTACTTTCTCTAAGGATTAGTGTGGGCTCAGGAAAACCTTTTGACCTTCAAACAGCTTTGAATAGGGAGGCTGTTGTACGTCACTGTCCTCACATTGAATGCCTCGATGGGGCCAAAAATCTGACCCCCCACAGCCTGACCTCTGAGCAGCGGTCTATTCCAAAGAAGCTCAGATGCAGCTGTGGTAGGTTTGACTGTAGTCTCTAGGGAAAGGGAATTTAGTGGGTAAACTTGCTGACTTTGTGGTTCTGTATCATCATTACCTCACCGGTCTGCTATTAAGACAAAGAGACATCACTTCCAAAACATACGTACATGGACGTGCACTTCAATACACTCAACATTCCTCACATTCATGTGGCAAATAAAATGGGTATTGTTCTTTTACGCTTTCAATAGAGAGAGGACATTTGGACAGGACCATTAGACCCATAGACGTTTTGAATTTCTGTTAGCAGAAGACTGGTGTTTGCAAAGCCGTTTGCCCTCCAAAATGTTTTCTAAGCACTTTTGATTAATTAAAGTGTGACCGAACGGTTTGCGAAAGAAAAAAAATGTAAAATCTAGATTGTTTTCTTAGCTTGCTAAACACACTATTGATAAATACACACAAGAAGACTGAAGTGCTCTAGATTCCTCTTTGTCCTATTTTTTATGAGAATGAAATTGCAGAGGATGGAATTCTGATCCTGCTTGTGCACATGTTGTGCTTGGACGGAGTGCTCCCCATCTGTGTCCCAAATGGCATCCTATACAGTGCACTACTTTTGCCAGAGCCCACAGGGCTCTGGCCAAAAGTAGTGCACTATGTAGGGAATAGGGTGCCATTGGGACGCACACCCTCTGCTACTTGGCCAAGACAGGTCATGGACCGTTTGGAGGAGGCATGTTCACCATGTACTCGGCAATCTCCAACGAAATACCAGGAAAAAACAAGAAAGGGGAGCTCCATCATATCTATCTGGGACGGTTAGGGTAATGTTAGTAGCAGACGAGAGCCTGAAGTTTAATCACTGAGTTTGTAATTGTCAGAATATAATAAAAATGTAAATTTTTCTGATCTGAAATGCCTTGCCTATTTCTAGCTGTAAGATTCCCATTTTAATCGGTTTTAACTTATCGCTGTCATTTATAATGGAAAATATTGTATATTAAATTAATGTTTACACAAAGTATTTGAAATTATCTAAAAACCTATTGCCATGTATGGCATTGTCCTAAATTAGGTATTGTTCTAAGTATGAGTGGAAGCTATTTTGACAGGCTACTGATCTGATCCCAGGCACTAATCCTGCAAACAATAATGAGTCGTTAGGACATCAAGAAATTGTCAACAAAAGTTGTCGGGACGTTGTGTCATGGTTCCCTGGAGGTTTTGTCTAGTTCCCGGTTGGTCCCGGGAACTAACACTCCAAAGGTGCTTTTAACATACTGTTTTCAACTTACATATTTGACTCTCTTTGACATTCATGATTACATTGTATATGTTTATTCATACAGTAATTATTATTTAACATTTTCTCACATGGGATTTAAACTCACGTCTTGGTTCACGGGATTCTGATCTTCCTGCTATGCCACCACGTCTGTATCAATGACTGATTTCACCTGTAGGGCTTTTCCTACACTTTGTACTTCAAAGTAAATCTCAGCTCTGTTAAAAATGCACTGAAGAAAAACGATTATATTTATCATAGTGATTCAGGAGAAACATTAAAACTGAATAATATTTCCCCCCACCAACATTAGACAACTATACAGAAAACCCTCAAATTGCTGAAATAAGTAAATTAAATCAATGAGAGAATAGTCGTAAATAACTGATAACAAGAGTGCCATCTGCACTGCTATTGTAATTAAGTGCTGTGATGGATTATAATTAATGAATGTGTAGGGGACTGCTGAATTATTGTAATTTTTTTGAATCTATATATTTTATTTATTTTTAACCCATTTTTCTCCCCAATTTTGTGGTATCCAATTGGTAGTTGCAGTCCTGTCCCATCACTGCGACTCCCGTACGGACTCGGGAAAGGCAAATGTCGAGAGCCGTGCGTCCTCCCAAACACAACCCAGCCAAGCCACACTGCTTCTTGACACAACGCCCGCTTAACCCGGAAGCCAGCCGCACCAATGTGTTGGAGGAAACACTGTACACTTGGCGACCGTGTCAGCTTGCATTGCGCCCGGCCCGCCACAGGAGTCCATGTGCGCGATGGGACAGGAACATCCCTGCCGGCCAAACCCTCCTCTAACCCGGACGACGCTGGGCCAATTGTGCGCCGCCCCATGGTTCTCCCGGTCGCGGCCGGCTGCGACAGCCTGGACCCAAACCAGGATCTCTAGTGACACAGCTAGCACTGCGATGCAGTGCCTTAGACCACTGCGCCACTCGGGAGACTGGGAAATTATACCGACTTTGTGGCACAACAGAAAGATCAGCATACCCCAAATCAAGAAGCAAATCCAAGTTGGGGTCATATTGAAAAGACCGTACTAAGTGTTTATGTCAAATGTAATCATATTGTCATTGATTAAATATCTTTAAATATCGTTTTAGCTGAACAGCATATCACTTACCTTAAAAACACCATACCATTTCATTACTTTACTTATAATGGTTTGGGACACCTGGGATCATCATGTGACAAAAACCTCCAGGGACAATGACACAACGTACCAAGAATGTCCTAAAAGCATCCTTGGGCACGTCCCCGGGACAAACAGGGAAGTAGACAAAACCATCAGGGGACCATGACACAAATTCCCAAGAACGTTCGCGGGACCTTCAGGGGACCATGACACAACGTCCTAAAAACGTCCCAAGGACAAACCGGGAATTATGAAAAGGTTCCCCAGAAAATGTTCCCTAAGGACTAGTAAAAGGAAAGTCTTGAGAACGTCCTAAAAAGTTCCTGACATGGTCCTCAGTGATGTCCTGGTTACTTACAGGGAACTAGACAAAGGTCCACAAGAGAACGTTCCCCATGGGACCATCATGCAATGTTCTCAGAACGTCAGTGGGATAACGTCGCACCGAAACCCTTAAGGGACCTAATGGGAACGTCGCCGGATGTCCTCAGGACGTCCCCTGTTTGCTGGGAACTGATTTCATAATTTGGTTTCTTGCAGCAGGCCTTGAATCTGATCCCCCTGGACTTCCTATGTCCACACAGGCTATACACATCTTTGTGCTCAGTCCCAGAAGCAAACATATTCCTCCTCCATGCACTAACAACAGCAGCATCCACTACCCACTAACTAGGCATGCGGCAACTTAATCAGGGGAAAAAGCCAATTGTCACCTCAACTCACTCAGTAGAGCGCTAAAAGAGACATTTGAGTTACCTTTTGAGTTATTATTTTCGACAGACATCGCTTCCATTTTCAAGACATAAATTATAGCATGTTCTTCTAGTCTGGTTTTCTCTTTCTTGGCATAAGTGTTGGTTCTGAGAGCCAAAAATAAGAAAGACAGGCTGAAAACACTGTCCATTTTATACCCACCCTCAATGATGTGGCAACATTCTTTCTACCACTCCAAGTTATTTATACAGGTTATGCCTGTGTGCACAGCGTGTTTTATTTCAATGGCGCCTTGTCAGTCAAATTGTTGATGTGGAAGAAACAAAGACTGATCTTTGAAACGTCAATTGACTTATGATTATATGTTGCAGTTAGGTTTATTTTTTTTCTCCAAAATATCAGTTCACGTTTCTGACAAAGGCAGTTCAGTTCGACATTTTATGAATCGTGTGGCTTCATTCGAGAATTTTTAATATTTAGGAATGGGATTCAATTTGGCTGTTGAGTCAAGGATTGTGTTGTAATTTCTTTTGGCCTTTTGAAGAATACATTCAAATGGAGATTTACACATTTATTTGTCAACGTTATTAAGCCAAATTATGTCAGAGGACATAGCTAATCGTTGAGCAAAAAGAAACTGAGAGAAACCTTCATTTCCAAATTTCTGTTTGGAAGGAAATTTAAGGTTCAACGACGATATAGTGGTGGTGTTGGGTTTCCCAGTTGTGACCTCTTTGGGCGGCAATATGTAGGAAACTCAGATCCACATCACTCAGTTCACAGCTGGAATCTGCATTATTTTATTGTTGTGACGGCAATGACTATGATGGATAGAAAGCGGGAGGAGTAGGCGGCCTCACAACACACATTTTCTGAACTAATTCTGATGAGTGTGCTGATCGATGAGAAACAGGGTTTCTTTTGACATGGCTTTGACTGCTCCAGGCCTTTGAAAGCGATTCGTCTTGAACAAGCGTTGATTGGTTAAAGAGGAAAAGAGAAATGGAGGAGCTTCCGCCCCTAAAGAAGAGGAGTCTGTCATTCACAACAACCCCCCCCCCCGTTAACACATCAGGCCTGTGATTTGTAGCTCTCTCTGGCCGAGGTGATAGCTAGGGGGAAGAATGTAGTTAGAATGGCCATCAAACTCAAAGATAGTAGTTAGTGGCAACAGCTGGAGAGGGCGACGTGTGTTCCTTGTGTTAGTGCCCAAGGGAATCATTATTCAGCATCCTGCAAGTCCCGGGCTGCTGCGAGGGGGCAGAGCGCAAGGGGTGAACGGGAAAGATGGAAAGGGATCACTTCTTGCTATCGTAAATCAAAGGGAAAGATTTGCACCTCGAGCAGCAGAGCAGACTTCCATGTTGACTCTGGGGAAGAGGCCTGGACTGTGGAGAGTGAGAGAGTGTGGCCCCAGTCTTTGCTAGGGGATTCCGATGATTGCTACAAATTTGGAGTATTTGTGGCCTAAATACCTTGTGAAATGAGTAATTGCATGGTTTTCTGGACTTATAATGATAGCCATCCAACCCCAAATACCCTGTGGGGCTTAAGCTTTTTGTTACTCAATTAGGTTTATAAAGTGAACTGACAGCATAAAAAAAGCCTTTTCACTCTAAACAGACAACATTATTACAGAATAATACTAAAGGCTAGTAGAGAACTATAGGTACCAGTGGACAGGATTCAGCCGCCACAGGGCTGTCCGGCAAGAACAAGTCAGAAGTCTTCAGAACAGGTTTATTGCAGATATTGGTTTACCACACCAGGTTGAGTACTGACTTCTTACAGAGTAGTGAGAGTGTATAAAAGTGGTTCTACGCAGGAATCGAAAGAAATGACAGATACAGGGCATCTCCGGAATAGCAGTATAGGCAAGATATAATGGAGGTGACCTTGGGCGAATCAATGTAGTCGGAGATGAATTCCACAAAGCCTGTCCTCTGCTCAACTCCTTTGGTGGAGTTCATCAAACTTCCTTCACCGTGGAGTTGAGTTTAGTCAGCTAGACATAATGCACATACTGCATAATGTTGTATGAGTGCTAGGGAATAGCTTATACCAGGTAGGATACAGTGATAACTTAATGCCTGTGCATTGCTATAAACACTAGAATGACCAGAAAGTAATACCACAATTATAGGACTAGACACAATTCAGCATACAGGTCGAATGAATGTACACAACAGAGAATGACTGCTGATAAGCAACAATGTAATGAGAAAGAAAGTAGCTGGACTAGCAACTGAAATGTGATTGCAATTTTAACTGGGATCTGCGCATGTGCACAAGACCACGACCTAGATGGAATAGTAACTGGCCACAAGGAAAGCTACAGGCTAAAAAGGGCTACATGTCCATAAACATGACTATGAGCATATACAGACCAGAGGAGGCTGGTGGGAGGAGCTATAGGAGGAAGGGCTCAGTGTAATCAATGGAACGTAGTCAAATGTGTTTGATGGGTTTGGTACCATTCCATTGATTCCATTCCAGCCATTACAATGAGCCCATCCTCCTATAGCTCCTCCCACCAGCCTCTACTAATACAGACAATATGAACAGAATAATATGTGTGAGCTACACCAGACTAGCATTACTAACTAACATCTTGGCTGAACTGACTAGCAGTAGCATGACTCACATTAAAATGTATGACTCGTTACAAGCATGGTAAATATCTGAACTGCCTTAGCAACACCCAACTAAGTATGCAATGACATGTCAAATAAAATAAAATTTTATTCGTCACATGCGCCGAATACAACAGGTGTGGACCTTACAGTGAAATGTTATACGGATAAGAATAAGAAGTAAAGAGTTAAAAAAGCGAGACTATATACAGGGGGTACCAGTACAGGTCAATGTGCAGGGGCACCGGTTAGTTGAGGTAATATGTACATGTGGGTAGAGTTATTAAAGTGACTATGCATAGATGATAACAACAGAGAGTAGCAGCAGTGTAAAAGAGGGGGAGCAATGCAAATAGTCTGGGTAGCCATTTGATTAGGTGTTCAGGAGTCTTATGGCTTAGGGGTAGAAGCTGTTTAGAATCCTCTTGGACCTAGACTTGGCACTCCGGTAACACTTGCCGTGCGGTAGAAGAGAGAGCAGTCTATGACTAGGGTGGCTGGAGTCTTTGACAATTTTTTGAGTCTTCTTCTGATGTTTCAGTGTTATTTGCCTCGAAGCGAGCATAGAAGTAGTTTAGCTCGACTGGTAGGCTCGTGTCACTGGGCAGATCTCTGCTGTGCTTCCCTTTGTAGTCTGTAATGGTTTGCAAGCCCTGCCACATCCGGCGAACATCAGAGCCGGTGTTGTACGATTCGATCTTAGTCCTGTATTGACGGTTTGCCTGTTTGATGGTTCGTCAGAGGGCATAGCGGGATTTCTTATAATCTTCCGAGTTAGAGTCCCGCTCCTTGAAAGCGGCAGCTCTAGCCTTTTAGCTCAGTGCGGATATTGCCTGTAATCCATGGCTTCTGGTTGGGATACGTGCGTACGGTCACTGTGGGGACGACGTCATCAATGCACTTATTGATGAAGCCAATGACTGATGTGGTGTACTCCTCAATGCCATCGGCGGAATCCCGGAACGTATTCCAGTCTGTTTTAGCAAAACAGTCCTGTAACTTAGCATCTGCTTCCTCTGACCACTTTTGTATTGATCTAGTCACTGGTGCTTCCTGCTTTAATTTTTTAGCTTGTAAGCAGGAATCAGGAGGATAGAATTATGGTCAGATTTGCCAAATGGAGGGCGAGGGAGAGCTTTGTATGCGTCTGTGTGTGTGGAGAGTAAAGGTGCTCCGGAGTTTATTATTATTTTTACATCTTCTCCTTTGGTTGCACATTTAACATGCTGATAGAAATTTGGTAAAACGGATTTAAGTTTCCCTGCATTAAAGTCCCCGGCTACTAGGGGCGCCGCCTCTGGGTGAGTTTTCTTGTTTTCTTATGGCGAAATACAGCTCATTCAATGCTGTCTTAGTGCCAGCCTCTGACTGTGGTGGTATGTAAACAGCTTATCATGAGCTGCACTACCTCAGGCGAGCGATAGCTCGAGACTTCCTTTGATATCGTGCACCAGCTGTTATTTACAAAAATACATAGTCAGCCGCCCCTTGTCTTACCAGACGCCGCTATTCTATCCTGCCGATACAGCGTATAACCTCTTTGGGCTAGGGGGCAGTATTTTGACGTCCGGATGAAAAGCGTGCCCAAAGTAAACTGCCTGTTACTCAGGACCAGAAGCTAGGATATGCATATAATTGGTAGATTTGGATAGAAAACACTCTAAAGTTTCTAAAACTGTTAAAATAATGTCTGTCAGTATAACAGAACTGATATGGCCAGCGAAACCTCGAGGACAAACCATCCCCCCCATAAAATGTTCAGCCTACCACTGTTTCCAATGGCTGTCATGTTTACTATGAGGCAAAATCCTCCCAGATTGCAGTTCCTAGGGCTTCCACTAGATGTCAACAGTCTTTAGAAAGGGTTTCAGGCTTGTTTTTGGAAAAATTTGCTAGAATTTGTAGTTTTTCTAAGTGGCTCTCATTTTGGCTGTAGTGTTTTTATGCGCGTTGATGAGAGTGCGTTCTTTGTTGTTTATCTTCGGTAAAGACAATAACGATTCTCAGTCTTACATTTTATCGTTTATTTACGTGTTAGGGTACCTGAGATTTGATTATAAACGCTGTTTCACTTGTTTGGAGAAGTTTATTGGTAACGTTTGGGATTCATTTTGTATGCATTTTGAAAGAGGGAAACCGGTGGATTATTGAATGAATTGCGCCAGCTAAACTGAGTTTTTGGGGATATAAAGAAGGACTTTATCGAACAAAATAACCATTTGTGATGTAGCTGGGACCTTTTGGAGTGCCAACAGAAGAAGATCTTCAAAGGTAAGGCATTTATTAAATCGCTATTTCTGACTTTTGTGGCGCACCTGCCTGGTTGGGGGGGGGGGAAATCATGCTTTTGTATGCGGGGCGCTGTCCTCAGATAATCGCATGGTGTGCTTTCGTTGTAAAGCCTTTTTGAAATCTGACACAGAGGCTGGATTTACAAGAAGTTAAGCTTTATTTTGATGTATGACATGTAATTTCATGAACGTTAAATATTTATATTTCTGTAATTTGAATTTCGCGCTCTGCAATTTCACAGGATGTTGTCGAGGTGGGTCGCTAGTGGAACACCTGCGCCAGAAAGGATAACCAGCCAGCTGTATGTTGATAGTGTCGTCATTCAGCCACGACTCCATGAAGCTTAAGATATTACAGTTTTGAATGTCCCGTTGGTAATTTAACCTCTCTGGGGTAGGTGGGACGCAATCGTCCCACCTGGCCAATAGCCAGGGAAAATACAGAGCGCCATATTCAAATAAAATGATATAAAAATCTAACTTTCATTAAATCACACATGTAAGATACCAAATTAAAGCTACACTCGTTGTGAATCCAGCCAACATGTCAGATTTCAAAAAGGCTTTTCGGCGAAAGCATAAGATGCTATTATCTGATGATAGCACAACAGTAAACAAAGAGAGTAGCATATTTCAACACTGCAGGCACGACACAAAACGCAGAAATAAAAATATAATTCATGCCTTAACTTTGACGAAATTCTTTTGTTGGCACTCCAATATGTCCCATAAACATCACAAATGGTCCTTTTGTTCGATTAATTCCGTCGATATATATCAAAATGTCAATTTATTTGGCGCGTTTCATCCAGAAAAACACAGCTTCCAACTTGCGCAACGTCACAAAAAAATATAGCAAAGGTTACATGCAAACTTTACCAAAACATTTCAAACTACCTTTGTAATACAACGTTAGGTATTTTTAAACGTTAATAATCGATCAATTTGAAGACGGGATGATCTGTGTTCAATACAAAAAGAAAACAAACTGACGCAACTTTTTTGGTAATGTACCTCTCTCAAACAATTTACTTCAAGTGACCCTCCTTTACGATGGCTGTACTTCTTCATTACACAAAGGAATAACCTCAACCAATTTCCAAAGACTGGTGACATCCAGTGGAAGCGGTAGGAACTGCAAACAAGTCCCTTAGAAATCTGGTGTCCCAATGAAAACTCATTGAAAAGACAGTGACCTCAAAAAAATTACAATTCTGAATGGTTTGTCCTCGGGGTTTTGCCTGCTACATAAGTTCTGTTATGCTCACAGACATGATTCAAACAGTTTTAGAAACTTCAGAGTGTTTTCTATCCAAATCTACTAATAATATGCAATATTTTGGACCTGTCACTCCAAAAGCTCTTATTCGGCCTAGGACTATGTCCGTCCTAGCTCTCTCATTAATGTCTTATTCGAAATTACGGATTGCCTTCTTATCCGCTTGTCGTCCTCTTATGCCATAGTTTGTGGTTTCTACTGACAATTGAGATGTACATTTGTTTAAGCAAATCAGCCATATCAGCTATGTTCTTTTTAAAGGCAGTAAATGAAGCTGAATTAACCGTTTCGCTGCCAGACAAGACTGCGCTGATGGGCAGGTGTAGCAGTGGTAAGGTGTTGGAACTGCTGTTGGGACAGCTTTATGTAGGCCCTAACAGTTTGTGGCCACTGTTTGTCACCGTTATATAGCGCAATTAATTTATTGTTTAGTGTTGTGTTGTGGCTTTGCTGGCATGCATCCCACATGTTGTTTGTTTTGCCCCACCAAGATTTACATGCTAAAATCCCACTGGCCATACACACTAGAGGTCGACCGATTAGGATTTTTCAACGCCGATACCGATTATTGGAGGACCAAAAAAGTTGATACCGATTAATCGGCCGATTTATTATTATTTTTTAAACTTAAAAAAAAAAACGTTTTTATTTATTTGTAATAATGACAATTACAACAATACTGAATGAACACTTATTTGAACTTAATATAATACATCAATAAAATCAATTTAGCCTCAAATAAATAATGAAACATGTTCAATTTGGTTTAAATAATGCAAAAACAAAGTGTTGGAGAAGAAAGTGCAATATGTGCCATGTAAGAAAGCTAACGTTTAAGTTCCTTGCTCTGAACATGAGAACATATGAAAGCTGGTGGTTCCTTTTAACATGAGTTTTCGATATTCCCAGGTAAGAAGTTTTAGGTTGTAGTTATTATAGGAATTAAAGGACTATTTATCTCTATACGATTGGTATTTCATATACCTTTGACTATTGGATGTTCTTATAGGGACTTTAGTATTGCCAGTGTAACAGTATAGCTTCCATCCCTCTCCTCGCCACTACCTGGGCTCGAACCAGGAACACATTGACAACAGCCACCCTCAAAGCAGCGTTACCCATGCAGAGCTAGGGGAACAACTACTCCAAGTCTCAGAGCGAGTGACGTTTGAAATGCTATTAGCGCGCACCCCGCTAACTAGCTAGCCATTTCACATCGGTTACACCAGCCTAATCTCGGGAGTTGAACAGCGCAATGCTTGAAGCATTGCGAAGAGCTGCTGGCAAAACGCACGGAAGTGATGTTTGAATGAATGCTTACGAGCCTGCTGGTGCCTACCATCGCTCAGTCAGACTGCTCTATCAAATCATAGACTTAATTATAACATAATAAAACACAGAAATAGGAGCCTTAGGTCATTAATATGGTCGAATCCGGAAACTATCATTTCGAAAACAAATGTTTATTCTTTCAGTGAAATACGGAACCGTTACGTATTTTATAAAACGGATGGCATCCCTAAGTCTAAATATTGCTGTTACATTGCACAACCTTCAATGTTATGTCATAATTACGTAAAATTCTGGCAAATTAGTTTGCAATGAGCCAGGCGGCTCAAACTGTTGCATATACCCTGACTCTGCGTGCAATGAACGCAAGAGAAGTGACACAATTTCACCTGGTTAATATTGCCTGCTAACCTGGATTTCTTTTAGCTAAATATGCAAGTTTAAAAATATATACTTCTGTGTATTGATTTTAAGAAAGGCATTGATGTTTATGGTTAGGTACACATTGAAGCAACGACAGTCCTTTTTCGCGAATGCGCACCGCATCGATTATATGCAACGCAGGACACGCTAGATAAACTAGTAATATCATCAACCATGTGTAGTTATAACTAGTGATTATGATTGATTGATTGATTTTTTTTATAAGATAAGTTTAATGCTAGCTAGCAACTTACCTTGGCTTCTTACTGCATTCGCGTAACAGGCGGGCTCCTCGTGAGGCAGGTGGTTAGAGCGTTGGACTTGTTAACCGTAAGGTTGCAAGATTGAATCCCTGAGCTGACAAGGTAAAAATATGTCGTTCTGCCCCTGAACAAGGCAGTTAACCCACCGTTCCTAGGCCGTCATTGAAAATAAGAATGTGTTCTTAACTGACTTGCCTAGTTAAATAAAGGTGTAAAAAAATCGGCGTCCAAAATTACCGATTTCCGATTGTTATGAAAACTTGAAATCGGCCCTAATTAATCGCCCATTCCGATTAATCGGTCGACCTCTAATACACACCAAGTAGTGAAAGGTGAAGTACAGTTACAGTATCATGATTTCAAGATGCGCTAAATAGGCCTCATACTTGTGTAATACGTGCTGAATACCATTTCTCCCCTCTGGATGATCAAGTCGCAAACATACCAGCCTCTCTCAGACAATGGCCCAGTGTTCCAGCCAGCAGCGTTCGTACAGTACTATGGCAGCTCTTAATAGATGACAGGCCCAGACGCAGGAGGTATGTCCGTGACGCGTTACGTTGTTTGTTTTGTCCCCTCTGTGTGTCCCGTCTTGTCGGGGCCTGGGGACATTACCCACGAGTCAGAGTTACCATAACTCCAGAAGCCAGGTGACTGAGGCTGCCTGCCTGCCATCTCAGTCTGTGACATCAGAGGGCTGTTGTGGAAGTAAGTGTGCAGATGAACTAGGTAGGGATGCTTTTATTTGCTCACCCATCTACACACAATACCCAATCATGACAAGGTGAAAACCTGTTTTTAGACATTTTTGCAAATTTCTTGAAAATGAAATGAAACGGAAATATCTCATTATTCACACCCCTGAGTCAATACTTTGTGGAAGCACCTTTGGCAGAGCCCTGCTTATGCTTGCCTTGCACTTCACCTCCCCAGTCAGTCACGTAAGTCAGCAAAGCTTTCAAATTATTTCATGTCGGGAACGGTTCATTTCCACAAATATGTCAAATATGTCAAAGCAAAGACATGAACCATTGGAAGAACAAATTAATGATATGTAACCATTTGAATATTGAAGAATTTAACTTATAGTACCCAATTGTCATATTTATTTAATGACACCAATATAAAAAAAATGACTCAGAAAAGGGAAAGTGACCCAGTAAAATACTACTTGAGTAAAAGTCTAAAAGTATTTGGTTTTAAATATACTTAAGTATCAAAAGGAAAATGTAATCGCTAAAATGTACTGAAGTATCAAAGGTAAAAGTATAAATCATTTCAAATTCCTTATATTCCGCAAACCAGCCGGCACAATTGTCTTTTTTATTTGATTTACAATGAAGCATTTGTGTTTAGTGAGTCTGCCAGATCAGATGCAGGAGTGATGACCAGGGATGTGCTATTGAGAAGTAGTGCTTGAATTGGGTGTCAGGGAAAATGTATGGAGAAAAAGTAGATCATTTTCTTTAGGAATGTAGTGAAATAAAAGTAAAAGTTGTCAAATATATAAATAGTAAAGTACAGATACCCCCAAAAATGACTTAAGTAGTACACCACTGCTAAAGATAGTACTTAAGTACTTTACATCACTGCTAATAAATTCCTCATGAGCTTAGTTTAACTGTCGTACCCCATCAGAACCCCACATGTTTTTGTTTTATTCCAATGGTTGTCAATAAAGTAAATGTAAGCATACTATATAGCCTTAAAACATTGTTAAAAATATCATTTTGATATCATGGATGATCAGTCCTTGCATCCATAGCTTTGTATATGAATTTGAGAGTGGTTACATTTCTTCAGTCCCATCCCTCAGCTTATTGTTTCAACTGCAGATTGCCCACTTTAGCTTATAGAATTGCTTGGAGATTCTCCTTCACTCCCAAGGGCTGCATGTGGATTTTGACCTAGTATGGAAACAGTGTTGGAACGCTTTGATCCATGATCTACAGTCAGGTCCAAAATTATTGGCACCCTTGATAAAGATGAGCAAAAAAGATTGTATAAAATAAATAATACTAAGCTATATTGTATGCTTCAAAAAAATTGAAAATTATAATATTTTATACTAATACAATTGCTCAGAGAAATAGATGTATTTTTAATAGGGGGGGTTATTGACACCCCTATTTTCAATACCTAACCTTGCGACGATAACGGCACTGAGCCTTTTAAAAATGTTTCATGAGATTGGAGAACACATTGGGAGGGATCTTAGACCATTCCTCCATTCATAATCTTTCCATATCCTTGATATCCTTTGTCTACGCTTATGGACTGCCCTCTTCAATTCCAACCACAAGTTTTCAATAGTGTTCAAGTCCGCAGACTGAGATTATCGCGACTCAGGAGATGACCCATATGTAGACATGGGAGGCGGATAGTACAGTCCTCAGATGATTTATTAGAAACACAGGGCAGGCAGAGGTTCGTGATCAGGTCAGAGTCAGGCAGGTACAGGATGGCAGGCAGGGTCAGGGCAGGTAGAAAGGTCAGAACCGGGAAAAACTAGGAAATAACTAGAGAAACAGGAAGGCGGGAAAGAACGCTGGTAAGACCTGACAAGATAAGGCGAACTGGCAACAGACAAACAGAGAACACAGGTATAAAAACACAGGGGATAATGGGGAAGATGGGCGACACCTGTAGGGGGGTGGAGACCAAGCACAAAGACAGGTGAAACAGATCAGGGTGTGATTTTGGGATCAATTAACCATTTCTTTAGGAATTGTGATATGTGCTTGGGGTTATTGCTAGAAGATCCACTTGCGGCCAAGTTTCAGCCTCCAGGCAAAGGCAACCGTGTTTTGGGCTAAAATGTGCTGTTACTGGTTAAAGCTCATGATGCCGTTGACCTTAACAAGGGCCTCAGGACATTAAAGATCTACCACCATATTGTACAGTATGTATGGGGTTCATTTCTGCTTATGCATGCTTATTTCAACCCCAAACCCACCACTGGTGTGCGTGGCCAAAGAACTCACTTTTCCTGTCATCCAGCAAATGTAAATGCCTGGAGTTTGCTAAAAGGCATTGGCACTTGGACTGGAAACGGTGATATGGTCATATGACATGAAATTAGTGCTCTTTGGTCACCACACTAGTGGTGGGTTTGGTGTCAAAATAAGGATGTAAATGTAAAATATGGTGGTGGATTAAGGGCACTACATTCTACAGTATTTTGATGTTGTATTCTGTATCCTCACTTGGCAAATTACTAAGGTTCATTTCAGTGTACAGATAACGAATTAAAGTATTAAGTAGACCTACTACTGTGCCTTTGTAAGTATTGTTGTGCTTGAATAATACAAGGTATATCCACTTATTTGAGGCAAAAATGTAGAGCCACTTGGTTTTCTCATTTAAACCCTCCTTGCCCAGAGGTATACTTTCCCTGAGCAGTCTCCATCCAGTCTCAAGGCTGAAGTTGAAGAATTCAGCCGTTTTTTCCCCGTTTTTTTTTTCATTGGGAACATTTACACTATGTTGGATGTGGCTGGCTCTGACGCAGAGCAGAAAGAGAGGGGTCTCATGGCAGAAGAAAGGGGTTTCCTTGTTAAACTCGGAGCCCATCAGTCATCCTGCTGGATCTGTTAGCCATGCAGTAGTGGATCTTTCCCTCAAATCAGATCAATTGAGTTTGTGTTTGTCACTGTGACCCGATGACGGGTCCCTCTCTCTGAGCTATCTCTTACTAATGACGACGCAGAGCTTCAGATGGTTTTTACATGTTGGATGTTTTTTCCTCTGCATTGTGTCTGATAGTGTTTTTTGCTATTGTCACTGCTTAATGTGATACATTAACTAGGCCAACTGTAAATGAACTGCTAAATAACTAACTGTATTAACTTCCTGTAGAAGACAAAAAGACAGACAGACAGCGGGGCAATGCCTTAGTATATCCAAGTTTGCTAACCGACTATTAACTAACAATTAACTGACTGTTAACTAACTAGTACCTTACTGTGTCCCTATAGAAGAGAAGAAGCCAGGCAGCGAAGCGGTGGCGGAGTACCTGGAGGGCAAGCAGAAATATGAAGACATGAGGAAACAGAAACTGAAGAAGGGATCCAGCAGAGAAGCACAGGTAACAGAGGAGTCATTATTCCAAACTGTGTCAGCTGTCATTTACTCTCTACACATATTACATTTTAGTTATTTAGCAGACGCTCTTATCCAGAGCGACTTTCAGTAGTTAGTGCGTACATTTTCATACTGGTCCTCATTGAGGTCAGTTGGAGCTCTGGGATTATAAGTGTAAGTATAAGTGTTGATGACATTAATGATGACGTCTTTCAGTCAAACGCATATAAATGACCAGCAGTGCATTTTTTTCTTGATACAACGGGGTTGAGGTGAAAGTCTAAGACTTAGATGAGCGTTAGATCTTAAGATTTTGTTTTGTTAGTGACCCAGATCTCCCAGTGACCGTTAAGCTGATTGTCTTGTAGACAATGGCGCTGCTGGACCGATTCAAGTCCAAGCTGTCTTCAGCCATCACTGAGACCTCCGAGGCCCCTGAGGAGGCCCCAGAGGAGCTGGCAGAGGACGACGACAAAGGATGGTACGTTATGGTTAGCGTTCTGGCGGTCATGATATTTTGTCAGACGGTGATTGTCATGCAAATGACTGCCGGTCTCAAGGTAATTGACCGTTAATTAACATAAAATATCCCAGACATTTAGCATCTCCGGGCTTCCACACACAGCCTACAAGCCAATGATGTGAACCTTTGGAACATTTACATTTGAAAAAGTTCAATAAATCCATTTAATATAGCCAACACCATCACAATAAAACCATTATTTATTTTAGGCAGGTCTAAAGAAACATGATTTGAAGAAAATGTACCCTATTTCAGAAGAACAGAATAGCATATTCTGAGTCGTCCTTATGTTAGACCCTGCTCTGGCTATGCCATATGGCTGTGGGCTACACTAGTTAATTTAGCAGGCAATATTTGCTTATAATTCCTGTGGCATTCTTTTATATTATTTTATGGTAAGAAGAATACAATTGAACATAGCTGAATAAATAAATGATATTTTTCCCAAATGATTTACGAGGAAGTTCGCACAAGCGACTATTCTCTGTTGAGCGTTTAACAAAGAAACAGTTCCTCCTATATGCATAATTTAGAGTTATTTATGCAACTTTAGTTGCGATACAAACTCTCTTTAAGGGTTCATCTGAGCGTTCGGTCCTAACAACATCAGTCAAGCACCCAAGCTAACTGGCTAACGTTAGTGTACTTCCAGACACAAATGAGAGAACAACTCACTGACGATTTTACTCGCCCTAGCAGAGCTGGATAGGCTGTTTTCATATTATCCAGAGCTTGCAACAATTGACGTTTTTTTTTGTCAATGTTTACTGACACCGGCCATATTTAACAGGTGTTGAGAGTTCGTAAATTTCGTCAGTTATTCTGCGCTCTCAGACGAGAGTGCTCTGAAATCGGAGTAGATAGCCAGAGCGAATTTACTAGCTACGTCTATCAACAGTTGTCGCAGTGACATTCTATTGAAATGGTTACTTGCAAACAGCTAGCTAGGTAAACAATGAACCATAATAGCTAGCTAGGTAAACAATGAACCATAATTCTAACTCATGACGTTACTACCCTGCATTAATCTGCAGGTAGCTAACCAACCAGGTTCAATGTTAGCTAGTTAACATTAGGCTATAACTAGCAAAGCAAATGGCTCTGAGATACGAATAATAAGATCATACACGTAACGTTAGCTAGCGAGCCAGCCAGCTAATGTTAGCTGGCTAGCTAACAGTACACTTTACACTTTAACTTGAAATGAAAATTACTTTCTGCCAAATTAGAAACGTGTAATATCTGAAAATGTAGCTAGCAGTGACATTCTATTGAAATTAATACTTGCATAGTGGAGTCTTTTGATTAAGACATGTAGCTAGCTAAACAATGAACCATAATCCCAAATCATGATAATGGAGAGCAACACTTATGCAGTTCTACTACACAATATATATATATTTTTTTAAAGCAGGATTACCTACATATACTGACCAGCTCAAATAGACAGAAGAGTGCTATATGGCAGACCAATCCGAACTCATGTCTCGGCATGTCCAGCCATTCAGTATCTCAGCCAATCATAGCTAGCGGGAAGGTTGCTTACTTTTTCTGTGGCTAAACCAACTAGGCTCATAATTTAACAATTGTATTCGTATTTACATATGGCATACAAGTTTGTTATTAAGGCACATGAAAGTTCACATGTTCCAGAAGGCATTTCTGCCCAAAAAAACACATTTTGAAGAAGAAAAAAGTTTTAGTTCAAATGTGTTCCTGTGAAGTAGTGACCCGCGACATACGCCTAGTTTCCTGAAACTAGTCACAAATATCTACATAAATATGACAGATCTTCCTTCTTTTGCCTGTTTTGTTTGTTTAATATACAACAGCAATATGTTGGATAAAGCAATTTTACAGATTCGGCTATTTTTTGATTCTGTTATGCTGCAATAAAGGCTTTACAAAGGTTTTTCGTTAGAACAGACTGGTATTACTTACAATTTAATTCGTGTTTACACTGTTCCCAACAGGCAGAAAAATAATACTGTAATCTAACAGCACCTGTTTGTCACACATAATATGCACGCAGGTCTCGCTACTATTTTTAACACAGTGTGACCATCGGGCTCTTTCTTGAGTCATTTTTGTGTCTCCATTATTTAATCAAACTGTGTGCTTAAAGCATCAAACAAGCTCAGTGCATATGTAGTTGATTTTATTCAAACACACATGGTCTGTCAGGATGACTCTCGGTCAACCAAGATTTCTTTTAAGTCGGGAACAGCCTTACTTGCAATAAGTCCTAAGCAAAGTGTCCCACTGGGCACAGAAGTCAGTTCAACATCTAGTTTTGATTTACATTTGGATGAGTTGTCAACTAACGTGAATTCAACTTGAAATCAACAAAAAATGTCACCGTGTCATTGGATTTAGGTTAAAAGTTGGGGATGAAAAGACGGAAATGCCCTTACGTCGAGGACTTTTTGCAGATCCAACCAGTTTTCCACGTTGATTCAACATCATGACATTGATGGAATAGGGTGCCATTCAGGACGAGCCCTACTGTTGTTACCAGTTCTAGTGGGCCAGCCTCCCCCCCCCCCCCCTATCCTGTAACAGATATGTTATGTCTGTTAATGGCCAGTCATAACACAGGCCTGAGGAGCTGCTCCTTAACGACTTGACACACTGTTGAACTTTATACAGTGGATCAACACACTCTGACGGCTCTAGATTATATACAGTGCATTCGGAAAAGTATTCAGACCCCTTGACTTTTTGGCTGGGGTCTTTGACAATTTTTAGGGCCTTCCTCTGACACCGCCTGGTGTAGAGGTCCTGGATGGCAGGAAGCTTAGCCCCAGTGATGTACTGGGCTCTACGCACTACGTACGCACTACGTACACACTATAAAATAAAAACTATCACATTTACATAAGTATTCAGACCCTTTACTCAGTACTATGTTGAAGCACCTTTGGCAGCGATTACAACCTTGAGTCTTCTTGGGTATGACGCTACAAGGTTGGCTCACCTGTATTTGGTGAGTTTCTCCCATTCTTCTCTGCAGATCCTCTCAAGCTCTGTCAGGTTGGATGGGGAGCGTTGCTGTACAGCTATTTTCAGGTCTCTCCAAAGATGTTCGATTGGGTTCAATGTCAGGCTCTGGCTGGGCCACTCAAGGATTCAGAGACTTGTCCCGCTGCCACAACCATGCTTCACTGTAGATAGAGATGGTGCCAGGTTTCCTCCAGACGTGACATTCAGGCCAAAGAGTTCAATCTTGGTTTCATTAAACCAGAGAATCTTGTTTCTCTTGGTCTGAGAGACTTTAGGTGCCTTTTGGCGAACTCCAAGCGGGCTGTCATGTGCCTTTTACTCAGGAGTGGCTTCTGTCTGGCCACTCTACCATAAAGGCCTGATTGGTGCAGTGCTGCAGAAATGGTTGTCCTTCTGGAAGGTTCTCCCATCTCCACAGAGGAACTCTAGAGCTCTGTCAGACTGACCATCGGTTTCTTGGTCACCCCCCAGACCAAGGCCCTTCTCCCCCGATTGTTCAGTTTGGCCCGGCGACCAGCTCTAGGAACAGTCTTGGTGGTTCCAAACTTCTTTCATTTAGAATGATGGAGGCCACTGTGTTCTTGGGGACCTTCAGAGCTGCAGAAATGTTTTGGTACCCTTCCCCATATCTGTGCCTTGTCACAATCCTGTCTCGGAGCTCTTTGACAATTCCTTTGATAGACAGGTGTGTGCCTTTCCAAATCATGTCCAATCAATGGAATTTACCACAGGTGAACTACAATCGAGTTGTAGAAACATCTCAAGGATGATCAATGGAAACAGGATGCACCTGATCTCAATTTTGAGTCTCATAGCAAAGACTCTGAATACTTATGCAAATAAGGCATTTCTGTTTTTTATTTTGTTTCTACATTTGCAAACATTTCTGAACCTATTTTCGCTTTGTCATTATGGGGTATTGTGTGTAGATTGATGAGGGAAAAAATGTGTATAATCAATTGAACAAAGTCAAGGGGTCTGAATACTTCCCGAACGCACTGTAGATGTAGCTATGGCCTGGGTGCCAGCCTTAGGTTTTAGTTTCTGTACTCTCAGAGAAACACAGACTGCCAGCCAGGTGAAAAGATTGCTCTAACATGGGCATGTTGATTTCTCTCTACTTTGACATACTTTGTTTTGTCTTAGTAGGCTTGGCTCATTGTTTGTGTGTGTGTGTGTGTGTGTGTGTGTGTGTGTGTGTGTGTGTGTGTGTGTGTGTGTGTGTGTGTGTGTGTGTGTGTGTGTGTGTGTGTGTGTGTGTGTGTGTGTGTGTGTGTGTGTGTGTGTGTGTGTGTGTGTGTGTGCGCGCGTGCGCGTGCGACTACCTGTGTGTGTCTTCATGAGTACAGATGTGTGTGTTGTAAAGGCCGTTCCCGACCCCACAGCTCTACAGTAATAGTGGATGCCACTTTCTCTACCATCTAGGCCTTATACCAGGAATGAAGGGTTTGTCTGTGTCCCTAATCTGTGTTTTACACAAGACAACATTGAGTTGCCACTGTGTAAGAAACTAGCACATTAGGAAGTATAGGGATGTTTCTCTAAGGTTTTAGTGTGTGCAGGCTGAAGCTATAGAATGTGATGTACACTACAGTTAGGAGGACACTGTTCAGTACTGTAGTCTGTTGGCTCGCACCGCTCCTTCTGTCAGACAAATCAGATGCATATGGAATTCCATTTTTTTCTCCCCCGGCCGGTCACATTTATGGTCTATTTCGGTTCTATTTTTCAATTTGATTACCTCCTCAAGATGGATTGTGTTTTGACGTTTCTCCTCTCTGCTGCTGATGTGTTTTCAACGTCCTGCTGTGTCCTGACCAGAACAGAGAGCCTCACCGCAGTACTGACGACTCACTGAGAGCGAGACGCAGAGACACGGAGGGAGAGGGAGGGAGGGCTCCAGCCTACAGGAAACAAGCTAGCTAACACATTGCCCTGTGGAGCGGCTCCTGCTGGGAGTTAAAACACGGCCGTGTGTCTGTGTATTGGCACCTGACGCCGTGCCAATACTTCAGATATACCAGTTTATTGAAGGCAATGAAGACAGCAGTGTGTGTGTGTTTGCAGAGCCTGGTCTCTCTGCCGTTTCCCTCAGTGGCAGACAGAGCCACAGTCAGGAAATCAGCTTTTACATCGTGTTTTCCTCTCCCATTCTGATTTTCACCAACAGACCTCTGAGTCTCTCTCTCAGACCTCAATATATAGAGAGCGAGAGAGAGTCAGAGGGCTGAAATGAATCCCATGTGTTTGAACTTCGAGGAAAGTGTCTGTGTGAGAGATTTAGAATAACAAAACCTGTAGTTGCTATTAGTCTCAGCCAGCCAGGCCCCCAGCTCAGTCTCACTGTTTGGCCCCCGCCAGCCAGCTAGGTATGAGACAGGAGGAGGCGGAGGGAAGACAGGGGCACAGTAGCCTAGCAGTCCCAGGCTGTGTCCCAAAAGGCACCCCGGGTCCCAAATGGTGCCCAGGGCTCTGGTAAGAAGTAGTGCACTATATAGGGAATAGGGTGTCATTTGGGCTGCAGACCTAATCTAGAACAACACCCGCCAGCCACGCACTAGCGTAGGATGTCTGTGCCACTCTGCGAGCTCTGGTACAGGAACTATTGGGTTACTACAGGTCAGACTCCCCAAGTCAAGTCTGGGCCAGGGGACTGTAAACTATTCCGTCTGGGTCTACAAACGTTATACTTTCTAGATCGCTCTGCTAACACACACACACACACACACACACACACACACACACACACACACACACACACACACACACACACACACACACTCTCTCTCACTCCAAGAAGCCAGCCATAGAGCCTCTGTCGCCCCACCCCCACCCCTCCCTCTTTCCTCCCTCTTTTCAGAAAGCGAAAGAAAAACAAATAGAGGAAAGGCTTCTGAGTTCTGAGGCTTCTGGGTAGAGAGTGGGTTTGATAAGCAGACTGGAGCGCTGAATGGTGGGAGCCCAGAGCCTGGCACACATACACATATACAGTGCCTTCAGAAAGTATTCACACCACTTGACTTTTTCCACATTTTGTTGTTACAAAGTGGAATAAATATGTATTTTATTGTCACTTCTATTCACTCTGTCATTTAGGTTAGTACTGTGGAGTAACTACAGTGTTGTTGATCCATCCTCAGTTTTTTCCTATAACAGCCATTAAACTGTAACTGTTTTTAAGTCACCGTTGGCTTCATGGTGAAATCCCTGAGTGGTTTCCTTCCTCTCCGGCAACTGAGTTAGGAAAAACACCTGTATCTTTGTAGTGACTGGGTGTATTGATTCACCATTCAAAGTGTAATTAATAACTTCACCATGCTCAAAGGGATATTTAATGTCTGCTTTTTTTTTTGAGGCATTGGAAAACCTCCATGGTCTTTGGCGTTGCATCTGTGTTTGAAACTCACTGCTCAACTGAAGGACCTTACAGATACTTGTATGTGTGGGGTACAGAGATAGGGTAGTCTTTCAAAAATCTTGTTACTATTTTTGCACACAGAGTGTGTCTATGCAATTTATTATGTGACTTCTTAAGCACATTTTTACTCCTGAACTTATTTAGGCTTGCCATAACAAAGGTGTTGAATACTTATTGACTCAAGACATTTGAGCTTTTCATTTTTTATTATTTTGCAAACATTTAGAAAAACATCATTCCACTTTGACACTATGGGGTGTTGTGTGTAGATTGACACAATCTCAATTTAATCCGTTTTAAATTCAGGCTGTAACACAACAAAATGTGGAAAAAGTCAAGGGGTGTGAATACTTTCTGAAGGCACTGTGTGTATACATATACACACACACTGTTCTGTAGTCTGGGCAATGAGGCTGTGTTCCTGTCATCACTGAGGCTGCTAGACAAATTATGGTAGCGGTCCGCCTCGCACTGCAGGACTCCTCAGTCTGCCAGAGTAGAGCCACCATGACATCCTGGATGAGCTGTCACTACTGCTGCCCAGTTCACATGAACACAGGAGGGGGGACTGCAGAGCACACACACATGCTTTACCTATGTACCCAGGCAGACTAAAAGGCAGACAAACACATAAGGCTGCACGATTCTCCCTTCCTCTTTCTTAAGGCTGCTTCCCAATCCCACGCACTTCAAGCCTCGCCCCCATGTCACTCTCCTTGTGCTCGGGAATTCACTCTGCCTCCATTGACCAAACCACAGCGTGCAGTCTACAGATTTTTCCAAACAAGAACTGCAGTAGGCAGCGTTCCACTTTGCTTCTTAACATAAATCAACATTTCTATATTTGACTATTCGCTTGTGTAACTTGCTCTCTGCAACACGCTACTTAGTTGGTCTTAGCAAGCTACAAATGTGTCCGTATCTCACTGGATTTAGCTAGCCAGCTAGCTAGCTAACAATTAGCATTAGGAGCTGAAACACATTTTTGCCAGCTAAGTCCAGTGAGATACGGCAAATCTTGCTAGCAAACTTTTACTCTAATACAGGCCGGAACCCGTGGTGCAACAGCTTGTTTCTTAATCAGAGAGGACAAGGCGAAGAATGTTCTAACATCTTTGTCTGAACGTACATATATATTTAAATCTAATTAGGGTCGCCTGGGAAACACTGACCAACACTTTGGTTCCTACTCTGTCACAACCATCTCCTCCCATATTTTTCTTCATTCGTTTTCATGCCAACCTAAACTGCATTCCAAGTGTCCACAGTATTCCAACCATGAAATTAGAATGATCATTCCATTTCTATGATTCCAACAGTTTTCCCAAGTGTTTTGATCTATATACGCAAGTAAAATTGCAGTATTTGGTACAAAAATTGCAATTAGATATGTTGCCCGTATTGTGCAGCCCTACACATACAAACACATACACTGAGTGTATAAAACATTATGAACACCTGCTCTTTCCATGACATAGACTGACCAGGTGAACGCTATGATGTCACTTGTTAAATCCACTTCAATCTGTGTAGATGAAAGGGAGGAGACAGGCCAAAGAAGGATTTTTAAGCCTTGAGACAATTGAGACGTTGATTGTGTGGGTGTGCCATTCAGAGGGTGAATGGGAAAGACAAAATAATCAAGTGCCTTTGAATGGGTATGGTAGTAGGTACCCGGCACACCGGTTTGCATCAAGCACTGCAACGCTGCTGGGTTTTTAACGCTCAACGGTTCCCCGTGTGTATTAGGAATGCTCCGCCACCCAAAGGACATCCAGCCTACTTGACACAACTGTGGAAAGCATTGGAGTCAACATGGGCCAACATCCCTGTGGAACGCTTTCGACACCTTGTACAGTTCATACCCCGAGGAATTGAGGCTGTCTTGAGGGCAAAAGGGAGGGGGGGTTGCAACTCAATATTAGGAAGGTGTTCTTAATGTTTTGTACACTCAGTGTATATATAATATGCCATTTAGCAGATGTTTTTATGCTCTACCAACTGAGCTACCAAGGACCGCTATATACACATGCTTCACCGAAACACATGGGCAGACACACACACATAGACACACACAGACAAGCCATCTGACAAAAAGACACTCATACTGTACACTTAGCTTCGCATACAGACTCAAGTGCACACTCAGACACACGCCATCCAACACACACATACAAGGAGGACACACATTTCAATGTGATCTTAGTGGCTGATTAAAGGGGATCTGTCCCTAGGACCATACAGCAGAACTCGTATGGCAATAGGTTGGCTTATATTCTATTACTATAGAACGTTCATTATGTAAGTAATACTCCAGCTTGTCTGTTTTTCCATTGTCTGATTCGGACGGGATTCGTTTTTATGAAATTGCCCCCCGTAAATCTTTTTTTTCTTCTTTTTATATACTGTTATGATGGAAGACTGGAGGCTGTTCTAGGCATGAACGGTGCAAAACGGCTGCCAGCTAAACTGGTTGAAATATGCAGTAATCGCTCCGCCATTTCCTGGTTGCTAAATTTCTAATAGTTTGCCTAATGTCAGTTTATATGACAAAACAAGCAACGTGTAGAGATTTATTGTACCATCTAAACCGCTATGAAATACACTATATATACAAAAGTATGTCGACACCCCTTCAAATTAGTGGATTTGGCTATTTCAGCCACACCCGTTGCTGACAGGTGTATAAAATTGAGCACACAGCCATGCAATCGCCATAGACAAACATGGACAGTAGAATGGCCTTGCTGAAGAGCTCAGTGACTTTTAACCTGGCACCGTCATAGGATGCCACCTTTCCAACAAGTCAGTTTGTCAAATTTCTTCCCTGCTAGAGCTGCCCCAGTCAACTGTAAGTGCTGTTATTTTGAGGTGGCAACGTCTAGGAGCAACAACAGCTCAGCCGTGAAGTGGTAGGCCAGACAAGCTCACAGAATGGGATCGCCGAGTGCTGAAGCGCATAGCGCGTAAAATTCATCTGTCCTCGGTTGCAAAACTCACTACCGAGTTCCAAACTGCCACTGGAAGCATTGTCAGCACAAGAAGTGTTCATCGGGAGCTTCATGAAATGGGTTTCCATGGCCGACCAGCCGCACACAAGCCTAAGATCATGTGCAATACCAAGTGTCGGCTGGAGTGGTGTAAAGCTTGCCGCCATTGGACTCTGGAGCAGTGGAAACGTGTTCTCTGGAGTGATGAATCACGCTTCACCATCTGGCAGTCCGACAAACAAATCTGGGTTTGGCGGATGCCAGGAGAACGCTACCTGCCCCAATGCATAGTTCCAACTGTAAAGTTTGGAGGAGGAGGAGTAATGGTCTGGGGCTGTTTTTCATGGTTCAGGCTAAGCCCCTTAGTTCCAGTGAATGGAAATCATAACGCTACAGCATACAATGGCATTCTAGACGATTCTGTGCTTCCAACTTTGTGGCAACTGTTTAGGGAAGGCCCTTTCCTGTTTCAGCATGACAATACCCCTGTGCACAAAGCAAGGTCCATACAGAAATATTTTGTTGAGATCGGTGTGGAAGAACTTGACTGGCCTGCACAGAGCCCTGACCTCAACCCCATTGAACAGGGGGCCTAATCGCCGAACATCAGTGCCCTACCTCACTAATGCTCTTGTGGCTGAATGGAAGCAAGTCCCTGCAGCAATGTTCCAACATCTAGTGAACAGCCTTCCCAGAAGAGTGGAGGCTGTTATAGCAGCAAAGGGGGGACCAACTCCATATTAATGCCCTTGATTTTGGAATGAGATGTTTGACAAGCAGTTGTCCACATACTTTTGACCATGTAGTGTATCAAATCAAATCAAATCAAATTTTATTAGTCACATACACATGGTTAGCAGATGTTAATGCGAGTGTAGCGAAATGCTTGTGCTTCTAGTGACTAATAATTTAATTTAAACTTGTCTAGGAATAGCCTAATATTGGCTTTCAGTTAGGAGAAAGTATAAATAGTATCAATAAGAACCATGAACTGTATGCAATTTATCAATTCATTGGCGCACTATCATTTACTTAATCTTTTAAAAAAGACAAATAGCAAATAGTCACTGGGAACGTTGATATATGACAAAACAGAACTCATCTGTAGGCTATGTGCATAGGACTTTGTTTGCATAACACTTTGTAGCACTTTGTACATAGCTCTTTGCATCAATTTGTTCTCATGTTCTTGCCCAAACTGGGTGCAGCACTGTAAAACTCTGTAATATCCCTCAAAACACAGGGATGACGATTTACACTAGATAAATATTATCAAAGGACCTGGGAGTTTGTAAAAAAAAAAATAATAATAAAAAAAAAAAAACGGTAGGTTTTTGAGGCTGGAATAATAACCTTCCCGCCAAGTAAAAATGATAGATATGGCAGATTCGGACAAGATAGGGCTTTAACTAACTACCTGTAATAGTAGTACATCACTGTAATAGCGCAAACAGTCAAAGAGATTTGGGCCTGAAGCTCTTCGTCTGGTTTGGCTTTGTCTCCGTCTCTCGGCTTCTGTGAATTGGTGATAGCATCTTCCCTTTTATCTTGTTTTTAATTCCCCGGGGGTTGCAGCTCCGTGACCCCTGGTAACGCATGGCCTTTATCAGAACCCTCCAAACAGGTGTGGTGTGTCAAGACACTGTCAGAGCGTTATGCATGTCGCGCAAATCCCTCTGCGCCGGGCAGATGTGTCTGCGTGATGGACACCGGTGACCTGCCTCACCCCTCTTGTCCTCTCTCTCCACTCTGCTGTCTCCCCGGGAATTCCTGCTCTCACTGTATCTATATACTGGGAGTTTGATCGATAACTGTTACACTGACACGCTTGGCCTATTAGGTAACATGTCAGGGGTTTTTCGTCAAAGTGTTGATAGAGGCTGAATCATGAAGACAGTTGCCTTTTCAAACCGAACAATCTCTTCAGATTCTGCCGTTCTCCCTTTTTCTCTGTTTTGCGGAGGTGCTGCTTGCTGCAAGTCCACAAAGGACAAAAGAACAGCCAAGGATGCTTCCACATGCATATCAGTCATCTTCTTTCTCTTATTCCTATTCCTCCTCATCACGTACCTCCTCCTCATCTTCCGCTCCATCCTCTTCCTGCTCCTCCCTAAGAGAACGGAACATTTCAACCCTGTATTTTGTACCATGTTTTTATTCTTACACTAATGTGATAAGGGCACGTGTTGCTGTGTTGTAGCCTGTTCCTTTACCATCAATACAATGCCATCACTCACCACCATGGCATCTTGATACCATAAATGCCTGTTCTGACAGAACACCGGCTTCAAAGGGAATGTGATTTCATTTGAATTGATGGAGAGGAACAGATGGAGAGTTCCATATCACTAGATGTGATTTACTGAGTTGACATCACAGTGCTGTATTTGCTGTTCTTTGAACCTCCGCTTTCTCTGATTTTAGGATGGCCCATGTTCTCCAGTTTGACGAGCAAACCAGGAAAGTCAAGGATGCCAACATGCAGGACGAAGACACGTTTGAGATCTCCGATCCACGAAACCCCGTCAACAAACGGCGGAGAGAGGAGAGCAAGAAGATCATGAAGGAGAAGAAGTCCAAGAGGTGAGGGGTCAGGGATTAGGCATGGAGATTAACCCCAGCCATGTGACTGACCAGGCCTCTCCTCTCTTCCTCTCTAACCTACCACTTCAAAAACAACTGCCTCTCCTGAGTGAACTTTGAACCTTGGAATGCCACGAACAACCAAAACAAAGCTATTTCTGAGAAGCTGTTGGAATCCATTCACATCTGAACTAAGGGAACGGCTAACACAGGGCTAATGTGACTTCAGCCCATCAGGGTTATCCCTCATAAAAGGGAAACGCACATGACCTGACAGCTATAGCTAATCTAAAACTATCCGTCATCAAGACATAGTATCATTTTGAACTGCACCGTGAACCCACATATCCCAAGAATAGCTTAATTTTCTGTCATACAGTACTGTATGTTGTGATTGCGGGAGTATTGGAAAGTAAAGGTGAAAAAGGGTTGTGAAATGTTGAGAAATGCCCAGGTATCCAGGTAAAGTAGGGTGATGGATGATGGTCCAAGTCATTGATGTCAACATGTCTGATGACCAATGTTGTGAACATGTACTGATAATAAATTACCTTTGTCATAAGACATAAATTCCTTTTGATGTGTGCAGCTGTGTTTGTATTCCTCTCTGCGTTTGCCCTATTAAGAACTCGTCAACCATTGGCTTGGGCAGGTGAGCGCAACATGGAGGATACACACTGGGATGTCCAATTGTTTACTGTCCGTGGAGACGGGGAGAGGAACCCAACTTCGACTATTTACATTTGACATTTGACTCATTTAGCAGATGTTCTAATCCAGAGCGATTTACAGTTAGCGCATTCATCTTAAGGTAGCTAGGTGAGTCAACCACACATCAAAGTTATAGTAAGCAACAGAAAGGTCCTTTAGTAAAGCAGCTATCAGCAAAGTCAGCACTGGTAAGCAAAGACAAGTGTGACTGTTCATGCAAGAAGGGCAACTACTGAGATGGAGAGGAAACCAGCACGCCACCGTATGCTTTTGAGATTAAGGAAAGAAGATTATGAGAGGAAGTTACTTTAAACTACTGAGAGAGATCCACCCAGAATGTGTTGTGAAAACCTTGACTATGGTGAGGAATGAGCAGTAAGCAGAAAGGGAGGAGAGACAATGGAACACAGTAGCTGCTGCAGTAGTTTCCCCTTTACATTGATCTACGGTCAGTTTAGCGTTGTTCCCCTATAGTTAACATCAGTATCTGGAGAGGGTAAGCTGATCCTGTATCTGTGCCCAAAGCCAACTTTTCCTCATATCTGATATAACAGCAGCTGAGTAGACAGAGCCAGCCAGTGTGACTTCACATGACTGGAATCATAAAAACAGCTCTCCAGCAGAAGTTGTGAAAACTGGTATTAAAGCTCGATTAAGTCCCTGACTCTGTCTTTATTTAAGCACCATAGTTGTATTCCAAATGGCATCCTTTTCCTCATATAGTGCATTACTTGTGACCAGGGCCAATATGGTTCTGGTAAAAAGTAGTGCACTGTATAGGGTGAAATTTGGGATGCACATTGAGTCAGTCTGTAGGGCTTCCTCTCCTCTCTGTTCCAGCCCTGTCAGTTAAAACAGTCAGGCAGGATATGATCTGCCTTCACCCAGCCATTTCACAGTCATTTCACCAGATTGACGCAAGGAACACATAGCTGTGGTGAAATCGAACTAGTGACAATCGAACCTCCTTGCCTCTCTTTTTATGTATCGTTCCTTTCATACTCCATCAACTGAGAGTCATAGGCTCTGGTAAAATAGGGTGGTTCTGGTCATATGTCATAGCGTACTATATGGGGACTGCAATAGGGTGGTTCTGGTCAAAAGTAGTGCACTACACAACGATTAGGGTGGCATTTGAGACTAGACTAGCCTATCTGCTTTAATGTAGTGGTTTTGTTAGGGTAAATGATGTAGATTTGCCATGTGTGTGACCAGGAGCAGAGTTTGGCCGGCAAGCCGCCTTTTACTGCTCTTCTGGGTTCATGCTTAACTTCTCATATGGAACAGGAAGGAGAGTTAATGTTCCACTATGAGCCTGGTCGCCGAGCCACGGCCTGGCCCGAGTCTGAGCTGCTGCTAATGTAAAACAGGTGAGAGGCACCATGCTTCAGTTAGACTACCTACTGGAGCCATGCCAGTGGCTGGCCAATGGTGGGTCACAACCAGTGGTGTAAAGTACTTAAGTAAAAATACTTTAAAACTACATAAGTAGTTTTTGGGGGTTTCTGTACTTTACTATTTATATTTTTGACTACCTTTACTTCACTACATTCCTAAAGAAAATTATGTACTTTTTACTCCATACGTTTTCCTTGACACCTAAAAGTACTCGTTACGTTTTGAATGCTTAGCGGGACAGGAAAATTGTCCAATTCACACACTAATCAAGAGAACATCCCTGGTCATGGTCATCCCTACTGCCTCTTATCTGGTGGACTCACGAAAACACAAATGCTTAGTTTGTAAATTATGTCTGAGTGTTGTAGCATGCCCCTGGCTATCTGTAAATTAAAACATATATATATAATTGTGACATCTGGTTTGCCTAATATAAAGAATTTGAACTGATTTATACTTTTACTTTTGAGACTTAAGTATATTTTAGCAATTGCATTTACTTTTGATACTTCAGTATATTAAAAACCAAATACTTTTAGACTTTCACTGAAGTTGTATTTTACTGGGTGACTCACTTTTACATGAGTCATTTTCTATGAAGGTATCTTTACATTTACTTAAGTATGACAATTGGGTACTTTTTCACCACTTGTCACAACCGATTCCTTACAACATAAATGGGTAGTTTTGCCAGTCAACTTTGGCTTGTGCGTGGCTGATATCAATATTGTCTCTTGGCTAGAAATAATTTCTGTTTACAAAAGCTCTCGCAATATTGTGCAGAACAAAAAAACAAATAGACATGATACAGTCAAGAAGTTAAATATAAGGAGCTAGCTACTGTATTAGCTTGACCGAATTATCAGCTGAGAATACAAAAACAGCTTAAGCGTAAATCTTAGTCCCCAGACGATGAGACGCGATTGTCTGCCGTCCCATTGTGACACACAATAGATACTGGCTCTGAGACCGCCATCCGCAGGGTACGCAAAGCCCGAACGCACACCTCACCACAATTCCCAACCAACGCGGCTCCGGTACGCGTCCTCTATTCATTTGAATGGGTCGACAGTTGAAGAGATTGCTTGAGTTGCACTGAGTATTCGAAAGTATGAAATCCAACCGTCCTATATTCTAGAACATTGCTGTGCATACGTGTACCGGTTTTGGACTATGATTAAACCCTTTAGCCTTAGCATGGAGACATCCTAGTGGCGGTTGGAGAGGGTACAAAGGACAAGACAATGCCACTCCTCTCTCCAGTCCAGCAACACCAGCAAAATACTTGACATTCCCTGTCATGACCTTGCCGTGGCTAGCTCTGGGCAGGAAATAGCGCTCATGGTTGCTGCTGTCTGTCTGAACGTCCATCCATCTGTCACGTGACTGCTGGGGATGAGATTTGAGGTAATAACGTTATCATGCTCCACCACCGCCACCACTATCTTCTCTGCCCTTGTGGACGGCCTGACGGAGGTTACAAATAGCAGACGAATCCTTCTGCTCACCTAAAAACACAGTATGTGTGTGTTTGTGTGTGTCTGAGCTACATCAGGTTGGCTGGGGAGGATGGCTACTTTTACTATATCCTTTTTTTGGGGGGGGGGGTCGGATAACATTACAGTTTACCTTGGGCTCTACAGGGCTTTGATGCTGCTTCCCTCAACCCTTCAGATGAGTTTTCCTGCCCATTTCCTACTGCATATAATGTAAATAACTTGTAACACACACACTCCTGCTCCATGGGTTTTACTGCACATTTAGCATTCCAGTGACCTGTGACCCCCTCCTCCTCCCAATACACACACACCCTTTCCAGTGACTTTGTAAAGGTATTTTAGTTTGACCTTGCTTCTGATCTACCCTCACCCCCACCCATTTGACATGATATGAAATACAGCCTTCCTCCTCGTGTGCTCTTACCCCTGTATGGCCGGGAAGGTGTGGAGCAACATGGGAGGACCAGGATGTGGAGTGGGCCACGTGTCTGACCTCTAACCCCTAGCCATGAGTCCTCACAGCCTGGTCAAGTCCCCTGTGTGAGAGGGAGCAACGTGGCTGTATGGGGCAGGAGCTGTGTGTGTGCCTGTGTCACTGCGGAATTAGAAGGGATGGATAGTGCACCTAACCTAATCGCCCCTTTGCGACTGTGTCCTTCTCTTCTGCCCTATAGCAGGGTTTCCAAAACTCGGTCCTGGGGCTCCCCCTGTGTGCACGTTTAGTTTTTTGCCCTAGCACTACACAGCTGATTCAAATCATCAAACCTTGATGATTAGTTGGCTCTTTGAATCAGCTGTGTAGTGCTAGGGCAAAAACCAAGAGGTGCACCCGGGGGGGGGCAGTACGGAGTTTGGGAAACCCTGCTATAGGGCATCGGAACAGGGTCACCAGAGCATGTCCATAAGAAGGGAGCCCGTTTGTGTTGATATTAGGGTTATTCATGAGTTGGAGAGAGTGAGCTCAAAGAGGAGAGAGCGAGATCTGAGGGGAAATGCCACTGTAGGTCTCTGTAGCCTATTATAAAGCAGTATGACCTTGGTGCAACATCCAGCACTATTATTTCAATAGCCTGAATTAAACTGTGAGTGCATTAGCTGAATCTGAGCCATGTGTACTGTGCTTTTACTACCTCTGTCTGTCTTTCTAGGTCTCTGTGACCCTCTCTGTCACAGTGCCCTGTTCCTTACTACCTGAGCTGTGTTGCTGACAGTCTATCTACTCATCTGAGTCTTCGTATTCTAATGGCCTCATGGTGAAAAAAAATGAGGGGGTAGTTAAAGTCAAACAGAGGTAGACAGGGCCCCTGTTCGTTAATAGGGTTAACCTGTATAAATGTCCTCGTGTCACATATGATATTTCACTGCCACTTTCTGAGATTTATTTTTCAGCAGCAGGTTTTTCCTCTCTTCCCCTCCTTCGTCTTCTCCTCTCTGTAATGCAGATGTGATTCTTCAAATCACCTTTGATTTGTCACATCCGCTGAATGCAACGGGTGTAGACTTTACCGTGAAATGCTTGCTTACCAGCCCTTCCCGACAATGCAGAGTTTAAAAATAAAATAGTAACACAAGAAATAAAATAAAATAAAATACACAAGAATGGAGCTACAGTATATAGAGGGAGTACCAGTACCAGATCAATGTGCAGAGGTACGAGGTATTTGAGGTAGATACACTACATGGCCAAAAGTATGTGGAGTATGCTCGTCGAACATCTCATTCCAAAATCATGGGCATTAATATGGAGTTGGTCCCCCCTTTGCTACTATAACAGCCTACACGTTTCTGGAAAGTCTTTCCACTAGATGTTAGAACATTGCTGCGGGGACTTGCTTCCATTCAGCCACAAGAGCATTAGTGAGGTCGGGCAATGATGTTGCGCGATTAGGCCAGGTTTGCAGTCGCAACGGGTGTAGCTGAATTAGCTGAATCCACTCATTTCAAGGTGTGTCCACATACTTTTGTATATATAGTGTCGGCGGGGCATTTTGGTGGTGCATTTACCATACTAAGCGGTGATGCAGCCAGTCAAGATGCTCTCGATGGTGCAGCTGTAGAACTTTTTGAGGATCCGAGGGCCCGTGCCAAATCTTTTCAGCCTCCTCAGGGGGAAGAGGCTGTGATGTGCCATCTTCACAACTGTGCGGGTGTGTGTGGACCATGTTAAGTCCTTAGAGATGTGGGCGCCAAGGAACTTGAAGCTCTCGACCCGCTCCACAACAGCCCCGTTGATGTGGATGGCGTTCTCTCCCCTCTTTCTCCTGTAGTCCACGATCAGCTCCTTGGTCTTACTGATGTTGAGGGAGAGGTTGTTGTCCTGGCACAACACTGCTAAGTCTCTGTAGACTAATTCATCGTCATCGGTGATCTGGCTTACCACCGTTGTGTAGTCAGCAAACTTGATAATGGTGTTGGAGTCGTGCGTGGCCACACAGTCGTGGGTGAACAGGGAGTACAGGAGAGGACTAAGCACACACCCCTGAGGGTCCCCCATGTTGAATGTTAGCGTGAAGGAGGTGTAGTTGCCTACCCTCACCACTTGGGGCCGTCCTGTCAGGAAGTCCAGGATCCAGTTGCAGAGGGGAGGGGTTCAGTCCCAGTGTCCCTAGCTTGGTGATGAGCTTGGAGGGGACTATGGTGTTGAACGCTGAGCTGTAGTCTATGAAGAACATTCTCACATAGTTACTTCCCCTCTTGTCCAGGTGGGAGTGGGCAGTGTGAAATGCAATTGAGACTCATGGCTGGGTTTCCCATTGTAATGGGTTATCGTCTGCAAACCCTGCCACATACGACGATCGCCGGTGTAATAGGATTCCACCTTTGGTCCTATATTGTCCTTTTTCATGTTTGATTTCTTGTCAGAGGTCGTAGCGGGCTTTCTTGTATGCGTCCATGTCCCATTCCTTGTAAGTGGTTGCTCTAGCCTTTAGCCCAGTGCGACATTGCCTGTAATCCATGGTTTTTGGTTTGGATACGTTCTTATAGTCACTGTGGGGACTACATCGTGTATGCACGTTTTTTGATGAAACCCGTGACTGTAAACCCCTCAATGCTATCGGAGGAATCCCAGAAAAAAAAAGATCCCAGGCTGTACTAGCAAAACAGTCTTGTAGCTTCGTGTCTGCGTCATCCGACCACTTCTGTATTGAGTGCATCATTTGTACTTCCTTTTTGAGCTTTTGTTTGTAAACAGGAAGCAAGGCAATGAAGTCATGGTCAGATTTGCCGAAGGGAGGACGAAGGGAGGGCCATGTATGGATTTCTGTGGGTAGAATTAAAGTGGTGTAGAGTTTTAGCGCCCCTAGTGGCGCAGAGGCGTGTTGGTAGAAGTGAGGTGGAACGGTTTTAAGTCTCCCCGCGTTAAGATCTCCGCCTACCAGAAACGCTGCCTCTGGGTGAGCGGTTTCTTGTTTGTTTATGGGTCCATAAACTTTGTTGAGTGCCAGAGTGGTGTCGGCTTGTGGAGGGATGTAGACAGTGGTGATATTTACGGATGAGAACTCTCTTGGTAGATTAAAGGGTCTGCAGCTTACTCTATATCAGGTGAGCAAAAGCTCGAGATGTCCTTCACTTGAAGCAGCACACCAGTTGTTATTTATTTAAAAACACACTCCACCTCCTTTCGACTTCCCCGAAGCCACCGTCCGATCCTGCCGCTGCATGGAGAATCCACCAGAGTACTACGTGCACAGCGCCATCGTCCAACCACGTTTCAGTAAGACATATAATATGGCAGCTTTTCAAGTCTCTCTGATAGGAGAATGTTGAACGAATCTCATCCGTCTTGTTCTCAAGTGACTGGACATTTGCCAATAGAACGGAGGGGAGTGCCGTTCGTTTTTCTCTTCGCCTCAATTTCACCAGGACTCCACCTCATCTCCCATGTCTACGCTTGCAGCGTTTTGGTAGCCCACGGAACAAGGAATAGGGTCCGGTATGAACAGTGGAACAGCTAAGTCGGAGTTGAAGTCGTATTTGAAGTCGAAATCGAGATTAGTAACTGTCGATCTGATGTCCAGAAGTGCTTGGCGGTCGTATGTGAAAATAGTATGAACTTTCTTTACTAAAGACAAACACAATCAAAGTCTCTATATAGCAGAGTTGAGTTCTTGCATTACAGTGGAGCCAAGGGAGCGTGTGCCGCTGGTAAAACTCTCTGGATGATGAAGTATTAGAAAGCAGTCACTGGCTTCTTCCACACGCCTGACTGGGCTACTGAGACCTGGGGTTTGTTGCTCCTGTGCTGCTTGTCCTTCCTCATCTTATAGGGCAAAAACGACCGCCTATTATTTTTATAGGGCACTACTATTGACCAGAGCCCACTATTTCTTGTCGTGCACATCATTTGGACCACATCCCCTATTGTAAATGCACTACTTTTGAGCAGAGCCCTTAAAGGGGCAATCCGTAGTTGAAACAATAACAAAGCAGTCCCACTGCCTCTTTTCTGGTTAAAACCTGAGGGATGAGCCTGGAGAAATATAACCACTGACCATCCAAGGACTGACCATCCAAGATATCAACATCATTTTTAAGCATGTTTTGAAGCTATAGTGTTTGTTTACATGTACAATGTTTACAAACATTGGGAGTAAAACAATCTTCTATTTGGGGTTCTGATGGGGTACGACAGTTGAACTAAGCGCATGAGGCATTTGTATGCTATATTCGTCAAGAATCAATGGGTAAATACTGTATAATTAATTTGTTAAGTCCAAGAATGTATTGTATCAACTTCAGATTGCCCCTATAAGGCTTATTTGACTACATGCACTATGAGGGGGATAGGGCTCAGAGGGTGTCATTTGACCCGAGACTCAGACACCTTGTTAAAGAAGTGCCACTGGAGGGGCATATGTCAGGAGAGATGCCAACCTGGGGAATGTGATATAGCATACGTTCCTCATTCGAAAGGGGGGTACTGGAGCATTAACAAAAAACACAGAGCTTCATTCCCCCTGCAAGGCCTTTCCAGACACTGGATCCAAGAGAGGCCAGGCTGCCTGCACACGAAAACCCCCACAACCAGAGGTATTGGACGAGACTGATCAGGAATGAAGACTATTTCCCTGAAATCTTAAAGCATAGAAAGGAACCAGTCAAAACAATAAATTAAGCCCAAGACTACAACCAAGACCAAGGTTAAACTCTAAAAAGGAAACCTCAGAAATATTCTACCTCAGACTGAATGAGCATTTTGCATTAAATTACACACTGAACGGTTGTTATCTAACCCACCCATTGGAGACGTTAAAAATATTTCCATTTAAGGTACTGCATGAATTTATTCCATAAATCCAGGAGACGATTCTTGGAAAGGGGAATTTATATTTGAAATGACTATATTGGTGCTGTATTGTGAGGATGGTGTTGAACTCTGAAGGAAGTCTGTAGAAATGAGACCTGGCTGTTGGAATCTGAGTATGACTCTGGTCCCCAATGGAAAAGGCCAAGTCGGGAACCCACAAAGGAATCCTGCTCATTGAAAAGGATGACTCCTTCTTGTTCTGGGCTCCTTACAACGGCTGAACAGTTGATAAATTAATTGTATCATTGCATCGGTTCACACTATTGTGACCTTTAACAACAACAATCCCTGTTGAGGACATTGTGTAACATAGGCCTAAATACTGCATTGAACATTTGATTGAATGAGATTGTGGACTTGGTGTGTTTGTACTGTGTGGGTGGTGGTGCCAGTAGACCTGTAATGCCTTACTGACTGACGGTCTGAATGAAGATCTCTCTCCACCCATGACTACTGCCTCAGGACTCAGAGAAAACCGTTCACCTGTAAAACCGTCTGTCCCCGTCATGATTTTTATTTTTTTATGACATTGGCCTTCTCTTTAACCTTTCAGACCACCAACCACGCTAATAATCAAGCATCTCTAAATACAGTATTGTGTTTCTCAACTTTCTCCTCTACTGTATCAGTGACTGTCCTGTTTATTGATGCTGGAACAGACCCTTTCATTGGAACAAATATAGATGCTGGTACTGTAGGCTACACTCCCATCTTCACCTTTCCCTTAGCAGGACATCACCACCTTGTGACCCAACAAGATGGCTCTTCTCTCTAAAATGCTAATCGTTTGGGATTTCCATGAATGCAGGAAATGTCTGAAATGGAGATGTCCATACGTTAGTGTTGTGTCATCGGCGCATCGCTATGAGGGCCTATCACTCTCCACTTAGCCAGCCAGGTGTCTTTGACCTTTCAGGTCCAAACATTGCTACAGCAGTGTGCTGTTATTTATTTTTCTCTCTAAAATGCAAATCGTTTTGTTTTTAGTAGGAAAAGCAGGGGTCTGGAATGGAGATGTTCATTCCATGTTAGTGTTGTGTCATGGGCCTATCACTCTGAAGTCCTTTCACTCTCACAAGAGCCAGCTGAAATGGTCCAGTCCAAACATTGCTAAAGGATATTTATGTTCTTTCTATGCACACCGGCCAGGGTCTCGCTATCTCTCTCACAGTCTCCCAGTGACTGGTCCCCGTCCAGATTAGAATCTAAGGTACGTAACCCTCGCAGACCTGGGCTGTCCTGTGCGGTGGACCAAGTCAGGTTATAAAAGATATTGATGTTCAGGAAGCGAGTGGATGCCTACGTGCTATTGGCTGTGACTGAACGCACACCTTCATAAGTGTGTGGCAGTGGTATTTTGGTCATGTTCATTCAGGTAGGTACTTCAAAAGAAAGGCTCTCTGTCTTCTCCCTCTTTCTTTTTCCATCTCTCTCCATCTCTCTCTTTTTTTTAATCTTATGCATATTTATTGGTATTTTGCATAGTACCAAATGGTGTCAATGTCTGTAGTCCTGCTGTGATATGAATACATTTGTGAACCTCGAGACCTAATGTCCTTTCAAGACACCACCAAACATCCTGCCACAGTCTTTGTCTCCACATCTAACGGAAGCAACAATCAGTAGGAGTCCAACAAGAGCAGACAATATCAACAAAGATGAGTTTGCCAGGTAGAGAAAGTACCTGCCAATGCACAATGCCTTCCAGCTCCTGTGTATTTCATTTCCTTATTTACACCCACATGATAGCAGCAGGTCCATTCCCATATCCACCCCTGGAATAGTTAGGAGATAGTGTCATACAACCTCAGAGATGGTGAGAGACACTGATACTTCATCTCAGAAGACACATCTTTGAGGAATTATTTTAGGAATTTACCTTTTTGTACAGCATGACTGAAATGTACATAAGACTATTAGGGCTTAGTGAAGAGAAAACATAAAATAAACAGCAACAGGTACTTGGTTATCATTTTTTGCATGATAGTACTTTAAAAAAACGGGAAATATTACGAGAATAAAGTGGCAATATTTCGGAAATAAATTCTCAATTTAATTTCGAGAATAAGTGTCAAACTGTTGAAAATAAAGTCTTAGTTATATCTCAAGATTAATGTAGAGGATTTGGTTAAGTGCATGTCTTCCTGGCTCCCCGTTGCTGGCGCACGCCACCGTTGAAATGCCTGAGTTAAATGACCTGATGAAACTAAACTTTAGAATTGGCTTTAGTAAGAAGGAAATCCTTGCTCTTTTAACACATAATAACCATGTTATTATAAGTATTGGGACCTGGAATAGGTTGTGCCGCAGATTATTTTCAGAAAGAGGAACCGTGGTTGCATGCATAGGTCGAGACGGGCTGGTTAGGTGTGTTTGCAGGTGTGTGTGTGTGGGCGGTAAAAAGTAGGGGGAAAAAAACAAATGGACATCAATCTAATGATCTAATACGTTCCTTCAAACAGGCGTCACTGCACACTCACGCTTATCAATCTAATGATCTAATACGTTCCTTCAAACAGGCGTCACTGCGCACTCACACTTATCAATCTAATGATCTAATACATTCGTTCAAACAGGCATCACTGCGCACTCACACTTATCAATCTAATGATCTAATACATTCGTTCAAACAGGCATCACTGCGCACTCACACTTATCAATCTAATGATCTAATACATTCGTTCAAACAGGCGTCACTGCGCACTCACACTTATCAATCTAATGATCTAATAACTCGCACGCGCACACACACACACCAAGTTTCCCCTTGGCAATGTCAGACTACAGGCATATACTCTTCTAATTGCCATGGTGTGTTATGAGCACAAACAGAAAACCTTCTTGGCACTGTCACTGAATGTGAAGAAAACTAGGGTCCCCTTTCGCTGCAACCTGGTCTCAGAGCATTTCGTAGGCTGGTCAGTCTGCCCGCCAAATTCGCTACAACGGTATGCTGCGTAGCCCAGGCAAACACCTTGCAAAAAAATGTGTGTATAATGGCAACTAATAACAATCTTATCCATGGTGCTTTACTAACAGTAGTGTTTCCCCCTTATGACAACTATCCTCCTAAAGACTATAGCCTAGTAGGCTACATGAACAAATTATCTTGGGATCCTGGAGCCCGGGGGCTATGTGTGTGTCCCATGTCAAGCTGCTCTCCAAATTTTAGAATGGGCTACAACAGCCTATAGCGTCCCCTCCAGCCACCCAGCCTTAGCCTGTATGGATGTGGGTGCTCAGTGATTGATGACGTTGGCTTTATACACTCACCAGTGCAGTATGGCGACAAGGCACGCACTCAGTTCCCCTTCCACATCACACGGCAGGGCACTAATATCTTAGGTCTAGACCTGTTCACCAGCCTGGGGTTCTCTCTGTTGGACAATAGTGGCTCAACAATCCTGCACGTCGCCTCCCCATGGCAAGAGCAATGGCCCACCCTCTTCAACGTTGTAGGTGCCCTGACAGCATTCACACATAATCCCCTCCTCGACCTTACGGTGACTCCAGTCGTTCAACCTCTATGCCGTATTCCACTGACTTTACGTGAGGTCACTAAGGATCTACAGAAGCAGCTGGAGGATGGATTCATAGAGCCGGTGGATGCCTTTTCATGGGTGTCCAACTTGGTCATCACTAAAAAGAAGTCTGGAGAGCTGCGGGTCTGGATCTGAGAGCGGCCAACAAGGCCATCATACCTGATCGGTACCCGCTGCCGACCATGGAGGAACTGACCACTCACTTCTACGGGTCGACGGTCTTCACAACGCTGGACTTTCGCAAGTTCTCCTACGCCCAGAGTGGGAGTTCCCCCTACACCTCAGTTCGGCCCCCAGCTGTTTCCAGAAGATAATGTCCACCATCCTTGCCGGGGTCTCTGGAGTGGCTGTCTACTTGGACGACATCGTCATCCATGGCCCCAACACTGCCGTCCATGATGAACATCTGCAAGCAGCCTTCGCAGCGCTCAGCCAATACAACCTTCCACTCAACACTGAGAAGTGCCTGTTCTCAGTGCCAGAGATTGACTTTGTCAGGTTCCGCGTGTCAGCCCTAGGGCTCTCACCGCTGCAGTCAAGCGTGGAAGCCATCCATCATGTCCCAGAACCGACATCTGCTACACAACTTGCCTCATTTCTGCGAATGACGGGTTATTACATGCGCTTCCTGCCCCAGTACTTGGGCATCACTTCCCCTAAGCTTCAGCTGTTGAAGGAGGTGTACTGGGTCTGGACACCCGACTGTGCACAGGCTGTCCACTCTCTCAAATAACTGCTGACCACTTCACCTGTCCTGGCCCACTTTAAACTCACCTGGTCACCTATGACACGTCAGCCACAGCAGTGGGAGCGGTCCTCTCTCAGCTTCAGGACGGTGTTGCATCTTGCGCTTTGAACCCCACTGAACAGAAGTACTCAGTTGGAGAGAGGGAGGCACTAACATGCGTCTGGGCCTGCGAGCGGTGGCACATTTACCTCTACGCACCGACCACCAGGCCCTCACAGCCTTGATATCTACCTCCGAGTCGGGTCACAAGCCCCTCCGCCTGTACCGCTGGTCAGACGGCCTCCAGCAGTATAACTTTAAGAGTGCAGTTGACGCTGGGCAGGGACAATGTGGTAGCCAACCTCCTTTCGCGCTCAGTTCCCCCAGACTCCACCTGTACTCAGGTTGACTCTGAGGAGGACCTCATCCAGCTCCCACACTCACCTCTCCCAGACACAGTGTCGCTCAAGATCTGACCCAAGAATCAGCCAACGACCCCATCTTCACGACCTTGCGGGAATACATCGCCAATCGCTGACCGGCACAGCTCCCGTCGGAACTCCAACCGTATGTCAGGTTTGGAACATGAGCTGTCATGCTGGAATGAAACATGTCAGGCTCGCGGAAACTGCACTGTCATACCAAGCAGCCTCAGCGGACGAGTGTTGGCCATGGCTCATGAGGGCAACCTTGGCATTGGGAAGCAGAAGCAGAGAGGCTAGTACGTGACTGTGCTCCATGCCTTGTCAGTGGAAAGACCTCCGCCACCACTGCAGCCACTGGCCTGGCCCTCCCGTCCATGGGAACATATCCAACTGGACATCTGCAGTGAACTCTACAATGTGCCACATCACAAACGCTTCTTGGTGGTTGCGTATGACCTACATTCAAAATGGCCAGAGGTCACACCCATTGGTTCTGTCATATCAGGGGCCATCATAAACTCCCTGGATATGCTTTTTTCTCGCTGGGGACTGCCTGCAACTCTGACCACGAACAATGGCTCTCAGCTGGTCTCAGCCGACTTCAGCTCTTACATCCAATGCAAGGGGATCAAGCAGTGGGGGTAGAGAGGTTCAATCAAACCCTGAAAAATGGACCTGGAGCTCACCTCAAGGTGGCTCCTACACTGAGTCCTTGTCGCAAACTCTGCTGCACTACAGAGCTGCTCACCACTCCACCACTGGAGTCTCTCCTGTCAAGCTGCACGTGAACGAGAGCTGCCCCTACACAGACTCCGTCCCTCTATTGGCAACCCGACAGCCTCGACAGTCAAAGCAGCAGTGCAAAGCCAACAGCGTAAAAGTGAGGATGCATAGTGAGGATGCATAGATTTACCCAAAACAGGGTCATTGTCTCCTATGAGGCTACTTCATCGGAAGCGTAGTCTACATAAAACACCATGCCATGATGCATAACTGTCTAAGTTAACCTTTCGTTTCGACATATAGGCTGCTGGTCTAGCTGTAACTATCTAAAATATACTACGCATGGTGTTGACATACACAGGAGATTGAGGATAACATTGTAGCAACTCCATGTCTCTTCACAGTCTGGCAACGCACCATGGCCGTTAGAATGGTTATCGCTTTGGGGATACCGTGTTTGTGTGTTTGTGTGACGCCTGTTTGAACAAGTGTATTAGACCCCCCCCCCCCCCCCACACACACACAACCCAGCTGTCTACCTACAGTGTGTATGTAACCACATGAACTTGGATGAAATACCTCATCCAAGACTAGTATGGTCCCTCCTGAAAAGAATATGTGGCACAACCTCTTCCAGGTCCTAATAGGCCTACTTATACTAATATGGTTATTATGTGCTAAAATAGAAAGGATTTCCTTGTTAGACAATTCTAAAGTATCGTTTCACCAGGTCATCTGACTGCAGGCATTTTTCATCGGTGGTGGCACAGCAACAGGGAGCCAGGGAGACATGCAGTTAACCAAATCTCCTACTTTAATCTTGAAATATAACTGCCACTTGACTTTATTCTCAAAATTACATTTTGAGTTTGTTCTCAAAATGTTCCCACTTTTTTTAAAGTACTATCATGCAAAAAATTAAACAATCCAAGTACCATAACCCTTTGCCATTTTTTTCATCTTCACTTGGCCTAATATTCTTCCATAGAACTGGTTTTCCCAGCAACACTTCATGCAAATTACTTCATGGATTTGACCACTCTAAAATACATGAAAATGTCATGTCGGCATAAATGATTCGGGAGACAGGTGCAGGAATGCGTAATATTTTTTTAAATTATGCCCAAATTACGGCGTAACGTGTAAAGGCACGGGGACGAAGACCAAACAAACACGTAACAACACACAGGGTAAAAACCCAAAACAAAAGAGAGAGGAGTACCTCGAATAAATAACACGCGCACAATGATTAACACACGGGACGAGACCTGTAATCATCTGTGCAATCCACAATGGCACGGAAGCCAAAACACACAGCACATGTACTCACACGCACGAACAGACATAGTAACAATAATGGACAGCCCAATGGAATCCAAAGGGCACACTGATACAAGTACTAATCAGTGGGAATAGGGGACAGGTGTGCGTAATGAAAGCGCAACCACACCGGCCTTGAGGATGATCACAGGAACGTAGTGCGGGTCGATCAGGACCCGATGCAGCTGCCGAAGTTGCGTCGTCGTCGGACGGGCCAGTTGCCGCTGCCGAAGTTTGTGGACCGGTTGTGGTGGCGTCTGACGGGCCAGCTGTAGCTGCTGAAGTTGCGTCGTCGGACGGACCTGTTGTGGCAACGTCGAACGTCCCAGTTGCAGCTGCCGAAGTTGCGCCGGACGGACCAGTCGCAGCGTCGTCGGACGGGCCATTCCCGCTGTCTCCCTTAATGGTCGATTATTCTGTCACGTCGGTATGAAGAATCAGGAGACAGGCGCAGGAATGCGTTAAATTGGTTTTTATTAAGGCCAAATTATGGCGTGCCATGTAAAGGCACAGGGACGAAGACCAATCAAACACTTAACAAAACACAGGGTTGAAACCCAAACAAAAGAGCGAGGAGTACCTTGAATAAATAACACATGCGCACAATGATGAACACACGGGACGAGACCCATAATCATCTGCGCAATCCACAATGGCACGAAATCCAAAACACAAAGCACAGGTACTCACACGAACCAACGGACATAGTAACAATAATCGACAAGACCATGGAAACCAAAGGGCAAATATACAATTCTAATCAGTGGGAATAGGGGACAGGTGTGCGTAATGAAAGTTCCGGAGGGATCCGTGACACTAATAAATCCACACTCCCAAACAGAATGTATATATCATAATTACAATGAAACAGAATTAACCAGAGACCTGGAGGACAGGTGTTATCACTAACACACAGTACCGAGGGTAACAGTCCACATGTACCCCATAAAATGTAGTGTTACTCCTCCAGTGCTATGTTTGAATCACTTAATCAGTTGATTACAATTATATGGCCTCATTCACTTTGTCTAAGTGACAGTATTAGCCAGAGTCATATATGGAGGCTATATTTGGCTCTTTTATTAGCCAATAGCATCAGCCTCATTCAAAGGACACCGATAAAGGAGATGGAAGTACTAAAAGGAGCCTCCAAAGTACGAAAACTTGCATAGGACTCACTGCCTATGTATGGTGTCACTGCAGTGCTTATTCTATGATGTCATTTTGTTTTATCTATGCAGTCTCATCAAAACCATTTGAGACTCCCAGGATGGAAGAAAATACTACATTCTTCACTAAGCTGCAGCTTGGACTAGACACAGATCAAGTGCAGCATAACAGTGAAGCAGAACTGCAATCAAGAGCACTAACGCAGGGAGAGCCGTACACCCTACCGTACAGTACACGAAGCCCCATCATCATCATTCATCCCCATTAGGGTGCTGTCTGTCATTAGCTGTGTAGAGGAGGAGGACTGCCTGTATAACTCATCTCTGATGGGGATAAAGATGTGATGGCCACTTGGCCAGGAAAAAAACGTCCCTTTACTACTGTGGGAACTCGGAGTCCTTACTGCTGGCTTTAGCACACACGCACGCATATATATATATACACACACACACACACACACACACACACACACACACACACACACACACACACACACACACACACACACACACACACACACACACACACACACACACACACACACACACACACACACACACACACACACACACACACACACACACACACACACACACACACACACACACACACACACACACACACACACACACACACACACACACACACACACACACACACACACACACACCTCATCTTCCCCCGGGGCTGCTCAAACACTCTCTCTTGGCACAACTCCATGGGGCTAAGTGATTGGCTATCGAATCGCTGTGGGCCTAATCTACTTACCTGGCTGCCTCTGCATGGCGACAGGACAGGGGGACACGATGGATCTGGAAGCCTCTGAAGGTGAACTGCTGTACGGACAGCTAGGGCAGAGGAAATAGGGCAATCACTGAGAGACGAAAACTCAGTTTGGGGTCGAAACGTTGTCCTATTAAACACTTTGGGAACATTATACCAGTGTGCGGATTCACTTTCTGTTCTACAGCGGAGACACACAAAGATGTTTCTGTTCAGCAGTATTCCGCATCACTGTAGTATCATTATATAATAGAGTGAGAAAGCACTTATCAGATGTTTTCCATCCTTTGTTATTGCTGTGCTTTTAGATTCACCCACAGGTGTTGACCCTAACAGGTATACACTGAGTGTACAAAACAATAGGAACATAAGACAATTGAGACAATCCATGTCTCAATTGTCTCAAGGCTGAAAAATCCTTCTTCTCCCCTTCATCTACACTGATTGAAGTGGATTTAACAGGTGACATCAATAAGGGATCATAACTTTCACCTGGATTCACCTGGTCAGTCAGTCTGTGATGGAAAGAGCAGATGTTCCTAATGTTTTGTCCACTCAGTGTAGTATGCTTACTTACTTTCTCGTGTTCTTCTTATTTTTTTATTGTTTTGTTCTACCATCTGTTATTTTTAGTATTAGATTGTTATTGACTGCTGTGTTGTTGGGGTACTTGTGCATCTGACATTAAAACTTGAAACTTGACATTGCCTGCAATACACTTCATGGCTGAGAATATAGAATATAACTTACAGGACTGTCCTTGCGTGTGGGGTGAGAGGGACGAGGTGGACAGATGTTCCCCCCAACAGCCCCACATCCCATCCTTTGCTGTTCTGTACAATAACTCAGTCTAGCTAACCCCAGGAGAGACCAGGCCAGGCTTGGGCAACAGCAGATTACCTACCCGAACCAGATACATTCCTGCCGGACTTAATAAACTCACTCAGACACACTCAGACACACGCACAAACTGTCTCCGGTCTCCAACACCTTTTGGAGCTGTTTAGCTTAAATAGAATCATGTCCAAAGCACTTCAGACTCTCATCGGCGACACCAGGAGTATCACAGCTACAGTTAAAGTCGGAAGTTTACATACACTTAGGTTGGAGTCATTAAAACTCGTTTTTCAACCACTCCACAAATTTCTTGTTAACAAACTATAGTTTTGGCAAGTCGGTTAGGACATCTACTTTGTGCATGACACAAGTCATTTTTCCAACAATTGTTTACAGACAGATTATTTCACTTATAATTCACTGTATCACAATTCCAGTGGGTCAGAAGTTTACATACACTAAGTTGACTGTGCCTTTAAACAGCTTGGAAAATTCCAGAAAATTATGTCATGGCTTTAGAAGCTTCTGATAGGCTAATTGACATAATTTGACTCAATTGGAGGTGTACCTGTGGATGTATTTCAAGGCCTACCTTCAAACTCAGTGCCTCTTTGCTTGACATCATGGGAAAATCAAAAGGAATCAGCCAAGACCTCAGAAAAAAATATTGTAGACCTCCACAAGTCTAGTTCATCCTTGGAAGCAATTTCCAAAAGCCTGAAGGTACCACGTTCATCTGTACAAACAATAGTACGCAAGTTTAAACACCATGGGACCACGCAGCCATCATACCGCTCAGGAAGGAGACGTGTTCTGTCTCCAAGAGATGAACGTACTTTGGTGTCACAAATGGGTCTTCCAAATGGACAATGACCCCAAGCATACTTCCAAAGTTGTGGCAAAATGGCTTAAGGACAATGAAGACAAGGTATTGGAGTGGCCATCACAAAGCCCTGACTTCAATCCTATAGAAAATTTGTGGGCAGAACTGAAAAAGCTTGTGCGAGCAAGGAGGCCTACAAACCTGACTCAGTTACACCAGCACTGTCAGAAGGAATGGGCCAAAATTCACCCAACTTATTGTGGGAAGCTTGTGGAAGGCTACCCGAAACGTTTGACCCAAGTTAAACAATTGAAAGGCAATGCTACCAAATACTAATTGAGTGTATGTAAACCCTCTGACCCACTGGGAATGTCCTGAAATAAATAATTCTCTCTAATATCATTCTGACATTTCACATTCTTAAAATAAAGTGGTGATCCTAATGACCTAAAACTGGGAATTTCTACAAGGATTAAATGTCAGGAATTGTGAAAAACTGAGTTTAAATGTATTTGGCTAAGGTGTATGCAAACGTCTGACTTCAACTGTGGCTTTGATTGCAGCCAGACAGGGGGAAGGCGGTGGGGTTCTTGCTATTCTCTCTTCTCTGAGAAGAGCTGCCGTTGGTCGTCTTGTTAATCCTCACACCATCTCTAGTAGAGAAGAAAACCACTAACGCCCAGCAGCGACGACGACGGCTGTCTAGATCCGGCTTCGGAATCCAGGCCCCTGTTCTTTGCCGTAATCACCTTGTCCTCAGGCAGACAGCAGCCCTGGCCTTTTGGCTGGCGGAAGGCTGCCTGTCGCTAACCTGTTATCTGTCCCGGGGCATCGCCACGGCATCTCCACGACATGTCACAGGGGCTTTGGCTCCCTGCCAGGCTAGGATCTGTGTTTCTGTCAGGGAAGGGTCTGGCACTAGGATTTGTGTTTCCCAGGTCCAGAGGTGAGGAGGATTAGAACCAGCCACTGGTCTTGATCCAAACACTGCCAGGAGAGGCAGCTTAAAAGTCACAAATACCTTCTTGGAGGCTTTGATGGAGATGCACTTGTAGGCGTGCTAGCAATGTGTGTGAGGACGGGTGTGTGAGTGCGTGTGTGTGTCTAAATGCCCCGAGAGTGTTTTTGCTAATGAGGGGAATGGCTTTTCTCACTGTCTGTAACTGTGTGTCCATGTACAGAGTAGAGCGTGGATGAGGATGGAGTCTACGGAGCACCTCTTCGTCAGCAGCCGCTACAGATCTCCCACAGACCCCTGTCACCTCAGACAGCTAACGTACTGGGAACCCACTTCAGCACGTTCATTCTCACACACATGGAATATGTCACAGGGACTAATAGTATAGCCTTGACAACAGGCGTAGAGAGAGAGAGAGAGAGAGAGAGAGAGAGAGAGAGAGAGAGAGAGAGAGAGAGAGAGAGAGAGAGAGAGAGAGAGAGAGAGAGAGAGAGAGAGAGAGAGAGAGAGAGAGAGAGAGAGAGAGAGAGAGAGAGAGAGAGAGAGAGAGAGAGAGAGAGAGAGAGAGAGAGAGAGAGAGAGAGAGAGAGAGAGAGAGAGAGAGAGAGAGAGAGAGAGAGAGAGAGAGCGTTCTGAAGCATTTACGTAGGCATTATACAGGGTTTGTGAAGGAGTCTTTGAGAGTCATAAAATATGCTTTTGTTTCAAGTGTTTCTGTTGTATCAGGTAAGACTACCGCTGTGCACAGGCTACTGAGTCCAGGAGAGGAACTAGGCAGGAGTGAGATAGGCAATTGGTGAGGTGTGTGTGAGAGACGAACCAGGTGCTATCTTGTCCTGCAGACGAATGAAAACGGTCATTGTTGATTTATGTTACATCACCCACGTGCCGCTGGATAATCAGTTAAACGATACTATGCTGGGGCAGCACCCCCACCGGACACAGACGTCAATTCAACTTCTATTCCACATTGGTTCAACGTAATTTAATTGAAATGACGTGGAAACGACGTCGACTCAACCAGTGAGTGCCCAATGGGACATAACGTTTTAAGGATCACCAACAAGTCAATCTTGTCATGGATCTATGTAGAGAATGTCTGTTCCCCTGATGACGCATTCTATGCAGTTTACTGCTTCTGGAAAATCACAAAAAAAATTCAACAGTGGATCCCTTTCATACAAGCACAGTCCTTTAGTAAACAAACCCAATATGGAGCTGGGCTTGGCCCTAACCCTCTAACATATTGCACCACCAGGACTGTACTGTACATACAATCGTATTTCAGCTTCGTAGAAGCCGTATATGGTGTTTGTAGTGATATGGTGATATGAGGAATGTCATTGTTTCTGTCTGTGGACCTCGGCTCTCCTCTCTGTTGTGGCTGCTGACAACCCAGGCATGTAAACAGCCGAACCGGGGTCGCTGGCGTGCATCACGTGTCAGTTGGGAGAGCAGCTGTTGAATCCCTCAGCCTGAACCGTCTCACCTTTTTCCTCTTTCTGAGAATCGTCTCTCGTCCTCCTCATCCCTCTCTCTCTCCTCTGTTCCTCTTCCTCGTTTCCCTTTCTTTCCTCTTTCTCTCCTCCTCAAGGGTAATGTAATCACAGACCCCTGCAGTTGGCCAGCAGGACAGAAGCCTAGCCAGACACGCACATAGGTATTTTAAACTGGGACACGCACGCTAGACATAACAGCCCGTCTTTCTTTCTGTCTGTGTAGCAGGAGGCTGTGGATTATCATGAGAAACAGGTGTTAATGAGCCAAGCGGGGTAGATGGGGTTTATTTAGACTTCATTACCAAGGAGTCCTAGAGAAAGCCTCAGCAGGTCCCAGTGGGGATGAAGGTACTAGTAGCCAGATCATACAGACTGGAGTTCCACCCCGACAGTTCCATAGTAACCAAAGGTGACCTGTATGGAAATCACACATGTATCACTATGAAGTAAGGGTGTCTAGGATTGGGTAGCTTAGCTCTGCATGCTGTAGCCTATACTGCAGTGAATAGATGCACTTGTTAGTCGCTATTAACCGGGGATTCAGTATTCTGGTGTCCTGCTATCAGGTGTTAGAGCCTCAGGTTCCCAGTACTTGGTGAATGGACTGACCAGTATCAAATTGCATATGGTGGCCAAAGCTTTTAACAGCCGGAGATGAAATAACATACTGCTTGAATCAGGGGTGTTACTACTGGGCCAGAACAAAAAATGTCAAACTCAGTCCACTTAAGCACCTTCAGAATGAAAATCTGTCCACACGATCTTTTAGAGCGTCGGAAGAGTCGTGGAGCGTCCTTAGAAGATCTCAGATCTTGAAACACAGACACAAGCGGTTTGTTCACACACTTCAGGGAAAAACAGAAGCCATCTAACGCAGAGTCTCTTCAGAAGCTGCTCTTTTTATTGTCGTAATGAATCTACGTTAAATCAGTTTGGTGAAAGGGGCCCTATTTCACTGCATTTATTTCTCACAAGACTAATGTTATGTTCGCATGCAGTGAAGCAAATGTATGACAAGTGACACATGGCAATAAATTAGCATTTCATTTACAATGTAAAAAAAAATATTAGTAACAGTGTACCAACATTAATACTGAATATAAAATATACGCAACTAATCAAATAATGCTTGTTCTTTTTCATGTCTCTCTTGCCCTTGAAGGTACGTGGTAAAGCAATGTGACATTCATAACGTCCAAGTTCACAGCTACGAGTACCAGTTGGATTGAGCATCTTCTAGAGTGCCTCTGTCAGTCAGTCTGTCTCTCTGTCTGTCTGTAGGCTCCGTGTCTCAATGCCAATAAACTGCTACTTCAAGCCTCAGGATTTGACATAGAAACAGCTCTGGAAGAAGCCCCAGCATGTTGAGTTCAATACAGGTCCAATGCTTTCGTTTTCATCGTCCACTAATGTCCAAACGTCCTGGTTCAACGTTTCATCGCCAAAGATCACGGTCCTAACGTCCTTAGTGACACTGGAGGTGGCTACCAGAAAGTAGCAGCAGCATGATTGTAGCAGTCCCCACGTGGTCCGTTTATGACTCCTAAATTGTCTTCCCCAATGGTATGGGGGTTCCGTTAAGTCCTACTGGTTTATCCTCCGCAGCATGGCTCCATATGGGTCTGAGGCTGTCTGGAACTGTGGGTCAGTTCCACACACAGGTGGTGGTCCCTTTTCACAAACCCCGAACCAACGCCAGCAGCAATGTCACTTGGGTAAGGTTTATATTGGAAGAATGTTTGACACCACTAGGAATAATATAGGATACAACTGGCTGGAATTCCATGTATAGGGGTCAGGGATCAGGGGTGAGGGGTGGCGGTGTTGTGTTTGGGTGTGCGAGGTTACTACACGATACTACACCATCAATGAAAGTTCCCAGTGTGAGGTAAGAAGAGATCATTTGAAACAAACAACAACATTGCCAGCATTAACAAACATAGATACTGTCTTAGTGTTCATATTGCTCAGAACAGATCCAGCCTATAGAGTGAATGCACCCGTTTCTATAGCACCACGGGCCGGGTAGAGGCCAGGTAGAGGCCAGGGAGAAGAGCCAGGGAGAAGAGCCTGGGAGAAGAGCCTGGGGGAAGAGCCTGGGAGAAGAGCCTGGGAGAAGAGCCTGGGAGAAGAGCCAGGGAGAAGAGCCTGGGGGAAGAGCCTGGGAGAAGAGCCAGGGAGAAGAGCCAGGGAGAAGAGCCAGGGAGAAGAGCCAGGGAGAAGAGCCTGGGGGAGGACAGGGTGAAGCCAGGAAAGGCCTCCCACTTGAAGAGGAAGAGGAAACGAGGAGGCGGCAACGGAAACAAACAGTATTCCACCGGAATAAAAAAAAAAGAATAATAAAAAGCACCACTGTGTTGCATAATATTCTGTTATTTGCTTTTTGTACTCTCTTTGAAG